>NC_058133.1:269779899-269891370 GCF_016433145.1 Gracilinanus agilis | reverse complement strand
TATTCCTTTTCAATCTTGTCATTTCTGGTGTTCAATTTGCTTATCAGTTCATTTGATTTCTGAGCCTCACTTTCCAATTGCAAGATTCTACCTTTTAAACTGTTATTTTCTTGCCAGATCTCTTCCATTTTCCTCAGAATCTCAGTTTTGAACTCTTCCATAGCTTGTGAGGAGTTTTCCTTATTTGAGGAGGGTCCGGATGCTTGTTTGTTCTCCTCCTCTGTTTGCTCGGTTGTCTGGATTTTCTCTGTGTAAAAGCTGTCGAGTGTTAAAGACTTCTTCTTTTTGTTATTATTCTTTCTCTTCTGAACCTCCTGATGCTGAGTAGCCATCATTAGCCCAGCAGCTTCTCAGCTTTATCCTCGGGCTCAGTGTCTGTTCGCAATCTATTGGCTCCTGAGGTCTGAGTTCTGGTTTTTATCAAGGTCAAGCCCCCTGGTGGGCCCTCTTGCTTGATCCTCTGGTGGAGGTTTCTTTACAAGTCTCAGGGCGCTGCTTCCACAGTCGTATACCCGTCTGCACTGGTTCCCCACTTAGGCTTTAGTTCTGCCTCCACCCACGCCTCTACTCAGCCGGCACTCTGCGCCCAGCGTCCTGCTCCGGCGCGCGCGCTCAGATTTCGCGTGCTTTTTTTGACTTAATGGGGTCCTAAGTCTAGCTGCTCTCAGGAACAGGTCCCGGAACTGCTGATGACTCGATGGGTGCCCCAAACTTGCCCTATTTCTTTTTAGCTGGGTTCGGAGCTATAGATGAGTGTGGAGGGGTTGGGGGTGGGGCGGTTGCTCAGCCCGCGATTGGGTGAGAGCCCTTTATAGCCTGGAAATGTCTCGATTCCACGTACCTTCCACGCTGTGCCCTGTTGTGGGGTTCCTCCGTTCGTCTGGACTTGTTTTTATGTCCCCTTGAGGAGTTTTGTATGTTTCGGTCAGGAGAGGTTAAGAGCTGCTTCTTACTCTGCCGCCATCTTAACCCGGAAGCCTTATGATTTGTTTTTATAATTTATCATATGTGATTATGCTCATGTTTACAGTTTCATGTTACTTTTTTTTAAACCCCTACTTTTCTCTCTTTGAATCAATATTATGTATTAGTTCCAAGGCAGAAGAGGGGTAAAGGCTAGGCAACTAGGAAATACTTAAGATCAGATTTGAACCCAGGACCTCATGTCTCTAGACCTGGCTTTCAATCCACTGAGCCATCCAACTGCCCCTTCATGTTACTTTTGACTTCTGTTTGTAATTATTTTTTCTTTCTTTTTAAGGCAACTAGGGTTAAATGACTTGAACAACATATCTAGGAAGTGGATGGGGCTATATCGGAACCCAGATCTTCCTAACACCAGGCCTGGTACTCTCTTCATAGAGCCACCTAGCTGCCCCTGTGTTTGTATTTCAAAGTTTCCATACAATTCTTATCTTTACTTAAGGAATTCTTAAAAGTCCTCTATTTTATTAAAGACCTACTTTCCCCCCCTGTAAGATTATTCTCAGTTTTTCTGGATAAATTATTCTTGGTTGTAAACCTATATTCTTTCCCTTTCATGATGTTTTCTAAGCTCTCTTCTTAGTGATGCCAGTTAAATCATATGTGATCCTGTCTGGCATTCCTCAGTATTTGAATTATTTCTTTCTGCTTGTTTTTTATTACTTTTTCATTGACATGGAAGCTCTGGATTATGGCGATAGTTCTCTTGGAAGGCTTCATTTTGGTGTTTTTTTAAATAAGTGACTGGTGAATTCTTTCTACTTCTACTTTACCTTGTGTTTCTAAGAGATCTGGACAGTTTTCTTTAATGTTTACTTGAAATATGACATCTAGGTTCTCTCTCTTTTTTCTTTTTCTTTTATTGATCATGACTTTCAGTCAGTCCTACCATTCTTAAATTATCTCTACATGATCTGTTTTCCAGGTAAATTATTATTCATTATTATAGATTACATTTTCCCTTTTTTTCTCCCAGTATTTGGCTATTTAAGGAATTTTTTTAATATTCCACAATGTCATTATATTCTATATGATCGGCTGTAGTTTTTGAGGAATTTGTTGTTTAGATAAGGTTTTGTACCTCTTATGCCATGCCCAACTTCACCCTCACATCACATGTGAGCCACCCCTTTGCCCCAGACAGGGGAGAGAGGAATCACTCCCATTGGGCTGCTGGGCAGATGGGCAGGTCCTATGAAAAATATCCTCAGGAACACATATTGAGGGAGCAGGGAGCAGCCCCCTCCAGCACACATGCCATAAGTTCATCAACATGGCAATATTATATTATTTTATGCTAAAATCAAGTTCTAATTATTTCTTCTTTGACTTTCATTTTCTTTTTTTAATCTTTTAGCATTCTCATATCATTTATAAAAGGTCTAAGCTTAGTTTTTGTCCTCTAAGGTCTTATTAGTGCTTTCTTAGGGATAATGAGTGTTATGTTATTCTAAGATCTCCAGGTCAGCTTAGGCTAGAAATTTGTATCAGTATCTGATCCAGGGCAAAGCCTAATTCTGCCCTCCTAGTCTAACTCTATACATTTCAGGCCTGATTTTGAGTCTGAACAGCACAACTAGGGGCTTACCCCTACTTGAAATTTTAGCAAATCACTGCTGACCCCATCTACTATCAGTCATCAGAAAAAATTATACTGTTTCAAAGTGATATAATTTAAAGCTCCATTTAATATGTTTTTACTGTCCTAGTTTTTCATTTGGAAACTTCAGACTGGGCTAGAAGCTAAAACTAAGATCCTATTCATTCTTGAGATCAGAGACACATAGCTACTGCTTGCTTCTGAAATTGTTCTTTGCTCAGTATACAACCTAAGGCCTGGGACCACTCCCTGCTTCTAGGGATGGTTTCTCTCCTTAGTTAGCCCTGGATCTGTGACCCAGATCCCCAGATGCATTTGCTGGTGCAGTGACCAACAGAGCTGCCCTGTGATTTTCTAAACCCACACCCTGCTCCAAATCAGATCCCTCTGTGCTTAGTCTGGGGCTTCTTTTGCCTTTGTGCTCATTGTGTGTAATATTCCACATGAACATATCTGACTAGATTGTCACCCTAGTGTCTACAGACCTCTCTTCTGTCTCCTAATACCAATCTGAGCCAAAAAATTGACTCACGATTTTTTCTTGAATTTCCAATCAAGACTCAGTTTGGCCCATTTTCTAGATCTATGTGCAGGAATTATAAAGTAGTGCCTGGATGTTCTTTCTGCTGTTCTGCCATATTGGCTTTATCTCCCTCTAAGTCACTTTTCTTTGAAGAAAAATGATCACTAGAGCAGAAAATCTATGAAAAGTACGAAAGGAATTCTCTACTAAAACATACCACGGCATCATTTGTTGATCAGTGTTTTATTTTCATTACAGAGTCAAAAGGTTTCATGGTTGAAAACTATGAAGAATTCAAATGCTAAGATGGGCATTTGAATAAGGCACTCACTCCAGAGAGAACACACTACTGAAGTCACCAGCATAGGTTCGAGCCTCCTCTCCCAGAATGTTAAAGATTTACCTTCAGACATAGGGGAAAAAATTAAGATTGACTTTTAATTTAGAAGGCAAAATCCTAGAAAATATGTCATCAAGAGCATCTTCCTGTGTGCGAGACCCTACTGGAGGATACAAAGATCACTGGAAGTTACTTCTTAGCTGTGCGACCCTGAGCAAATCACTTAACCCCAGTTGCTAGTCCTCACCCTACTCTTTTGCCATAGAATCATCAAATCTAAGACAGAAGATGAAAGAGACAGACAGAGAGAGAGAGAGACAGACAGACAGACAGACAGACAGACAGAGAGAGACAGAGAGAGAGAGAGAGAGAGAGAGAGAGAGAGAGAGAGAGAGAGAGAGAGAGAGAGAGAATGAATGCACTGAAATTGGGTTTAAATACTCTGTACAAGTTATTTTCCCTGTTTGGGTCTTAATTTCTTCATCTGTAAAAGAAGGTAATATTTACACCTCCCTACCTCATAGTTTTGCTATTAAAGGAATTATTTGCAAACTTTAAAGGGATAAGAGGACTTTGCTTATGGCATGCATGGTGGAAAGAACATTCGATCTGGCATAAGAAAGCCTGGGTTTAGGTATTGAATCTGTCCCCTTCCTAACCTTTATGCTCTGATCCTTCTCATTTTCATTTCTGTGAATCTCACCTTCTTCACCTGTAAAGTGAGAGTCAATATTTGCATATACTAACTCACAGAATTGTGGTAAAAATTTAAAGAAATAACTCATGTAAAACACTTAGTAAATCATAAAGTGTCATGTAAATTTGGACAAATTTTTAAAATAAGAAAGTAAATTATTATCTCAGGAAGCCAAGGGAGATCAGGTGAGCTGTACAATCTGGAGAGGAATCTCACAGTCCTTTGTCTGGGCACTCAGTAGTAGTGACTTCAATGATACGGAAGGAAGGCACATGCAGAAGAGAAGGTGCAACCTGAAAAATGCAATAGTGTAATGAGGCAGAGGAAGAAAGGATGGGAACAAGCACTTAGTAAGCTCCTTCTATGTAATATCTCATTTGAGCTTAATGAAAACCTTACAAGTTGGGTGTTATTATTATCCTTATTTTACAATGGAGAAAACTGAGACAAACAAATTAATTAACTTGCCCAGGATCACAATGCTAGCTATAATAAATAGCTAACTAATAAATAGCTAAAAATAAATAGCTCTTACTATATTCCAATCATTGTGCTAAGCACTTTACAAATTTTATGTCATTTGAACCCCACAACAACCTTGAGAGATAAGTACTATTATTATCCCCATTTTGTAAGTGAGGAAACTGAAGCAAACAGAGACAAAGGGATTTGCCCAGATCACACAACTATTAAGTGTCTGAGGCTGGATTTGAACTCAGGTTGTTCTGACTCCAGGGTCAGTGCTCTATCCAAATTGGGCCTCCTGGTTGCTTCCAGCACTGGATTCTGGATTCACAGGACACATGTTCGAATTCAGGCTCTGTCACTAAACCAGCCATGTGCCTTTGTTCAAGTCTCCTCATCTAGGCCAACTGCCTCATCTTTAAAAATGAGGGGGAAAATATCCCTAATATAGCTTCTAGGTCTAAATTCTAAGATTAATTGCTGAGACATCAAAGTGTAAGGAGTTAATTCTTGGACATTCGGGTTGGGAGTCAGCTTGACTTCTTAGAATCAGAAAGACCTGTATTCAAGTTGTATTCTGATATATACTTGGTATTTGACCCAGAAAAAAGCTATTTAGCCAGTCAATGTCCCGGGGGACTCTCTAAGACTATAAACTGCAGGATGCTTACTTATCTGCTTCAGTGCCTCTCTAGGGAGTTCCCTTTGGCAGTAAAATCATAGGTCAGATTTTTTTTTTAATAAAAAAGGGAAGGTGGGATACTACAAAGTGGAACTGGGTTATACAGTGGAAACTGTGCTGAATTTGGAATCCGAGAATCAGAATTCTGAGACTATCTATTTGACCTGAGACAAATCACTGAGCATTCTTGGGCTTCAGTTCCTCATCTGTAAAATGAAAAGATTGGACCAGAGAGCCTCTAAGAACCCTTCTATCTCTTAAAAAAAGAAAAAAGTCTAAGAAATCCAGTGCCTGTCAAGGACACAAAGGCATCAATAGAGGGAAGGCCTGGCAAGAGGAATTCTAGCCCAGAAGCCTTAAAAAGTAGATTGTAAATTCAGTTTTGTAATCCCCTGACAATCCAGGAATATCTTCTTTGTTAGACTGAGCTCTCATTTATAATTCTGAACTTTCCCTCATTTGTCTTGCCTTTATGAATTTCCTAGTAGTAACCTGGGCATGAAAATCCTTAGGAAATTCCAAAATGCTTCGCCAGAGTGGAAAGTTCCTTCCTTTGGGAATCAGGAGGGATCTGCTCTGTATCAGCCCTGCCACAGATGAACTTGTATGGTGTGGGACAGGGTCAATCTATTCCAGCCTTACCCATACGAGGAAATAATCTTACCCTCCTTTTTCTTCCCTTATGTAGTTAGGAGCAGAAAGAAGTTGTGGGGAGTTTCCATCAGCCCTCCATCTAAGAAGCAGGACGGGAAATAGACTGAAGACTAGGGTTAGAAAAGAATTCTCATTTACTATAACCCTATCATTTAAATAAATGAGCCAGAAAGTTAGATGACTCAACCAAGATCACACAAGTAGTAAGCATCTGAGGTAGGAACAGATACAGCTCTTTCCACTGTAGCATGCTGCTTTCTGGGAGCTATGTCTGGCCCAGAGTCAGACAAAAAGAGACAGAGACAGAAATAAAGAGACAGATCTTTCCCTTAGATCAAAGGGATTCTCATACTCTCCCCATTAATTAAATCAAATACAGGATCAGCAGTCTGATAGAAAGTCATTGGCATGAGGTTTGATGAGCTGGAAGAATAAGGGCAAGATTATTCTTGAGATGAATCAAATAAGCCAGCCTGGGGGCAGCCTTGGTGTTTGTATCTCCTCAGCCACAGTAAAGGGCTTCAAGGTGATAACTATTTATGCCCTGCAGCTCTGTATGTGTGAGATATAGCAGGGAGAAGAAGAAAGCTTTCGGTCTTAAAGCCTGGGTTCAAATTCCACCTCTGACACAACTATAGATCTTGGAACAGTCTTTTAACCTATAAGGATTTCTTTATCTGTGAAAAGAGGGAGCCATCTTAGAAAGTTCAACTTCTAAATCTTATGGGTATTTATGCATTTATGGGCAGAAAAATACATATTTTTGTTTGCTTGTTTGTTTTTGGTTTTTTTCCTTCCTCTTGCCCTAACCTCTACCTGATTTCCTTCTATTATGGGTCATTCTATGAGATTAGGCAAAGGACAACTAGTCTTAGAGTAAGAAGAAATAAGCTCACTTCCTTCAAAAACTGTAACCCTGAACAAGTCCTTTCCTTTAAATTTGTTTCCTAATGTGGGAATAGATATCAAGTGATAACATTTGTACAATCCAGTGGAATTGCTTGTACAGCTCTGGAAGAGAGGAGGGAAGAGGGGAGGGAAAGAAAATGAATCACGTAAACATGGGAAAATATTTTAAAAAATAAATTTGTTTCCTTCTCTTTAAAATGGGAGAT
Source organism: Gracilinanus agilis (assembly GCF_016433145.1). Taxonomy (NCBI): domain Eukaryota; kingdom Metazoa; phylum Chordata; class Mammalia; order Didelphimorphia; family Didelphidae; genus Gracilinanus; species Gracilinanus agilis. The sequence continues at coordinate 269,884,310 of NC_058133.1, read as the reverse complement.
GATAATATTTGTACTAATACCTCCACAAGAGGAGAGTGAAGAGAGAACCAGGTGAACTCAAGAGGAGCAAAGGCCTGGATATAGTGTCAGGAATGCAGGGCAAAGATCACCAGGTCTGCCTCACCCTTTCTAAAGTTGCTAAATACCTCCTTGAGGCTTATTAAAGCTTTCAGGTAATCTGCATGGCTGGTGCTTAGTGCCAGGGGAATGGTGGGAGATGAAAGGAATTTATTTGTACTAACAAATATTATGGAGTAATTTTTTTTATTGAAGGGAGAATATGGGGTTAAGGAGAAAAAACTTTAACTGGATGGAACCTTTTGTTCTTTGTTCTGGCCTAATAAAAGAAATGAATATCTGTTGATTGGTATCTAGACATGTGGGTTACACCAAAAAATAGTATAGTACTCTCTTTAAGGAAGAAGCCCCAGCAACAAGAGGCAGCTGTAGCAAATGATGACAGCAATCTTCTATCCATTGCAGAAATCGAGGAGAGAACCACGAGTGTTGTTCTGAATGGGACATATCATTGACCAAGTCACATAACCCTGTTTGCCTCAGTTTCTTCATCTATAAAATGAGCTGAAGAAGGAAATGATAAACCACTGCAATATCTTCACCAAGAAAACCCCAAATAGGTCAGACATGACTGAATGACTGAACAGCAATAATTTTATGGCTGTATTGCTGTATGAGTTGTCTGGGGAGTATGTCTTTTTCCACTAGAATTATAGGAATCTGTGGGAAATTATATTCCTTTGCATATTTAGAGATATTCCCTACATTACTGAATGTCTTTCTTTCTTAGTTAAAACCTTCTTTCCTTTCTCACCTATGCTTCCTGGCTTCTCTGACTTCCTTTAAGTCCCAGCTAAAATCTGACTTTCTGTAGGAAGCCTTTCCCAATCCCGCTTAATTCTAGTGCCTTCCCTCTATTAATTATTTTCAGTTAATCATGTATATAACTTATTTGTACATAGTTGTTTGCACATCATCTACTCCATTAGATTGTGAGTTCTTTGAAGGCAGGGACTATCTTTTGCTTTTCTTCAGACTTCTAATACTCAGCAGTATCTAGCACAGTGATGCCCTTAGGTCATTTTTCAGTCATGTCCAACTCGCTTTGACCCATTTGGAATTTTCTTGGCAGAGATACTGGGGTGATTTGCCATTTCCTTTTCTAGCTCATTTTACAGATGAGGAAACTTAGGCAAATAGGATTCAATGATTTACCCAGGATCATACAGCTAATAAGCGTCCAAGGTTAAATTTGAACTCTTGAAGCTGAGTCTTCCTGATTCCAGGCCTGGCACTCTGTCCACTGTGCCATTTAGCTGCTTCCTGGCACATAGGGGGTGCTTAACAAATGTTTATTGACTGACTAAATGCTATTTCAAGCAATCAATCAACAAATATGTATTAAGAGCCTACTATATTCCTGGCACTGTACTAGGCACTAGGGATACAAATACAAAAAAAAAAAAAAAATCAAAGAATTTATGTTCTCTGTTTACCGGAAGGCTTTAGTTGCCATGCTGGAAGCCTGCTAAGCAGAAGAGAAACATTGATTTTCAGAGTGTCTAAAGAAACATCTAGAGTGTCAGCAGGCTGCCATAGGAAGGACAAACTAAATCAAAGATCTAGTGTTCCCACTGTGTTGGATTTGGGACCTCTGTACTTACATTCTGTGTGAGAAAGAGAGATCTGTTCCAGAAGGAAGGAAGGGGGGAGAGAGTGAGGGATAGAGGAATCAAGAGAAGGAGGAAGGGAAGAACAGAGGGAGGGAGGGAGGAAGGAAGGAGGCAGGGAGGGAGGGAGGAAAGAAAGAAGGTAGGAAGGAAAGAAGGCAGGAAGGGAGGAAAGAAGGAGGGAGGGATAGAAGAAAAGATTCTGAGGAGTTTATTTCTGGGAAGCTTTTTGAGAGAGAGCTAAACTCTGCAGTTGTTTGAGGAATTGTTCTCTAGCATCCTTTTACCTTGAAAGATGAAACTTCTCTAAGGTGTGTGGTTGCTCTCTGCTGCCCTCTTTGGTCTGAGAGAGAAAAAATAAGGAGGAAAGAGGCTTTTCATTTGTTTTGCTATAAAAGATGCTTGTAGATTATTGGATGATTCAGAATCCTTTTATAAGAAGTGTTAGTTAAGCTGGTGTGCATTGTCAAGAGCCCAACTTGAGGTGCTTTGCAGTTCTCTGGCTTAAGGAAGCTGCTTTCCACAACAATAGCATACCACATTTCCAGAGTCCCACTAAGGAAAATTCTGAGTTATAAAGAGCTTCCCACTGTGTCATCAGATGGAGAGTAGAAGAAGAATAGATTTGTATAGCAGAATAGCAGTGAGGACCATAAGGAGAGCAGGTAGAAGAAAAGTCACTTTGTGTAATTCAGATTGTAACTGAAGGGACCAAGGACATCAAGGACTATAGCTTTTAATATTTAACTTTCCCTGAATATATGTCTCCTCACTCATGTGCTTCCCTGCTGGGCTTGCTGAAATGAACAGAAAAAGAACTTTTATGTATGGAAAACTGGTAAAAATCTACTTGTGAAAAAAGTTTACTAGAATAAATGTGAAAGAGACACAAAGACTCTTAGGAGGACCAGACAGAGAATTATCCCTCGTATGAATGTATTGACAGGACATGGTTTGTGCTTCCTCTTGTCCATGGATGCTGTGTACATTGGTAAGAAAGTATGACCGAGGTTTTTGGGTGGCTTTAATATTTTGATTTTTTCTGTATTTGCCTACATTGAGGAATTGTGATGTTATTATTCTTGCTTTTGTCTTATCATTAAGTAAATGTTCTATGATTAAGGACTAATGATGTCATGGTAACTGATTTTGTATATATGGGAGGCCTGCTTGTAGGGACTCAGAAGCTAAAGCATTGAGGAGTAGGTATGTATTCCCACCCCCACCCCAGATGTTTATTGTCTTGTAATCCCATACCTGCTGATGTAAGACAGTTTGGGGTAAGTGGACCAGCCTAGTGAGTAAGAGTTGCCTCATCCAGGTGCAGAAAACTTAAAAATTCAAGGCAGTTAGAGAAAGAAGGAGAGAACTAAACATTGAAGGGAATTTGTTTTACCTTATATTACTTGTATTTATTCCATATGATCAGGATTTATTGTTCTGGATTTGTGGAAGAGAATGCACTTGATTTAGTCTCAGACAAATAGCTATGATTGCCTCAAAATACCCTAGACTGAACCCCGGTAGTCTTTCATTCCTTGTTTCTTCTTCTGCCAGTTTGAAATGACTGTCTCTGAGTCTATATGAGTTGCTCACCTCCACTATATCCCACATAAGGAGAGACTAGAATTATGCACTGCCAGAGCTAGAAGGAACTTTGATGTACTTAGTGAAACCTCTTCATTTTATAGATAACTGAGCCAAGAATTAAGGGAGTAACTTGCCCAGGGTCACATAGCAAATGACGAGAATCAGCCAGACAAAAGCTTATGTCCCTTGCTTTTTACTACTATATTCTTTCTATTATAGCATTTACGGTCTCTCTGGCAAGGGACTGATGTTCCTGTGGCCTCCTATAGATGGTGAAGCTAAGTAAGCAGCTGGCCAAGCATGTCCAGGACCTAGGAACCCTGGCAGCTTCTCCTCATAGCCCTCATAGCAGCAGGATGTCCAGGGACTAACATTTATTCTATGACAACAGCTGGCAAATCATCCTCATCTAATCTGCCTGGCTGCCTCTTCTTGGAAATCAATAGCAGATTGGAGATATTTCACTCCATCTATTAGCCACCATTAAAAGCAAAATGCCAAAGATGGTAAAAGAGCTGGAGGAAAACAGAGTTAATGGATGTGGATGGGGAAAGTAGAGGTCACAGGAATAGTAATCCAGCTACTGCCCATTCCAAAGGGGAAGAGGTGGCTCTAACTCAGATAGATAATAAATGTCTACTGAGTACCTACTCTGTGCCAGGCACTCTGTAGGGTGCTCTGGAGAATGAAAATGAGGACTCAGTGTCTTCTCTCTATAACTCAGTTCTATAACTCTCTAGAACCTACAGAATAACAGTTGATCTCTCATGGTCCAATCCATCAAGCCTACTATTTACAAGCCACTGTGATGCTGGGAATACAAAGACAGAAACAAAACATCTCCTGTCTTCCAGGAGTTTCCGTTTCTATCAAATCTCTAGAGAATGAACTGAAAAATGGAAACATGAAAGACATAATCTCTACATACATATATTTCTCCTGGATGATGCCTTCTATGATGTTGGGAGGGAGGGAGAGTCTGAGACACTTGTAAATAAATTCTATTAATAAAAAAGTCATGGCATTTATTTAGTAGTAATATTATTTTATAAAATAAAGTTGTCTCAGTTCTCAATTATTTAAAAAGTATATACTCTTTAAAAAATTTCTACCAGAGTAGATACAACATATAAATAGATTTAAAATTCTTTTAATAAAACTTGTCATTTCATTACTATAAAGAGTTCCCAGTGAGGAAACTAACAATGAAAAAGAACAACTGTTCTTCAGGGTATTGTCATTGACATTGACCTAGGGTTTAGATTTTAAATGACTTGCCCAAGGTCACACATCCAGTATGAGTCAGAGGCAGAATTCATAAGGTCATAGATTTAAAGCTAAAAGAGACCTTAGAGATCATTTTACTGATGAGGAAATTGAGACCCCGGGAGGTTAAATGTATTACTCAAGGCTATACCAGAAGTAGTACAGCCAAGTTTTAAAAAACAAAAAAGTTCTTACCTTCCATCTTAGAATCAATATATATACTAGTTCTAAGACAGAAGAATGGCAAAGATTAGGCAATGGGAGCTAGGTAATTTATCCAGGATCTGAGAAGAGCCAAGATATGAACATAATTCTACTTTATCCAAGTGTGATATCTTTTGTATACTGGGCTACACTACCTGGGTAGATCTTCCTGTTCTCTAGTCACCATGCTAGTCTGCCTCTCAATACAGTTAAGTATATAATGATAATTTGAGGAGGAAAGAGAAAGCATTATTAACAATTGGGGAGGAAGGAAGGGGGTCATCAAAGGCTCTTTATTATAGATGGCAAATGAACCGAGCCTTGAGGGAAGGGTAGGATTCTAAGAGATAGATATGAGTAGCAAGTGCATTTCAGATCTGATTCAACAACCTTCATTTGACAAGTGAGGAAATTAATGCCTAATGATTTGCTCAAGGCCATTGTACTCATAAGTTCCAAAAGTGAAATTTGAAACCAGGTCTTCAAAACCTAATCCAGCCCTTTTCCCACTATATCACAGTTATGAGAGTGAAACCTGATACCTAGTGTGAAGATGGGATTAACTCTCTCCTTGACTACTTTTAAATTTAATCAAAAAAGCAAATATACCCCTACTTAGCCCTAAAGTAGGAGAAGTCCACAAACTACTTACTAAAGGGGTTTGTGCCTCCCTATACTGACTGTTCAGGGCAACTGACTGTTCCGGGCAACTGACTGTTCCCTGGGCAGTCCTAAGCAAATTTAAAGACTAAAACTGATCCCCTAAAGTGGATGAAAGAACAGGAAATGACATAAAGAAGGGTCTTTAAAAGTGGCTGAAACTTCCTGACAGAAAGTCTTCAAGCTCTTTCAAGGCTTTGGAGGCTAGTGGAGGACCTTCCTCAGTGTGGACCTGGGAGTCTAGCATTTGGTAAGACTGCTCTTGGATTTTCCCCTTTGGACTACAACATGGGTGAGTGAAAAGCTGAGTCTTTTCCTGGCTTCTGGAGAGATTAGTTTCTAAAGGAGGTCTTGTGGTTATTCACCACTGGGTCCTCTGGCTAAGCAACCCTCCTACTGAGGATCCTCCAGTAGAGGGTTAACTAGCCCTGCCTGAGTTGAGCCAGGCACCAGAGAAACACTTGGGGTGATTAGCTAGACCAGTGATGGGCAAACTACAGCCTGCGGGCCAGATGCGGCCCCCTGAAATGTTCTATCCAGCTACTCGACATTATTCCTAATCTGAAGAATATAATGAGTAGGATACAATACAATGAAACTTTGAAAGAGTTGCCTTAGAAACAGACAGACAAATGAGCATTTCCTTTCCTTTAGATACCTCTTTAAAAAGTTTGCCCATCACTGAGCTAGACTGCTTACTCTTCCCTCTTTCTCATTTCTCTACTTTACTCTTTCCCTCTTTTATAAATAAAGCTGCTAAATGAAAAGTCATTTTGACTTGAGTTATAATATTGGCAACCACATTCTCTTATATTTAGTCCAACCATAAATTTAATCCCTACATTTAATTCCATTCAATCCCTAAGGTATGTTCAACACAATAGAAAGATCGATAGACAGACAGGTAGATGAATACATGTTGTTATTATTTAGTTGTGTCTGACTCTTTGTGGCCCCATGGACCATACTGTCCATGAAGTATTCTTGGAAAAGATACTAGAACAGTTTGCCATTTCCTTCTCCACTGAATTAAGGCAAATGGAGGTCAAGAGACTTGCCCAGGGTCACACAAGTAGTGAGTGTCTGAGGTCACATTTGAACTCAGGTCCTTTTGACTCCAAGCTAAAAGCTCTATCAACTGAGTCATCTAGGAGAGACAGAGACAGAGAGAAAATAATTATTAAGCATTATGTGTGAGGCTGTGTTCTAAACCTTGAGAGTACAAATATAAGCAAGATAGTCTCTGCCCTCAGAGGACTTACATTTTAATTAGGAAAGACAACACATGAAAGGGTAAGGTGGAAGGAGAAAAAGGGTAACCACACAGAGACTATGAATCCAGTAAGAAAGATATAGCATCTAGAAGGAATCTAGGCCAGAGAGAGAGAAAACATTCCTTACCAAAATGGTGCTGTTAAATACAAAAATATTTACAGCTACCCTTTTTGTGGTGGTAAGTGAGAGGATATCCGTCAACTGGGGAATGACTGAACAAATTGTGGTAAATGAAGGTGATGGAATATTATTGTGCTATCAGGAATTATGAACAGGATGATTTCAGAACGAGCTGGAACTGATGCAGAGCAAAATAAGGAGAACCAGGAAAATATCATACACAGTAATAGTAATATTGTGAAACAATCAAACGTGATAGACTTTGCTACTAACATGAGCACAATGATCAAGAGCAATTCTAAGGACTTATGACAAAGAATGCCATCCACTTCCAGAGAAATAACTATTACAGTTGAAAAACAGATGAAAGCATACATAAAATTTTTCTCTTGTTTATTTGGACTTATATTTTGGATTCTGGTTTTATAAAATTATTCACTTACAAAAATGAACAATATGAAAATATTTTTGCATGATAATACATGTATAACCCAGATAAAATTGCTTACCATCTCTGAGAAGCGAAAGGTAGGGAGCCGGAGAGACTGTTTAGATCATATAACTTCAGAAAATGTGGGAAATTATTATTATAGGTAATTGATAAAATATATTTACAAAAATAAGTTTCATTTTTCAGAATGAATTTTGGAAAATAATAAAATTTTGGTTATTAAAAAAGAAAGAGCAGTTGCCCTATATAGTAATGGTGTCCTACAGATAGAAATGGGGACCACTAAACCATATATAAGGATGCCTTTGGGAAGCATATTGACTTTGAAAAATGTATGTTGAGATTATCTATGTTCTATTACATTTTTATTTTTTGAGACATATTTCTTGATTACATTTCTAAACCCTTTTTCCCATCTCAGAATCAANATATATATATATATATATATATATATATATATATATATATATATATATATATATAATCCTGATCAAATCACCTGCCAGCACCAGGAGGGGAAAGGGAAGGGAAAGAGTGAGATAAGTTCGATCAAAGAGCTTGGGAAAACTTATGTGAAAATTCGTTATCACAAGCAATTGGAAAAAAAAATTACTCAAAAAAATTTCTTTAATGATGATGCTGTCTTCATCTCTCCCACCTCCAAAAAAACAAACAAAAATACTTTCTGCTCCCTCCCCTCTCCTTCAGACCAGTTCTCTTCCCTACCCCCTCCAGGATGTCAAGACAAAATTATACAACCTTAAGTGAGTTCTTTTGCATCACTGTCTTCCAGATAGCGGGCAGCTAAGGTGCCACAGAAATGCAATCTTAACTCTGGTGTGGAGGTGCTACTGGGTTCTAGAAGACTTGTGGTAGTATTACCAAGTTGGGAAAACTTTGAATCCTTTCTTAGTTATAGACTATGGTCTATTAAAGGATCAGTTTAGCAAGGAACCATCACCAGAAGGTTGTGGGACCACAGAGTTGGAGCTGAAAATGACCTTAGAAGATATTAGTTTAATTCATTCATTTTACATATGAGGAAAATGAGGCAGAGAGGTTAGACTTAGCAAGGTCACACAGGCTACTAACAGCAGAGCCAAGACCCAAGTCAGGATTCCAAATCCAGTGTTCTTTTCAATGGTCTCATAGTGCCTCATAAAAGTGGTCTCCTGAGAAATTGAAAATGAAAGGCAGCCTAGTACAATGGCTAGAGGGTCAGCCCTGGAGTCCAGAAGACCTAGGTCCAAGTTTTACCTCCGACACAATACTAGCTGTGTGTTCACTGGCAAATGATAACCTCTCAGTGTGAGCCAACAATTCTCTAAGACTGGAAATTTTCATATGAGTTCCTAAGTTGGGTCCTGGGAAGTTTCCAAAACCAGAATTCCTTGTTCAAACCCTAATGCATATCTACCTTTCCACAACTAAACAGCCCTACCTGTCCATCATTCCCCTCTACGTGTTATCTTCCCTTTTTAAATGTAAGCTCTTTGGGGGTAGGGAATATCCCTTTTTAAAACAATAATCATATCCTCAGTGTTTAGGGCAATCAGGTGGATCATTGGATAAAGCACGGGACCCAGAGTCAGGAAGACCTGAGTTTAAATCTGGCCTCAGACACTCAGTAGTTGTGTGACTCTGGACAAGTCACTTAACCTCTGTTCACCTTATTCACTGGAAAAGGAAAGGACAAATCATTCCAGTATCCTTTCCAAGAAATCCCCATGAACTGTGGTCCACAGAGTCAAGAAGAGTTGGATACAACAACAATCTATCAAAATATCAAGTGTTGGCAAGAAACTTGTTAAATGATTTTTAATTCTTTTTTTTAAATCCCTACAGCATAGTTGCTAGCTGTACCAGTGGAAGGAAGATTCATATAAAGGAAATCATAATTCCTTGAAATTAGTGTCATCACTGGGTCTCTCCTAGCACTGATTCCTAGCAGTTGGGGAGTAGAAAGGAAGAGAAGGCAGTCATTTTCTTGACTAGTAGCCATACCTAGGAAATCTGGGATAATATGCACATGGTATCTCCCTTCCCAAACCTGACCTTTTTTCTGTGACAGCCCCTATAACTGTAAGCACACAGCTATTTGACAAAAGTTTAATTAAAACAAAGAAAGTAGAATAGAAATTGTTGAATGAGCAGCCATCAGTCCCAAAGCTATGTGAAAATCCAGTCATTTATCTCATATTAGGGCTTCTCTGGTTGGAACATCCTTGTTAAGAGGCCTACCTTGGCTTCTCATACAGGCAGGGAGTGTCCCTTAATCTACCAATGCCATATCCTGGGAGAAAAATAGAAGAAGAAAAAGTACAAAACAGAAATAAGTCCCTTTCTTTTTTAAAGCATTTCTACTCCATTCGTTTCTGGGACCATTCTTTTTTCTTTCTCTTCTTCAATTTTGCTAGTTATCAGCGGACCTCACCGCCATCTAACCTTTATTTTTTACAGCTACTCAGATAAGAGGAAGATGGGGCAAATATCCCAGCACTTGCCACATTGTTATTTAAAAAAATAACATCTATTGTGTTTATTTTTCTTTTTATGGTCTGGACCTGACTTTATTCCCCAGGAGGCAGCTGTGAATTATCTCACAGAGTGCCAACATCATCTATCTTACATTATGATAAGGTTTTTCAGCACAAGGTTTTAAAAGGTTGCATACACAGGAGTTTTGTGAACTGAGCAGGTTAGGTTAGAGCCCAATGCAAGGATCAAGAATAAATGGGAACGACTTTCACATTGGTGTTGTTGTTTTTTAATCCTTTCCTTCCATCTTAGAATCAATACTGTGTATTGGTTCCAAGACAGAAGAGTGGTAAGGGCTAGGCAATTGGGTTAAATGATTTGCCCAGGGTCACACAGCTAGGAAGTGTCTAAGATCATATTTGAACATCCCATCTCTAGGGCTGGCTCTCTATCCATTGAACAACTGAACTGACCCCAACCTTGAGGATGAAGACACAAGGTACAAGAAACCAGATGGCTACATCATGATGGCGGAGATACTGGGGTAAGACAAAGATGGGCCTGTCTCACACATCCTGAAGCTTTAGTTCAATGATAATTATTAGTTTTTGTCCTGAGACTGAAAGGAGAGGGACTAAGCAACAGATTCTTTGAATGTGAGCCTGGACCCTCTCCAGACTCTTAACACCTCGTCACTGGCTACATTGCCATCCTGGGAGCCTCCTGAACTTGGGCTATCCTTTCCCCATTGGAGACCTTTTCCCCAACCCCTACAAGAGTCCACCATTTGGGCAAGGACCTCAGCCATTTTTTATAGCACTCTGGACTGGATTCTTTCTAGACTCCTTCTTGCCTTATTGAACTTATGGACCTTGTGTGAGTACCCTGTTCTTCTACCCTATCTTTTCCAGCACTCATTTATATGTTTTTTTCCCTATTAAAATATAAGTACCCTGAGAGCATGGACTGTCTCGCTTGCTTATATTTCCATCCTCAGAGCTTAACCTCTTGCCTATCACAATGTTTGTTGAATGCTCTATCCATTTTTCTCTGTCTGTCTATCCTTCTCCAGTGTTAAATACACCTCAGGAATTGAATGGGAAACTGTCATTTTTCTTCAGAAGTATATGAGTAGGTAGGCAGGTCGTCTCAGAATACCAGTTACCTTATTGTTATTTTTTTAATCCTTACCTTCTCTCTTAGTATTACTTCTAAGACAACAGAGTAGTAAGTTCTAGATGACTGGAATTTAGCGATTTGCCCAAGGTCACACAGCCAGAAAGTGTCTGAGGCCAGATTTGAAGCCCAAACCTCCCAACTCTAGGCCTGATGCTCTATCCACTGTGCTACCTCGCTGCTCCCACATCTGTTACCTTATTAAATTCTTTTCCATTTGCTTTTAGTTCTTTTAAAAGTAAATGTCTTTTGTTCAGCTTTCATTTATTCTTTGACTTGGTCTAGTTAAAGAGTACTTGCATGGAAGTGTGGAACTGGAGTTTTGAATAGTTGCTACTGTAAAACACACCTCCAAGCTGTAAATCAATATGTCCAAAAATCATGTAGAAATGGAGATGGGTGGGCAATCCAAGATCTATATATTTAAAGATCACATAATAAGGGGAAGCGAAGTAGCTCATGGATAGAGAGCCAGGCCCAAAGATGAGAATTTTGGGGTTCAAATTTGGCCTCAGATACTTCCTAGCTGTTTAACCTTGGGCAAGACACTTAACTCCCATTGCCTAGCCCAGTGGCTCCCAAACTTTTTTGGCCTACCACCCCCTTTCCAGAAAAAATATTACTTAGCGCCCTGGAAATTAATTTTTTTAAATTTTAATAGCAATTAATAGGAAAGATAAATACACTTGTGGCCATCACTGCCCCCCCTGGATCACTGCAGCACCCACAAGAGGGTGGTGGCACCCACTTTGGGAATCACTGGCCTAGCCTTTACTGCTCTTCTATGTATTATACTATAATACTATGTATTGGTTCCAAGGCAGAAGGTAAGAATTTTTTTAAAAGAATTTATTAAGAAATTAGGTGGCTCAGTAAATTGAGAGCCAGGGTTAGAGTTGAGAGGACCTGCATTTAAATCTGACCTCAGACACTTACTAGCTGTGTGACCTTGGGCAAGTCACCTAACCTCCATTGCTTAGCCCTTACTGCTCTTGGGCTTTAGAACTAATACTTAATATCAATCCTAAAACAGAAGGGAAGGATTAAAAAATAAAAAGAATTTATTAAGGACCCTCTATGTGCCAAGCACTCTGCTAAACTCTTGATATATGATAGGCAAAAACATGTTCCTGATTCTCAAAGAACTTCCATTCAAATATGAGAGGCATGTAAATAACTATATGATAGATATATGGATAGATAGAGAAATATAGACAAATAGATAGATGGATAGATAGACAGGTAGAGAGATGGACAGATGGATGGATTAATGGATAGACAGGCAGATAGATAGATAGATAGATAGATAGATAGATAGATAGATAGATAGATAGATTGCAGAATTGGAAATAATATTGGAGATAATGTACTTGCAAGAGGTGTGGGGGAGAGTTGGAAAGCTTCTTGCAGAAGATGGAAAATGAGTTAAATATCAAAAAAAGCAAAAAAAAAAAAAAAAAGACAAAGAAACATCACAAAGGAAAGGTGAGGGAGGAGAACACTTCCTCCAAGTCTGTGAGGTTCAGCCAGTGAAACAGCCCAAAGATGAGAGTGTCCTATAAGAGTAACTGCAATAAGACTAGTTTCACTGAATTATAAAATGCATATATAGAAGGGAGGAAAATATAAGACTGGAAATATTGGCAGGAACAAGTATTAGATGTTTTAAAAGCCGAACTAAGGACTTTATACTTGATCCTGGAGCTAATACAGAGCCACGATACATCAATCTTGGACAAATTCTACAGATAGACAATAATCTGGAACAAGAATTTAAGAGTCTGGAATGAATTTAAGAGACTGTGCAGCACTTCCAGTAACCCAATCTGCCTCACACTGTCAATGTCCATATCTTTTTAACATCCATATTTCACCAGTGATGTTATATGACTGTGAATCATGGAACATCACAACCTCAGAGGAATCAAAATAGCCAATGACCCTAAAGGCTGTGGAAAGATCCATAGCTGGGTGGAAGCAAACTGCAATAGGTTAGTAATAAGTATGCATAAAATGACATCAAGGATATTCATGCCAGTAAAGGAAGTAGACCAGTCTCATATCATCAAATCATAGATTTAAAACTAGCTCAGAACATAGAGGTCATCTATTCCCACCCCCAAGCAGCTAGATGGTGTAGTAGACGGGAAGACTCATCTTCCTGAGTTCAAATACGGCCTCAGACACATAATAGCTGTGTAACCTTGGGCAAGTCACTTAACCCCAGTTGCCTAGCCCTTACCATCCTTTTGCCTTAGAACCAATATGGTTCTAAGACAGAAAGGTAAGAGTTAAAAAAAAAAGAAAAAGGAACTCCAAATGGAGAGATGAAGAGTTAGAATGACTGATAAATAACCGAAAGTACAACCTCCTCATTTATCTAATTGAGAGACAAAGAAGTTGTAACTAGCCCAAGACCAAGTAGATAATAATTAGTAGAGTTGGAATTTGAACCCAGATCCTCTGATCCCCAATCCAATGTTCTTACCCCTGGAGGAATAACAAATAGAAGAGAGGAAGGGGATCGGGCATTTATTAAGCAGTAACATGCCAGGGACTGTGCTAAAGCACATCACAAATATTTCATCTTCAGAACAACCCTGTGAGGTAGCAGCTATTATTATTCACATTTTACAGGTGAGGAAACTGAGGAAAAAAGAGTAGGTGTCATATTTGCTCAGGGGCACACAGCAAGTATGTCAGGCCAAATTTGAACTCGGATCTTCTATAATCCAGACCCAGCACTCTATCCACTGTACCACTCAGATGAGCAGACTGAATATTGTCCTGGTATTCACAAAATATTCTAAGATTTAAATTGAGAAAAACCTATGATTTTCTAACTAGGTTGTCTGTCAAGGATTTCTAGAAAGACATGAACACAAATAAGCCAATTAACCAAAAAAAAGATTATTTTGCTATAGCAAGGAAAGGATACTCAGCAAGGACACAGTATTGATTCAGTTGAGAACAACTTCACCCTCCAGTCTGTACTGGCTATGCTGGCATATGGACCAAGTCTGAAGGAGAGCATGGCCTGCCTCCTCTTGTTCTGGCTTTTGTACTTAGAATACAAGGAAGCTATGTCATTGGCCGTAGTCCCATGAGCCAAATAAATTTTAAGGATTATTTTAATATTTTTAATTCTTTTTCATATTTTTCTGATTACATGTTAAAACAATTTTTAACCCTGTAGGTTTTTGGACTTTGAGGTTCAAATTCTCTCCAACCCTTCCTTCCCTCCCCTCTCACTAAGAAGATAAGCAATGTTTAATACTTTTCAAAGAAAAAAATAGCTCAGCCTACATAGTAGATATTAGTCCTACCATAGAAGATGTCAAATTCAACTGCCTCATTTTATAGATAAGGAAAGTGAGGCCCAGAGAAATTAAATGACTTGCCCAAAATAACAGAGGAAGTAAACAATTGAGCCAGGATTAAAACCCAAGTCATCTGATTCCAAATCTACCAGCTTCTGCCATACTACAATGTCTCTGAAGACTTCCACTGCTTCATCTCCAGGGTTGGAACTATGAATGACAGAAAACATTTGCAAAGAAGCAAATTTAAGAGTGAAGGAAGGCAAAATCTCATGATAATTAAAGCCACTTACCTAATAGTATAGCTTGTTTTTAATAATTAATTCTATCTGCAATAATTAAATTGCAGATTATCTAAAAATTGAATGTCTTGCCTACCAAGGTAAGACCCTCACCTTGACAGGAAAAGCTACCTAAAAGTGAGAGGTTTTAGGAGGAAATGAGTTCTCTCTTTGGAGATCTTCAGGCAAAGGCTCTCTGACCACTTGGTCAGGTATATTATAGGAGCTATCTTATCTTACCTATAGGCAAATTGGACTGGATGGCTTCTGGGATCACTTTTAACTATGAGAACCCAAATCTGTGAATAGGTGTGATTTTATTTCCACTTTACAATTGAGGAAACTGAGGCTCAGACCAGCAGTACTTGTGCTAACCTATCACATAGGATGGTTTTAATGAAAGTACTTTGTAAAGTTTAAATCACTATAGAAATGTGAATTCAGTCATTACACTCTGGCCAAATTGTAAACCTGTTATCCTTGTCCAATGGACTCATGCTTTCCTACTTCCAATCATTGAGTCATATGATTCTCTTTTGTTGAATGTCCTTCCTTCTTGTCTTTGACTATTTGATTTCTAGCCATATTTTAAAGCCAAATTTAGGATAATATGTTCAAAGCTCCTGAGCTGGAAGGAAGTTGAGATGACATCAGGTCTTAACTCCTTTCTTCCAGGAAGGCTTCTCAAATTTCTCTCCCCACCATCCTCTCCTTCCCCCTACAGTATCTCTCTCTTCAGACTTCACATTATAAGTGATGTGCTTACTATTCTCTACCTGCAGAACCAAAAAAGCATTTCTTAAGTACTTACAATGTTCTAAGCAAAATGCTGGGGAAGTAAAAAGAAAAACAAGCTATTTCCTTCTCCCAAAGAGCTTATATTCTAATAGAGATAAAATATAGGAGAGTGGTAGCCAAAAAGGGTGCTTTGTTCTAGGAAATTACTTAGATGATAACTAAAACAATGGGGCAGTCCATTTATAAGCCCTTTCAGAAACAAAGATAGTACTTATTTGATTACAGTTCTCAGAACAAATGTTAGGAAGGAACAGGAGCAGTGGATACCATTACCTTGGCAAGGCAAGAAATGGCTGGAGAATAGGGGAGGAGAGAAGTGTTTGAAGGTGAGGATCCATGATCCCTTGGAACTCAAAGTGAAGACTTAGACATAAATTACAATAGGGAGATAAGATAAGACAAGTCTCAAGTAAATTTATCCTGTCTAGACTTTGGATCTCCTCCAGTACCTGGAACCATGCTTTACACATAGTTAGCACTTAATGAATGTTTGTCAGATTGCATTCCTCACCTGTAAAGATATTTTTCTCGTTCACCCTGGAGGTATCTAAGGCAGGGATTACCGAACCATTTGTACAATATTTCAGGTCAGCAAGACAGTTCCCCTTTCCAGAGTGTTTTAGGGTTACAAAATATTTCTCACAACACCAGTGAACTGGATAATGCATTGGGGAGGCCAGAGTTCACTATTTTGTTTTATTTCCAGAACCTTCCCTGATATTTTTCAATAATGGGACAGTCTTGTCAGATGTAGCATTATAGAAATTAGCCTCAGGTAAATCTTGAGGGTTATTTATTATGTAGGTACAAAAAATTTTGGAAGATTTTAAGATCATAGATCTAGAGTTAAAGCTTGAAAAACCTTCTTCTGGAGGTCTTCTCATATAATCCTCTCATGTTATAGACAAGGGATGGAGTCCCCAGGAGCATTAAATAATTTGTCTAATTTAACAATGGTAGTAAGTGACAGAACCAAAACTAGTGCTATTTCCATCATACTCTATTCCAATCTCCTCCATCAAACTGGAGGGTCCTGCACATTGCAGTTGACCTTTAAGTCTACTTTTTTTTTTCCAAGAAAAGGGTTCTGGTTTGGATACAAAAATTACAGCTCCTGGGGTCAGGACTCTGTTGGCCAAGAATAAGACTCCAGAGGAGGGGCTAGAGTTGAGGGAGGAGAGATTATGAGTGTTGATGTCAAAGTAGTCATCATCACCATCCCACTTGGTCTTACTCAGGACCCCAAGGTATTGGATGTTTAGGAGGGACTAGCTCTTCTTATGTGAGGATTTGCTGAGCCCTTTTCAGGGCTGTTCATCCAACTTTGGTGTCTACCTTTCACCCAACTCTCACTTGTGGTTCTAAGAAGGTGTAGCATGTTCAGCAGCCACACCCTGGTAAAACTGTCCCAGCAGGTGGACTAAACCAGGCAGAGGGTAACCGATAGGCTTGGAACCTATCAGTGAGTTAAGGGGACATCTAACCCAAATATGTAAAGTTTTTCCCCTAGAGGAATTGGTGAATGAGAATAATTCATTCCAGTGGCCCTGAAGGTGTCTGAATCAGGCACTGTGAAGGGTTTAGATCTTAAACATGGAAGATGTCATGGTCATCCACTGCATCCCTGATCATTGCCAGTTATCCTGACTTTAGTCTTGCCGCTAGATTTCAATGACTGCAAGAGAGTGAGGCTGGCAACTCTGTGCAATTCTTCCTCACTTAAATCCAATTGAAGCTCAAGTCATCACCCCATGATATTATTGATCCTCTTTGAAAAGGAAGGACAAACAACTTAGGAGCCTGTCTGAGGTTCTGCTATTAAATAGTCTGGTCATCTATGACTGCGGCAAAAATCATGAATTAAAGAAAGAGTAAAAAAAAAAGGTAGTGTTCAATAAAGAAAGATGTTGGTAGGTCTGGACCCTGCTGAGTTTTTATTATCTTCCACACCCACCACTTCAATCTATGCTGAAACTACCCAGTGCAAAACAACTGAAAATTCTATCTCTACAATACAGAAGTAAATTATCCATCTCACACAATCAGCATAAACAACCAAAAGAAATGTCCTGTCAAGAATCCAAATGGTTTAGAAGTTTGCATTGAATAATTCATCTCCTCTAGGTGTCTGATAGTCTGAACCTGAGGGAGATTGGGAATATGGGTGAGGAATGCCTCCAATGGTGATTTCTTTTTTTGTTTATTTTGTTTTATGTTGTTTAACTTCTCTCTTCTTGGTCCTAGGATAAGACAGAAAAACTCACTGTACGTGGAGTCAGAACTTGGTTCATTGGATCATAGATTTAGAACTGGAGAAAACCTTCGGGGCCATCTAGTCCAATCCCTACCTTTTGCAGATGAAGAACTGGGGATGAGAAAGATGAAAGAATTATAAATAGAAGAACCAGATTCCCTGACTCCAAATCTAGTACTTTCTACCCTACCATGCTATTTCTAGAGGCTCAATATGCCACTAATAAGTACTGTAAGCTTAAAAATTAATACACAACATCTCCAAGTATTATATTTAATAATATTTATTAATAATAACTTGAAGTAAAGGAAAATAAAAAGCTAGAGTAAAGAGTGAGCTAACCCAGCCATAATCACAAGAGAAGAAAGCAAAAAGGTAGACTTATACACAGTTTGTTTACAAAACATGAGGACACAATGTGGGGACAAAAGAAAAAGGAATTTTGGGACGAAAAAAAGAATTCTGGGAGATGAAGTCTTCAAGGTACGACATTCTAATTACACAATACTCAACCTTAAATAAGTCATTTCTTTTACCTGAGACTCAGTTCTCTTGTAGCAAACTTGAGAGATCTGGTATTTCAGTGATCCCTAAGGTCTCTTCTTGACATCATATCCTTGGATTCTAGCATTGATGTAATGATAAGTGTAACATGACCTGAAGTCTGGGTTTATACTCATTCAACAAGCATTTATTAAGTGCCTACTATATACCACTATGCTAGGCACTGAAGATAAAAAGACAATAATTAAGGGTGGCTAGGTGTCTCAGTGGATAGAGAGCCAGGCCTGAAGAGAGGAGATCCTGGGTTCAAATCTGACCTCAGACACTCCTAAGCTATATTATCCTGGGCAAGTCACCTAACCTCAATTGCCTAGCCCTTACCACTCTTCTGCCTTGGAGATAATATTTAGTAAGATGTGTTTTTTTTTAAATGAAAAAAAAAAAGACAATAATTAAACAGTCATTGCCTTCAAGGGAACTACCTTTTATCAGGAAAAGCATATACATCAACATATCTGTGGTGTAGTGGGTAGGGCAGTCGACTTGGAGTCAGAAAAATCTGGGTTCAAATCCCAATTTTGCTGTTTACTACCTGTATGACTTTGGAATAGTTGATCCCCCTCTCTCTGAATCTGACTTGCCTAATCTGTAAAAGAGGGGGTTGAATTCAAGGTGCTCTAAAGTCTCTTCTAATTCTAAATCTATAATCTCATGAGCCTAGGCCTGACTCTTAAAACTGACTTTTTTGCTTTACTCTAGGATTGAGTAGAGATATTTAACAATGTGTTGTTTAGTTGTTTCAATGATATTTAACTATTTGTGACCCCATTTGGAATTTTCTTGGCAAAGGTACTGGAGAAGTTTACCATTTCCTTCTCCAGTTCATTTGACAGATGAGGAAACTGAAGCAAACAAAGTTAAGTGACTTGCCCAGCGTCACACAGCTAAGAAGTATCTAAGGCCAGATTTGAACTCAGGAAAATGAATCTTCCTGACTCCACACTTGCCACCTTCACTTTCACACACCCCACATTCGTCCTGTTCAACAACTATAAGAATATAACAGACACATAGGGAGAGACTGATAGAAAGGAGACAATGTAATTTCAAGGTAGAGGCACAGCTTGTTGAAGAAGTGGTTGGCAGGTAGGGTAGGAAAGGCCACATGGAAGAGATGGTGAAGCTTTCAAGTAAGCTTGGATGCTAAAATTACTGACCCTTTTTGACTCATTAATGCTCTCATTCAGAATTTAGCAACAATAATATATGGCATTTATATACAATTACATAGAAAGAGGAGACATTTTGGTTGTTACCTTGTGAAAAAATAAAAATTAATATTAACTCTGATTTCTATTGTATTGGTTTTATGCTTTATTGATTTTTAAAATTGAATCCGTTTCTGCTTAAACTCATCTTTCTCAGGAATACAGTTTTCCCTCTGAGTTAGGTTAAAGGCATACTTGAAAGGGAATGTTATCACTCATGCCTATCTCCTGGAACAACTGCTTGTTGTCTCTAAGCCCAACCAGTTTAACCTGGTGCCATCTTCCCAAAAGACATGTTATCTGTTCTGGCCAGTCCTTGTGCAATTAGGTGAGGCTTGATCTTCCCCAAGGGGACAGAACACCTGGTGGTTCTGGTCTCCTGGCCAAGTTTACAAGAGGTAGCCAGAGTTCCATAATACAATTAACATTCCTTAATTGTCAGAGAGGGGTGTGATTAGCCACACCTGAATGCCAACCCACTTTTCCTGGTAAAGCCAATGGTAAAATTCCAAAAATTACTCAGTTCCCCCCTCCTTCCCTACATTTCAATACAGAGGTTTCCCTCTTCTCCGTGGGGTTAATGGCCTTACTGAGGTGGCCAGTCTGACCCATTTTGCTAAAAAAGTTTTATGTGAAGAGGGCAGAGAGGGCATCTAAGTGGCTCTGTGGATTGATAAGCAGGCCTGGAGACAGGAGTTCCTGGGTTCAAATTTGGTCTCAAATACTTCCTAGCTGTGTAACCCCGGACAAGTCACTTAACCTCCATTGCCTAGCTGGATGATAATTTTTAAAAATTAATTAATTTGTTACATTAAAATACCCATTTGACTCCTCTCCCATTAGAGAAGGCATCATTTGACAAAAAGACATATTAAACTCTGTCTTACTTATTTCTACTTATCAGTTCTTTCTCTGGAGGTAAATACATACAAGTCGCCGTTCAAACATTTCATTTGCTGTGTATAATGTTATCTTGATTCTACCCATTTTACTTTTCATAATTTCATGTATATATTTCCAAATTTTTCCAAAATGAATATCATTTTTTATGGCTCATCATCACACTCATCACATCACCTAACACAATCATATGCCACAATTTGTTTAGCCCTCTTCCAGTTGATGGGCATCCCTTCAATTTCTAGTTGTTTGCTATGACGAAGAAAGATGCTATAAAGATTTTAGAACATATAGGTTCTTTTTCTTTTTCTATGATTGTTCTAAGAAATAAACCCAGTGGTATTTCTAGATCAAAAGATATACACAGTTTTATAACTCTTTGAGCATAATTCCAAATTACTCTCCAAAATGTTTGGATCAGTTCACAGTTCAGCCAGCAGGGTATTAACGTCCCCATTTTTCCACAGCCCCTCCAACTTTGTTACCTTACTTTTTTATTATTTTAGCCAATCTAATTAATGAGAGATAATATCTCAGAGTTCTTTTGATTTGCATTTCTCTAATAATAATGAGTTAGAGCATTTTTTCATATGACATCTTTACCCAAAAATTATCTGTTCATATCTTTTGACCACTTATCAATTGAGGAGTTATATATGAGACATCTGAGAAACTTTCTATGAAGACATTTTCCCCAACTTACTGCTTTCCTTCTAACCTTGGCCACATTAGTTTTATTTGTACAAAACCTTTTCAATTTAATGTATTCAAAATTAATCCATTTTACACCTCACAATACTTTTTGCCTCTTTTTTATTCATAAATGCTTCTTCTGTCCATAAATCTGATATGTAATAAGATCCCTGTTCTTCTAATTTGCTTACATTTCCCTTTATGTCTAGGTCATGCATCATTTTGATCTTATCTTGATAAATGGTGTTAAATATTGTTCTATATCTAGTCTCTACCACACTGCTTTCCAGTTTTCTCAACAATTTTATTCCAAATAGAAAAATTGTATTCCCAAAACTTGGATCTTTACTTTTCTCAAACACAAGATTACTATATAATCTTTTACAACTGTTTGTTGTATATTCAATCTATTCCATTGATCTACTTTTCTATTTCTCAGCCAGTACCAGATAGTTTTAATTATTACTGCTTTATAAGAGTTCAAAATCAAGTACTGCTAGCCTTCCTTTCTTTACATTTTTCATTAGTTCTTTTGATATTCTTGACCTTTTGTTTTTCCAAATGAATTTTGTTATTTTTCCTAGTTCAAGAAAATAATTTTTTGGCAATTTCTTTGGGTTAGCATCGAATAAGTAGATTAGTGTAGGATTTTGTAACTGACAAATCTAGTAGCCTTTTCTCAGTTTTCAATCTTCTTGATTTCTCTGCAGACTTTGATATCATTGATCATGCTTTTTCCTGGATTTTCCATTTTTTCTCTTTCTACTCTAAGTTTTTGTGACACCATTCTCTCTTTTTAAATTTAAATTTATTTAGAATATTTTTCCATGGTTACATGATTCATGATTTTTCCCATCCCTTTTCCCTTTCCCCTCCCAGAGCTGGCAAGCAATTCCACTGGGTTATACATGTATCATTGTTCAAAACTTATTTACATATCATTCATATTTGTAATAGAGTGATCTTTTATTTTTTATTTTAAAATTGTATTTAATTAATTAAGTTAGAATATTTTGTCATGGTTACATGATTCATATTCTTTCTCTCCTCTCCTCCCACCCACCCCCTTAGCTAATGAGCAAATCCACTGGGTTTTACATGTGTCATTGATCAAGACCTATTTCCACATTATTAATATTTGCAATAGAGTGATCGTTTGGAATCTACATTCCCAATCATCTCCCCATTGACCATGTGATCAAGCAGATGTTTTTCTTCTGTTTTTCTACTTCTACAATTCTTTCTCTGCATGTGAATAGCGTTCTTTCTCATAAGTCCCTCAGAATTGTTCTGTATAATTGCATTGCTGCTAGTAGAAAAGTCAGTTACATTCAATTGTGCCATAGTGTATCCGTCTCTGTGTATAACAGTGATGGGCAACCTTTTGAGCTTGGTGTGTCAAAATTCACCAAAAAAACGAGCATAACTTGGGTGGTATGTCATTTTGAGAAAAAAAACCATAATTTCATGATATTTATAGTTTAAATAACGAAAATGTATAATTTCAGTTATAACTGTATTTAGTAAACCAAAATAGGTAAATTAATATAGGTTGAATTGTCATCTATAGTACACAGAGTGTCTATACTACAGCAAATGTTTCATCCTCGGCATGCGGCCCCATACTTCTCTATATGTAGCCACATGTGGCCACATGTCATCAAAAATGACTATGCAGGTCAGTGCTGATACACGTGTCAAAGGTTTGCCATCACTGGTGTATGGTGTTCTCCTAGTTCTGCTCCTTTCATTCTGCATCAGTTCCTGGAGTTCTTTCCAGTTCACATAGAAATCCTCCAGTTCATCATTCCCTTCAACATAGTAGTATCCCATCAACATCAGATACCACAGCCAATCCCTAATCAAAGGGCATCCCCTCATTTTCCAATTTTTTGCCACCACAAAGATGGCTATAAATATTTTTGTACAAATATTTCCCCTCATTATCTCTTTGACACCATTCTCTCTTGATTCACCTCTTACATATTTGAACCCTCTTCAATCTCCTTTACAAGATCATCATCCATACTCTGTCCACAAACAGTGATTATGCCCCTCCCACTCTATCCTGAGGGCTGGTCCTAAAGTCATATATCCATTAAAGTCTTCCTATCTTTTAATATCTTAAGTTTGATCTCCTCAAGAAACTGTTGACTACCTACCCTAACCCACACTGCTTTCTTCCCCCTGTCTGAATTACCATAGCTGTGAGTTATAAATTTATTAAAGTGGACTCAAATACAAGGGCCTGTTATTAATTTATTCTTGTTAACTTAGATATTTTATATACATATATTTTTGATATTTTGATTCTGATTTTGAATTTTTTATTTCTCCCAAAATTTAATTTTTTTTCTATTTGTTTTTCTTTTTATGTTTTTGGTTTTTCTTTTGATAATTGTCTCATACACTCCATAACTCAATGATGTATTCTGAGCTGATCTGGGTGTTGATCAACATCCTCTTTAGGGGGGAATTGTATTTTTATAAAAATCCAAGTTTTAGAATTTTGTTTGAGAAAATTTTCAGGAAAAGAAGCCTGCTAAATATTTGAAACCAGAAGATGAACTATTTGGAGAAAGATACCTGTAGAAACTCACACTGAATCAAGATGATCCAGAATGAACTTTGGGGTGCAATTGATTGAACTTATAGGGATTAAACACAATTATTTTGAATTGTAAACTGTTATGCCAAAGGGGATTACCCCCTAATGACAAAAATAACTTTTTGTCAATGCATCTAGTAAGACATTTGTTTCTCTCTCTCTCTCTTCTATTTCCCTCTTATCTTTAACAATTGTAGTTAGAAGATTTTTTGGGGTACAAGATGATTACATCAAATGATCAATTGAGGAGACAATTCTCCAAATGATCACAGGGGGGATTGTGATAATGAGATTAAATCTACCTTGGCCATTCTCAAATCTAATCACCAAAAGTGTAAACAACTCCACTTAACTCACAAGTTGGGAGATCTGTGACCCATGTGTGCTGGAGTGAATAATGAATCAGAATTTACTGACTAGCATTTGTTGTGATTGAACACATAAACTAAGAGGAAGGCACAGGAAGTGATGCAAGAGAAGCCCCTTTAAAAGAGTGTAACAACTTCTTGTAGCTCCTCTTCTCATTTGTGTCTTGGACCTGAAGGAGCTCTTCTTGTTTGTGACTTGGACCTGGAGGAGTGCTGGACCTGGGACCCTGAGACCTTGTTGAAACTAGACTGTTCTTAATCTTTCCCTTAGAATTACACATGGTGAGGGTAAAGACTAAATCTTCCTAGACTTCTCTAAAGGGAACTGCTCTTTCAAAAGAAATTCTGTGACTGAAGCTCCTCCTTCATTCATCTCTGGCCCTCCAGGGCCCTCTGGCCTTGGGTTCAAGGCTGAGCCCCCTTCGACTGAGGACTAATTAGATCTGCCTGAGTTGAACAAGGGGAGCAGAGCAAATTACTTAGTGTGTTAGATTACTTATCCTGTCCTATCCTCTCTCTCTCATTTTCTTATTTTCTCTTCCTCTTCTCATTTGTAAATAAACTTCCAAAAAAGTCATTTTGACTTGAGGTTGTTCTTTAATTGGGGATTGATAATTATTCAATTCCCTGGTGACCAAACTTTTTAATATTCACCCAACCAAAACCCCCTTTTACCCCTAACATAACACTTACTGCATTTGATTTCAGCATCATGATTAAATGCCAGGTAACATATGCTCTTTCCCAACCCCTCAACTAGACTGTGAGCTGCATGAAAGCAGGGACTATCTCCTAATTTCTTTGTCTCATCCAAAGTACTTGACACAAGTTATTGCATACACAATTAAAGCTCAAAACATATTAATTCAATGGAATACTAGTATTGTGTGGGGGAAGGAAAGGGTAGTGTCTGGAGCACAAATGTATGAACATGTATGTCTGTGCACATTTTCTAGGTATCCAGAGTTTTCACAATAGAGCCTGACAGGCTGAGAGTCTACATGTTAATTGTGCTGATGTTTCCAGGGTAACCTCTCCTTTGGCAGCAGACCCTCCATGGAAACAGAGGAAACAAGAGACTGAGACAGACAGGAGGTTGGCCAAAGAGGAGGGAAAGCAGAAAAAATTTTCCAATGAGATGTGAGAGGATGTCTAATTTTATCCTAAGGCAACAGAGATAGCTAGAGGCTCAGTAGCCACTCTGGGTTTCCCTGGGAGCAGAGAGGGGCCACCACGCAGCCCAGCCCAGCCCAGAATAAAGGACCAGAGAAGGGTCAGGAATACAGCTGAACCTCTCTGACCAAAGTCAAACAAGGTTTGTATTGTTAGAACTGCTGGCTTGGATTGGGGAAGAAAAGAAAGGAGAAGAGAGAGTTGACATCCTTCAGGCCCTGACCCTGTCCTCTTAAGGTAGAAAGAGAAGGTGGGAATTGAGAGGGGCCATCCAGACAAAGGGCAGCTAGATGGCACAGCGAATAGAGTGTCCAGGCTGGAGTCAGGAATATTTATCTTCCTTGAGTTCAAACCTGGCCTCAGACACTAACTAGCTGTGTAACCCTAGACAAGTCACTTAACTGTGCCTCAATTTCCTCATCTAATAACAAACTAGCCCAGTATCTTTGCCAAGAAAACCCTAAATGGGGTCACAAAGAGTCAGACACAACTGAAACAACTAAATGACAACAATAAAAAAATCCAAACAAAGGGTAATGACCAGAAAAGCAAAATCACTGTTTCCATGGAAGGATATGTCCCCTGGCTAGGAGTGAACTCTGTGTCCAGAATCTCTATCTTAAAGGATTGTGTGTAATGAGATATTAGTGTTATTCTCAAGTTATTAATGCCAAGTTAGTAAAGCTGCCCTCCCCACCCCCAATCCTTCCCCCTGTAGAACAAGATTACCCCACCCCATCCTTCTCCCTGCACTTCAAAGGCCTTCTTTGAAGTTTGTCTGGGAACTTGCCTTATAGAGGTGTCCCAGACTGATTTTGTCTTAGACCCTGAAATACTCAATGAACAAATCTTAAGCACCCATTTGGCTTAGAAGTTGCTCCCATTGTATCAGGACTCCCAGGTAATCCAGGCCTCAATTCCTCCTCTCTGTATCCACTGGCAAACTGGATTAAAACCACAGTGTCCAACTCTTGACCATTTCTTTAAAATGTTCATTTGAAAGAATCCTTGAATGTATATAATAAGTCTGTTGTATTTTCCTATAAGTTAAGAGTGTTTCTTTCTGTAAGTCAGGGGTCATTCTGTCTCTGATCAATGATTTGAGACATGGCCACACATATCTCTCTCTTTAAATGTGGGGGAAATTGTCTTAGGTCTATGATGT
Source organism: Gracilinanus agilis (assembly GCF_016433145.1). Taxonomy (NCBI): domain Eukaryota; kingdom Metazoa; phylum Chordata; class Mammalia; order Didelphimorphia; family Didelphidae; genus Gracilinanus; species Gracilinanus agilis. The sequence goes on along the minus strand of NC_058133.1, from coordinate 269,858,070 downwards.
GAGACATTGCTCCACATTTCCCTCTCAATAAATATATTCCAGTCTAAAGATGGTTTTCCTTGGTCTTTTTGAATAGTGGTTAAAGAGGGGACACCTTGATTTTAAGGTCCCCTTAAACTTCTACTTCACACAGAATTAAGACAAACTAAGACAGAAGACAGAGTGGTTTCCAAACAAAGGAGCCTGGGACGATATGGCCAACTTAGCAGGTTTCAACTATGTCCACTCTCTTGTCTATAGCCCTAACAGGGTTTTGACCCAAAGACACCTGCCAGGGTTTAAGAAGTCCTCTAGAATGTTCACTCATTTTCAGTTTTGACCAACTCTTTGTGACCCCATTTGGGGTTTTCTTGGCAAAGATACTGGAGTAGTTTGTCATTTCCGTCTCCAGCTCATTATATAGATGAGGAAACTGAGACAAACAGTTTAAAGTTACTTCTCCAGGGTCACACAGCTAATAAACGTCTGAGGCCAAGTTTGAACGTAGGTCTTCCTGACTCCAGACTTGGCACTCTATCCACATCACCACCTAGCTGCAGCACTTTAAAGTTTGCCAAGCATACTTCAAATGTCATATTTTATGCTCACAATAACTCTGTGAGATAAGTTCTATTAATTTCTCCATTTTGCAGAGGAAATTTAAATTAGTGATTTGCCCAGGGTTACCCAGCCAGTAAGTGCCTGAGGTAGAATTTGAACTCAGATCTTCCTGATACCAATCCTAGTTCTGTACCATATGGCTCTTATTACAGCCAAAGTACTTCAGCATGGTATTGACTAAGGGGTGGATGGGAAACATGAGATTTGGGCTCAGAGGTCCTGGATTCAAGTCCAGCCTTTACCTCAAAACAGTTGTCTGATCTTATACAATTCCCTTTATCTCTCTGGGCTTCTTCCATCAATAAATGAGGATAAAGATCTTTGTACTATTTGCCTTAGAGGACTTTTGTGAGGAAAGCTGCTTTGTAAAGTCTAAGTGAATTGTTGTGGCTTGAGGCTTACTTAACCACTCCACCCTCTAAAAATCAAAGCTTTCTTTCTTCTTAAATCTGGCTAATGAAAGTCATTTACAATAAGGTATGATTGACCTTAATCCTCCCAGGGGGGATTTGCATAGTAAATGAAGCACTTGTTTAGCCCAAATGAATCTTTAATTGATGTAAAGTGCCAGGGAGAAACTTGTGAAGACCTTCCTGGGACTCTGTTCTTACCCCAGGGATCCCACAGTCTCTATCTTTTGGACTTGAGGGTGGGGAGGAGAATGTCAACAATCCTGGCAGACTCTTCTCCTATGGAGTGGGTCAGCCCTACTTTATAGGGCGGTGGCAGTTCTCTGAAAAGCTACATGAGTTAAATCCAATTTTCAATGCTTCTTTAAGCCAGGTAGAGTAAGCAGCAGACAATATACAGTTCCCAGAGAAAGGCAAAAGAAGAAAAGTTCGTGGATGTCTTCTCTATGAAGGAATTGGGGGGGAGAAGGGGGGAGGGAGGAGGAAAGGTGGGAAACACAAATCAATTAAATAATAATATTTAAAAAAACAAAACCTCACCTTCTGTCTTAGAACCTGCTGGGCAATTGGAGTGAAGTTACTTGCCCAAGGTTGTACATCAAAGAAGTCTCTAAGCCAAATTTAAACCCAAGACCTCCTATCTCAAGGCCTGGAGCTCTATCTACTAGTGGCCCCCCATCAAGGAACTTGTACTTATAATGTATTTTGACTTTTAAAAAGATTTAGGAAAGACCCATATCTCAGACTATAAACAAATGAGTTACCATGGAGCAGGTGTTATTCAGTTTCGGCTATCTAACCAGCCGGGAAAAGAGGGCTATGAAAAATAAGAGCATGTCTATCAAGACAAGTACATTGAGACAATTGTATATTTTGCAGAAATAGGAGGCAGACATTGTGCTACAAAAGGATGCAAAGGTAAGAATGAAACATGAACAAGAATCACCCAGGAAGAGGAAGCAGGGAAGCAGTTGAAATCACCAGAAAAGTTATAGCTGAGTTTTCCATGTGTTAAGGACAAGATAGGAGGGGAGAGGAGAGAAGGGGAGAGGAAGTGAAGCAATGATCATTTCAGTGACTTGCCCATAGCCCATACAGCTAATGTGGGTTTGGGACAGGACTTGAATCTAGTTCTTCTTAACTCAGCAACTGCCTCTTCATCTACTATGCTCTATTGCCTCTCACCTTGTGCATATTAAATGCTTCATAAATATTTGTTGAACCAAATTATTGAACTCACTTCCCTGGAACCAGTTTCTTCATTTCCTTTCCAGATCTAATGTTCTTTAAATCTAAGGCCCTTTCCTAAGCCCATCCATCCACCTACTCCAGAAATCTGAGTGGTGCCCTTTCCTCTTGTATAAACAAGTTGTGCAATGAATGCGGGTGATATGCCTGAGAGACAGCTTTATATTTGGGAGTCCCGACATGACTGGCAGCAGAGATGGGGTACAGTCTGAGATGACTGGGAAGAGGACAGATTTTCAGAGATAGTAGAATCAGAAGTAAGCAAAGATGGATCTTTGAGAATACCTAGTAAACTCTCTCATTTTCCAAATCCAGAAAATGAAGTCCTAAAAAGAGAAGGAATTTGTCTCAAATCATATCACTAGTTAGCGTGTAAGGATTAGAACGCAGGTGTCCTGCCTCCCAGTCTCACACGCCATGCATTATTTCCCATAAGTTGGATCCAGAGTCATTCCTTGAACCTAGTGAGAAACATTTGGGAATCCTGAGAATGAAATTCACATTATAAGTATGACTAGCAAGATTCAATGACTAAGCTGGATCCTCACAATTTATTTGTCTCTAAATGGTACCATAAAACAGGTCACCCTTTGGTAAAATCATTTCCACACTTTAATTAACTGACCAAGTTTGGGGTGTGTGGTTCCCAGTAGAGGACCTGGAGTAGAGGAGAGAAATATGGGCCAAATCTATGGTCCCACAGTCAGTAGGTGCTCGAAATGGGTAGAGGCGAATGCTATAAATCTCATGTAGGGGAGAGCCCCAAACAGGCTTCTTTACATGCATATAGGTATTTCTGTAGCTATAGAAATCCATGGATGAATGTGTCAGGCCTGTGAGTGTGCCTTACACACAACAGTGTGTGTCTATGTCAAGTGTCTGAGGATGGCTGGGAGCAGGTTTTCTTTCTAATAGTTTGAGCATACCTGAGTCAGCCAGCTCTGTAGTTTCCCTGATTGGTGCTGTCAAGGAAAACTCTATGTTGATGCTAAATGATGCAGCTCTAAGTGAGATGATTAAACAGTTCAGTGGACAGGAGCATCTTCAGAGTCAAGGGAATGGGGGGCAGTGAGGATGCGCTCTGCTGAGTCAGAGCTGAGATTTAGCAAAGGGAATCAAGTTGACAGCACCAGAGGCAAGTGTCCAGCTATCCTCAGTGTAATGGACAGTCTGATTCCTTCTCTGGGGATTCCAATATCTCCCAACCCCCACACATCACATGAGTTCCTAAATCAATCCTCCCAGCCCTATAAGGCTGAGATGGCATGAATCCATCCATCCTGTGGAATCTCCCAGGTCTTGTGTGGAGGAATCTTGGTTTGGAGCTGGATAGAGTGGACAGCGATGTCTACAGGGAAGAGACAACTCTCAGATGAACAGTTCTTTCTTTCTGAAGAATTCTAGGCAAGCAGCATCTGGAATTATCAGTTCCATTTCAATTCTGACCTCCTTTAAGAAGTCTTCAGTGAGAAGTCTTAGTGCTGATTCCATCCTTATTCCATGTCCCCTGAGCACTTGTAGAACCAAATGACTATGAATAGAGGGCAAACTCGTTATGTGTCATTGTATATGTTCTAAGGTCCAGAAAGAGCCCTAAGCTAAGAGTCAGGAGACCTGGATCCGCCCCTAACAATTGCTTCTCTATGGATCTCAGTTTCTTCCTCTTAAAATAGAAAATACTATACGACTAGACTATTTCTAAGGTCCCTTCCAGCATCAACATGAAGAATCTAAAGATGAATGTAATCCTGTGTCCTGTTTATTTATGGCAGACCCAAAGGCAAGAGGCAGGATAATGGGACACAGTAGATAAAGTGTTGGTCTGATCAAGGAGGAACTGGGATCCAAACATACTGCTGATTCTTATTAGCTATATGATCATGGGCAAGAAAATAATCCTGTCTTTGGAGTCTCGGTTTTCTCATCTGTAAAATGAGAACAACAAAGCCTGGAGTACCTGTCTCAACAGAACTGTTATGGGACTCAAACAGAGACGATGTTTAGACAGCACTAGCAAATTTTGAATCAGTACATACTCAAATGTATTGGTGATGTTGTTAATACATGTATGCCCTCCAAAGATGAAGATCTCAATCTAGCCATGCCTCTCCATTCTGTGTTTACAAGATGGGCAGGCAGGGGAGGATTTATTCCCACATAAGCACATACCTACATAAATATATATATACATATATATATGGATATATGGATATATTATATGTGTATGTATACAAGGTATTCCTAAAATCTTAATCTAACCTTTAATGAGGGCAGCTAGGTGGCACAAAGGGCTAGATCTGGAGTCAGAAAGACATCTTCCTGAGTTCAAATCTGACCTCAGACCATGCATGTTATGTTGTTTCCCTCAGTTTCCTCTTCTATAAAATGAAACGGAGAAGGAAATGGCAAACCATTCCTGCATTTTTGCCAAGAAAACATGGAGAGTATGGTTTATAGCAGTGATTTCCAAAGTGGGCACCACCACCCCCTGATGGGTGCTACAGCGATCCAGGGAGGCGGTGATGGCCACAGGTGCATTTATCTTTCCTATTAATTGCCATTAAAATTTTTAAAAAATTAATTTCCAGGAGGCTAAGTAATATTTTTTTCTGGAAAGGGGGCAGTAGGCCAAAAAAGTTTGGGAACCACTGATTTATAGGGTCACAAAACGTCAGACATGACTGAACAAAAAAAGTAAGGAGCAAAGCCAGGACTTGAACTCAGTTCTTCCAGCTACAAGTCCCATATTCTTGCCACCGCACAATGTCTTTATGTAGTAATTAACAAACTGGTCATGGTTAGGCTCTTCAGATGAAGCACAACCTCTGAATTTCCAGAGAAAGAGATTCAAGCTCCTCCTGTTGCTGCTTACTCCTTTCTTCCAGGCAAAGAGAATCATCTCCCTGGTGAGGACATCAATGCTGCAGTTCCCAGGGATGGCCACAAGGTGGCGATTCGACTGCACATTCACTGTGGTCCTAAAAGGAAAATCTGTGTGCTCCTGGAGGGCAGAAACCCCCAAGATAAAGAGACTGCTGTGATGCTGTAAGTTCATCCATCAGCTCTGTGCTTTCAGGAAACAGCACCAAATCACCCTGCTTGCTGCATTGTCCAAGCCCCTACTTACTTGGAACAGAAGGATCTGAGGTTTTCTATCACCCTACTTCTTCCATTAATCAAAATCAATTAAGCATTTATTAAGTACCTGCTGGGGGCAGCTAGAGGGCACAGTGCATAGAGTGCCAGGTCTGGAGTCATGAAGATCCAAGTTCAAATAGGACCTCAGCCACTTGCTGGCTAGGCGACCCTGAGAAAATCATTTAACCATTTGCCTCAGTTTCCTCATCTATAAAAATGAGCTGGAGGAAGAAATGGCAAACCACTCCAGGATCTTTGCCAAGAAAACCTCAAATGGGGTCCCAAAAGAGTCAGACACAAGTGAAATGACTGAATGACAATAAGCACTTACTAGGCAGTGTCTGGGGTCCTGGGGATACAGACACAAAAACTGAACATTTCCTGCCTGCCCTCAAAGAGGGAATCCTACTGTGAGATACAATAATATAAACAGATAAGTAGGCAGGTCAGATACATAAGTAAGATACATAAACAAACAAGTAAGTAAATAAAGAAGATACATAAATAAGAACTTGTATAAGAATGATACATAAACAAACAAAAAATTAGACACAAACCATGACTCAATCCTCCCATAACCACCACCTGGGCACAAACCAGGTCCAATCTTTAGAGATGTAACCCCAAGTTGAATCCATCTACGTCACAGCTGCCAAAGAGGTTTTTGTTGTTTCAATCGGGATCCCCATTTAGAATTTTCTCATCAAAGATTCTGTAGTGGCTTACCATTTCCGTTTGCAACTTATTTTATAGATAAGGAAGTTGAGGCAAACAGGATTGAAGTGACTTGAACAGGGTCACCCAGCTAGTAAGTGTCTGAGGCCAACTTTGAACTCAGGAAGATGAGTCTTCTTAACACCAGGTCTGGCACTAATGGGGTCATGACTAAAACAATTAAAAAGCCACTTGGACAGCTGTGAGATACATGGATTGACTCAATGCTCCTACCTGTATTACCATAAAATCTCATCAAATATATTCACTGTATAGTTTATATCTTGTTTCCCCCAAATAAATCAAATAATAAGAATTTATCAAAAGTCTATTTTTTCTCAAGCATTGTTCTAAGTGCTGGGTGTTTTTGTTGTTGTGTTTAGTTGTTTCAGTTATATCTGAGTATTTGGGAGCCTTTTTGAGGGTTTTTTTTGGTGGGGCAAAGATATTGGAGTAGTTTGCTATTGCTCTCTCCAGCTCGTTTTGCAGATGAGGAACTGAGGCAAACAGGGTTAAGTGACTTGCCCAGGGTCACACATTGAAGATAAATCCTCCAGGCTTCAATACCTGTATCCTATCCACTGTGCCACCTAGCTGCCCAAGTGCTAGGTATACCAAGACATAAATGAAATAGTTCTTGTCCTCAAAGAGCTTGTATTTGGGCACAACAACATATACATTCACAATGTCTCAAAAATCTTAGTATAGCTTACCACACCGAGACTATTGGGACGGCCTCTATATGAATATTTATAAGCATCTGTGCAGATAACTGAGAAGCAAGGGTTCTAGAAGCCAGGAAGGGTCAGGAAAATCTTCCTGGAGAAGGTCATGTATGACTTGATCAAGTCTTGTAGAAGGTTGGGGGTTTTATGAGGCACAGGAAAGGAGGATGTGCATTCCAAAAATATAAATAGCCAGAACAAAAGTACAGAGACCAGATATGTAGTGCCATATGTGAGGAACAGCCAGAAACTCCACTTGACTGGACCACTGAGTATGGAAAGGAGAGAAATATGGAATGAGACTGGAAAAGTAAGTTAGGACCAAATTATAAAGAACTTTAAATATAAAACAAGGGGTTTTGTATTTTATCCTTAAGCAATAAATAACCTCTGGAGTTGTTGAGTTTATTGAGTGGCATGGTTAGACCTGTGCTTAAGAAAAACCCAATTTGGCAGCTGTGAAATATATATATATATGTGTGTGTGTGTGTGTGTGTGTGTGTGTGTCTGTGTGTACATACATATGTACACATATATATGTGTGTGCATGTGTGTGTATATTGGGATGAGAAAAGAGACAGTGAGGAATCAAGCATATCAGTGGGGCCAGAAACTTGGATAGCTGAAAGGAGAGTGAGTTTGGAAGAAAAGATAAATTTGGTTTTGCATATGTTGGGTTTGGGATGTCTCTGGGACATCCATTGATAGAGAAAAGAGAGTGGAACTTAACATGCAAATCTTGAAATAGAATCAATAATTGAACCAACACAAACCAACAAGAAGGTAAAGAAAAGAAGAATAGAGCCAATTCTCTCACAGGCATTCATATTACTAAGTTGCTTATGTACAAGAGGTACAATAAAGAGGTACAAGATACTCTTTATTTCATTACTGCCAAAACCAAAAAGGGCAGCGAGGTGGTACAGTGGATAAAATGCCTGATCTGGAATCAAGAAGACTTCGCTTCCTAAATTCAAAACTTACGAGCTGGGTGACCCAAGGGGTGTACTCCCCCTTGTTTGCCTCAGTTTCCTTATCTATAAAATGAGCTAAAGAAGAAAATGAATAACCACTGGTATCTTTGCCAAGAAAATCCTAAATGGGGTCATGACTGAAGCAACTGAAAAATAGCTGAACAGCACTAACTGAGCTCTTATTTATTCTATATGTATGCTCATACAAATATAATGTCTTCTCTCATAGAATTTAAGCTTTTTGAGGGTAGGGATTTTTTTTTCTTTGATTGTCTGGCAGAGTGCCTGGAACATAGCAGGCACTTACTCTATGCTTATCAATTGAATTGTTGATTTTTTTCCCCTGCAATTTAGTTTTCTGTGTATATATTTGTTGTAGTTGGCATCTCTATTCTTCTTGCCTAGAACTCCCCACTTCCTCCCAGCCTGCCTATTTTCTGAACCCTGACTCCATCTGTAGGTCATCCATGCCTATAGCCTTCCAAGACAAAAATTTCTAATTAGCTAGCTAATTGGTACCTATGTGCTTCAAAGGCAGGAAACCAGTAAGACTCTCCTGAGGGACAGCTAGGTGGCTCAGTGGACAGAGAGGCAGCCCTGGAGACAGGAGGTCCTGGTTTCAAATCTGTTCTCTTCTGAGCTGTGTGTTCCTGGGCAAGTTATTTAACTCCAATTGCCTAACCCTTATTAATCTTTTGCTTTAGAACTAATGCAGATTCGGAAGGTAGGGGTTAAAAGAGATAAAACTCCTGAGACACTTACCTTTTCCTATAAAACTTCTAGATATGCCCTGAATAATGGAGTGAAGATGGGCCCACAGCTTTATATAATGATTCATTGAGTCTTGAGGTAGTTGTAGTCAGTTGTAGTCATTACTGTGATTTCCTTCCAAGTACTAGTCCTGAAAATCACTGGCTCTCTGATATTTTCTTTGGTTGTGTTTCTTCTCTTGCTCTTCTCTATCCTACTTTGGAGTGTCATTTCCAGCCCCAGGGTAAAGGATGGGTGCTGCCTTAACTTCATTTCTCCGGCTCTCCCTTGGTACTCTATAGGTGTCTCCAGGGAGACAAGGTGGCCATCCCTTGAACACACCAAAGGACTTGTTGATTTCAGCATTAACCTGCTTGACTGATACTTCTTTAAAGTCTCTTTAAGTTTCATGAACATATCCAATAGTCATATATCAGCTGATCAGTTAGTCAGTCAGTCAATAAATATTTATTAAGTGCCTATTATGTTCTGAGCATCGCACTAATCACTGGAGATACAAAGAAAGGTAAACAATAGTCCCTACTTGAATGGGAGAAGGAAAAAAACAGAGAAACAATTATGAAAAAAACAAGCGATACACAGGAAAAATTGGAAATAATCAGCAGAGGGAAGTCACTAGAATAAGAGGGCTATGAAAATGCTTCCTTCTGAAGAGGGAACTTTAACTCAGACTGGAAGGAAGCCAGAGAAGCCAGAGATGAGGAGGGAGAGCTTTCCAGGCATGAGGGGCAGCCAGTGAAAATATCTAGAGCCAAGGGATGGCGGGTTTGTCCCCCTTGATTCCAACTACAAGCTCAAGGAGACACGAAACGTATGTTATCTAAATCTTACATTCCAATTACCATAACACTTGAGCTTAATGAATGTTATGTAGCATTGAACTGACATGAATAGACAACATTACATTTTCAGATGTCTATAGAGAGACTAAAGACTAAATGACTAAAGAAGGGATAGAGAGGATCAGAAGAGATAAAATGGATAATTTTTATTACATAACATTAAAGCTTTTGCACAAACAAAACTGATGCCCTTAAAATGAGAAGGAAAACAGGTACTTAGGAAGAATATTTGTCAGATTTACTGTGACTTGCTCACAGTGATTCGGGGAGTGAGAAACAAGGTAGGGAAGCTATGGGAATTATGCCTTTGGATTGTGGCTTAAAGAAGTCATCCCTCCCTCTTGCAATAAGTTATTGCCAAGACCAGTCACTTTACATGTGCCCTTGACCTTCTCCCTTCTAGTTTCTTTTAGGAGTTCACTCCCTAAATTGCTCTTTCTTCTTCTAATCTCCAATCTCCTTCTAACCATTGGCTCCTTCTCTGATGTCTACAGACATGACCAAATTATTGCCATCCTTAAAAAAAAAAAAAAAAAAACCTTCATTTGACCCTAATATTCCTTCAAGTCATCATCCTTCCTATATCTCTCCTCCCTTTCATAGCCAAACTCCTGGAAAAAGAAAAAAAATCTACATTTGTTTATCTCTGTTTCCTCTTCTTTCCCTGTCTTTCATTCATGGCAATATGGCTTCCAATCTCATTACTCAACATAAACTGTGCTCTCCTAGGTACCAGTGATCTTTCTTAATTGAAAAATCTGATGACAGCCTTTTCTCAGACCTCATCCTTCTGTAATGATTGAAATTCTCAAGAGGAAGTATTTCTTGATTTTAAATTAATTTGTTAATTAGACTGTCAAGTCATCCTAAACTGGTCAGTTGACTCTCTCCACAATCTGAATGGGTGCAAAAATGAGCATCTCTCACCCACAATCCCTCCCTCTCAAAATTCCAAGGCATCTCTAATTGGGAAATAGCCACTGAAGAGATGGATTTAGAGATCTTAACTCCTCTCTCATTACTTCATCACAGAAAGAGGTGGATCTTTGTCCAACCAAGAACACCAGCAAACCCTTCCCTCTCTGCCACATGGGTGGGAGTGCAATATGGCTGCCAGAGTTTACTGACTTCTCTTAATCTCTCCTATGAGTCGGAATTCATCCCTGCCTTTAATCCTTCTATTCATAACAACAACAACAACAACAACAACAACAACAACAAAATCTAAACCCTTTTTCATAGCCTGTGGGGGGATACTGAGTGTAGTCTCAGCTTAGAATCAGATTGTTTTGGGGAGGGAAAATTATTTCACAAAAATATCCCAACTCAATATTATTTGTCCTCATTCTTAACTCTCAAAAGAATTTGGCACTATTGACCACCTTTCCTGGGTAAGCCTTTTTGCCTTGGGTTTTTATGATAAAGTTTCTCTTTGTTTTTCTCCTACCTGTCTAGGGGCTCCTTAGTTTTCTTTTCTGGATCAACATCCATATCCCCATATGTGACTGTATTTCAATGCTCTTACCTGGGATCTTTTCTTTCTATATATTCTCTATCACCCTTGAAAAACGTGTCCCTCAAATATTAAAGAGTACTGGTGAGTTAAAAGCATTATTCATTAAAAGGGAAAAATATACATATTCATGCCAGAGGGCATCCAGAGAGGAGACCCCCACAGCCCAAGAAGAGTTGAGACAATTTGTCTTTCATACCACAAGGAGTGGTTTGGGAGAGAACTGAGAGTGGAGAATAGGCAGTCTCTTCCAGAGATCAGGAGAACACAGAAGCAGGATGTTTCAGGATGACATCTGGGAGTAAGCAAGACTTTAGCAAAGATGTCTAGGTAGTGAGCAAAACTTCCAGTTCACCATCATCTCTTGGTTGGTCCTTCCTTGCAAACAAGCTTATTCAGTGTCCAGTTTGTATAGAAAGATAGCTCATGGAAACAGACACTAGATTCAAAAGTAAGAAAAAACAGATTTCCACATCTCAATGAACTAATCAGCTCCCATGAGTGCAATAATTTTTGCTATACAATGACTATATATTCTTAGTCAACCCTAGTCTCTTTCCTAACCTCCAGTTTTGCATTACCAATTTCTTATTGGATATTTCTCACTGGAAATCCTTTAGGCTTCTTAAAATCAACATATACAAAGCAGAACGCACTATATTACTGCTAAACTCTCTTCCTGCCCTAATTTCCATTTTCGTTGGGGTGCCCACCATCTTTTCAATCACTCAGATCTATCCAGACTATAAATTTCCTCTCCACATCTCCATTCAGTTGTCAAATTTCATATATTGTGTCTCTGTCACATCTCTCGGATCTGTCTGCTTCTCTCTGCTCACATAGTCATCACCCTATTTCAGACTTTCATCACCTTTTTATCAAACTATTCCAATAACCAGCTAATTGGTTTAACTACCTAAAGTCTTCCTTTGACTCCTGCCCTCAATCCATCTTCCATGCAGCTGCCAATCTGATACTTATAAGACACAGATCTTACCACATGATTGGGATGGCTAGTTGGCACAGTGCAAAGAATGTGGAACCTGAAGACCCAAGACTCATCAAGTGTAGTCTCAGACACATACTAGTTGTCAGACCCTGCACAAGTCACATAACTGTTTGCCTCATCTGTCAAATGAATTGGAGAAGGAAATAGCCAAACACTCCAGTATCTTTGCCAAGAAAACCCAAATGGGGTCATGAAAAATCAGATATGATTGAAACAACTGAACAATAGCAACAACATCACTATTGCCTAGCACACTGCATGGTATACAGTATGTGCTTAATTAATGCTTGTTGGATGAATAAGTCAATTCTGTTCAATTAAAGAAGGAAATATAAATTAGCCTGGGTTTCAGGAACTGTGGGAAGGAAGATTTGAAGAGTAAGGAAGGGAGAAGAGGACATTCAGAGAGGGCTCCGTCTGGCAGAACAGTACAATGTAGGAGCAAGTAGATGAGTAACACACAAATATGGAGAATCAGGGAAGTGTCAATCTTGGGCTTTCATTCTAGTTAGAAAAAAAGAACACTAGACTAAAAGATCTAGTTTTTAGATCTGACACGAGTCAGGTAAATTCAAGAAAATTACTTGTCTAAATTTCAGTTTTCTCATTTTTAAAATGGGCGTTGCAATCCTGACCTACCTTAGTTACAAGGTCATTTGGGAATAAATGAAAAGACACATTAAAAGCACATTTTTGTAGAATTTTAATGTCTAGAATGTAAAGTGATATCATCATTAGCATCTCTCTCCATTTCATTTATCTCAGTATATATATATTCAGACTTTCATCATCTCTTTCCTGGACTATTGCTATCACCTACTAATTGGCTTAATGACCTGAAGTCTTTCTTGCTTCCAATCCATCTTCTATGCAGCTCCCAATTTGATATTTGCAAGGCATAGAACTAACCAAAAATATGTACAAAACCATTACCTTCCATCTTAAAATCAATCCTAAGTATCAGTTCTAAGGCAAAAGAGTGGTAAGACCTTGACAACTTGGGTTAAGTGACTTACCCAAGGTCACACAGCTGGGAAGTATATGAAATCAGATTTAAACTCAGGACCTTGCATCTCTAGGCCTGGTTCTCTAGCTTCCCTTCAGCATATACATTTTCCTTTGATGTAAAGTCTATGTGGGTTGAGAACTGAGGAATACTGATAGGTCGGATTAGGGCTTTGGAAAGAAAACTGTGATTTGCAAAGGAGGTCAAAGACAGAAAGGAAAAAAAGTACAATATATAGTTAACAAGCTAACATATATCTAGCAATTTCATGTGTGTATGTGTGTGTGTGTTTGTGTAAGTTATGAGACAAAATAGAATCCTTATGAGGCAAAAATACCATCCTTTGATTGGGGAATGGTTAGACAAATTATAGCATGTGAATGCAATCAAATATTATTACATGATATAAAATTACAAATTTGAGAAACTTAGAAAAATTGATGCAGAGAGAAGAAAGCAGATTCAGAACAAATACACAGTGACCAAAATGATATGAACAAAATTATCAAAAGGCTCACATTAATTGAAATGATGAATGACTGACTCAGGTCTTGAGAACAGAAAATGACAAACACTTCCCTTTTCTCAGTAAAACATGGGTTGAGATTGGGAGATAAGGAGGTACTTCTGGCATGGAACATTACGAAAAATGCTACCAGACAAGGTGACTTTATTGGTATGGCTTTGTTGTTGTTGTTGTTTAAAAACCTTTACCTTCTGATTTAGAACTAATTCCAGTGTATTGATTCCAAGGCAGGAGTGGTAAGGGCTAGGCAATGGGGATTAAGTAACTTGCCCAGAATTACACAGCTAGAAGGTGGCTAAGGTCAAATTTGAACCCAGGACCTCCCCTCCCTAATGCCTAGCTCTCAATCCACTGAGCTACCCAGTTGCCCCCTATTTGTATCTTTTGATTAGCACTTTTATTGTTAAATTCAATTAAGTACCTACTTTGAGTCAAGTAAAAAGGAAACTACTCCTGCCTTTAAGGAACTTACATTGCACTATAAAGAAAAAAATGTGTTATTTTATGCTTAAAAAACTTTGTTCGAAAAGTGAAAAGAACATTTAATAGGTCAACTCATATCCTTCCCTTGTCAAAGTAAAGAGGCCCCTCCAATATATACGAACCACCCCTTTGCCCCAAATATACATAAAGGCAGATGTTCTATGCGACTTTCTCTGTTTGTGCAAGGATTTAATCCTCACACCTAAGAATTCAGTAGCTTTCTTAGGAATTACAAAGGTCTGATGTCAGTTTCTCTAACGGCAAATTGTATGCTCTCACTAAGGAATGAAATTTGAAGGTTCTACAGTCTTTGAAGATGTTCATATGGGGCTATGATCTTGCCAATGATAAATGAATACAAAATATATAGAAAATAAAATCCCCCTTTTACAAGATTACTATCTAATAGATTTTGGTAATGCCATGGAAGTGGTTTTACCTAGATTTAAAAAAAAATTTATGAAATGTACTATATAGTTTTTGTAGAAAAGATGGGGAAATACTAATTAAGCAATACAATCAGATAAATTAAAAACCAATAGGATGGTTGGACTCAAAGAGTAATTGGTAATGTCTCAATGTCAGTGTGGCAGGAGGTCACCAGTGGAGTACTTCGGAGATCTGGACTTGATTCAACGCTGTTTAATAGTTTTATCACTGACTTGTATAAATGTATAGGTTATAAGCTCATCAGAATTGCAGATGACACATAACTGGGAGAATTCAAGGGGATCATGACAGACTAGAGCATTGGGATCTAACAATCTAACAAGATGAAATTCAAAAATAATAAATATAAAATCTTACACTAGGTTACAAAATAATCAAGCTCCAAAGTTTAGGAAGGTTGGTGTCTGGATAGATAGTAGCTTGTATTTTATTTCATTTTATTTTTAATACTATTACTTTCTATCTTAGAATCAGTACTAACTATTGTTCCAAGGTAGAAAAGCAATAAGGACTAGGCAATGAGAATTAAGGACAGATTTCTAACAACTAGAGATGCCCCAAATTGAATAGGCTGCCTCCATAAGTGGTGATTCTGCCCACCTCCTCCTTAACCCCACCCTCAACCTCTCTGGAGGTCATCAAGGAGAGGCTAGGGTGCTTTCCTGGGGATTCTTTTAAAACATGGGTCTAATTAGATGACTCCACTCTCAAATTCAGTGATTCTTTAATAAATGTAAAGTCACTTGGGGAAGGAGGCAAGTGGATCCATAAAAGTTTCATATACAGGAGGTGGCATAGGGTACAAAAGAAAGTTCAAGGTAGGGCGTGTTGGGCAATGAATGATGTGGAAAACAAAAGGAATAAATGAGACAAAACCAATGAACAATCAAAACCAAAGAGGTACCATAGGGGACTCTGTGTTCCTGGCAAAATTATGTTCCAGTTGTTAGATAATTCCCAGGATACCTCCCCAGGACACGTGTTTCATGGGCTGAAGGTGGCTGCAGTTCCCACTTCAAAAGCCAGGATTATAATAACTCCTATTCTCCAAAGTCTGTGGCATTTACAGAGCCCAGCTTAGGAGCAGCTCAGGTCCCTGGGCAGCAGAATAAGCCAGAAACCTCCCCACCACCCCCAATACAAGTATAGCAACAGGTTTCCTCCCTATTGGTCACAGAGCTCCCTAAGAGCTGGGATTTGTATTGTCTCCTTAATGGATTGAAGTTCAATTCCTCAGCATTCTCCAAGGACATGGAACTCCATGACAAACTGCAATTCAGGTCAGGATATGTGACAACATTATCTACAATAGACGAGGAGGTTCTTAGTTGAGCTATACTGTTCCCTTATTTACAGAGATATAAAGTTTATCACCTTCAAATGAGGTTAGCTTGATTGTTTTTTCTCTTCTTTTCTTTTTAACATTCTCATCTATAAGGGATGGATTTCTGGGAGAAGAGAGATGAAGGGGGAAAGAAGAGTTGGAAAATTAGGCGACACAAAACAAAACAAAACAAATCAAAAACAATTTTTTTGATATGGTCAGTTTAGCCAGCCAGGGAAGGAAAATAACCACAATCATCTGTTAAACTTTAAGGTCTGGCAAAGCTCCTTATATTCATAATTTTAATGAATTTTGATTGATTGATTGATGACCTACTCCTGAAATAGTAAAAGCTAAGATTTATATAGTGCTTGGAACTGTGCTAAATGCTTTAGTTATTATCTCATTTGATCCTCACAACCATTCTTTTTAGTTATTATCTCATTTGATCCTCACAACCATTCTGACGGAGAGAGTTCCAAGCATGGGGGACAGTCAAAGAATGTGCTTATAATTGGGAAATGGAGTGTCTTGTGCCAGGAGGAAGAGGGAGGAGGTCATTGAAAAGGTATGGGAGGGCCAGAGGGTTTTCTACCCCTGCAGCTCAGCTCATATCCTCTCTTCTGGCCTCCCATGCAATTGTGTCTTGAGTATCATAATTCCTTGTTATAACTCTGCTGATGCTGGTTGGATGCTGATGAGACTATGGAAGCTTGAATGCCCTGGTTCTGTGTCTGGCATCTATCACCATGAGAGCACAGAGAGTGGAAGACAGAAACTCTGTGAATGGATTCTTAGTGACCCTGATAGGTGGTAAGGTCAGATTCTGTTTCCCAAGAAGAAAATGCACTGTACAGATGAGAAGGGGAAGTAGGGGGAAGGGAATCACACAAGATGACCTGGGGCATGGGACCTTATGATGCTAAAGTCCTTCTGGCTTGTAATCTTTTTTATTCCTTATCTCAGTCTTTAGAGACTAGCTTGGCACTGTGACCAGAGTCTGATCATAAAACTTTCTGATGAATATAAAAAGTTCTTGCTGGAGAATTCAGCTCCTGCTTCCCAAGTTCCTTAAAATTACATTTTTTGCTGATCACAAAAACAATATGTCCTATCCCAGTGCATACATTTTCCCCTCTAGTAAATAATGCAATCTTGCTAAACCTCCAATTAATTATTAGTGTTTATCTAATTATCTGGCTCTTTAATGTACTGACTGCTCTGTAATCATTAATTTTATGCCCGAAGAAAATTCCCATGGGTTCCTGGTTCTCTGCCGGCTGTGTCTCAGGGACAGGCGTTTTCTGACAACAGTAAAGATCTGAGTGTTAAGGACTGGGGGCAGGAAATCTTTGGATCAGAAATATAGAGTTGGGAAGGACCTTAGACATCATCCAGTCCAACATATTTCATTTGATAGGCAAGGAGACTGAGGCACAGAGAAATTAAATAATAATGGGTCTCAAGTATTAAATGGCAAGTTATGTTAACTCCAAATCTATAATTCTTTCTCCTACACCACCATATAGTGTCTCATAGATAACTCTAATTTAACTTTAATTCTTTAATTTCCTTTCCCCTAAAAATATATCCCCTTTTAATAAACATTCTCTGACTCCCCAGCCCTCATGAATTGTTTTCTCCCCCTGGACTACCTTAGCACTATAGACACCATCCATTTGGCTCTTAATCACAGTGCTAATTTCTTCATCAACACAACCTGCAAGATTCCCTAGTACTTCATTCCATTCCCAACCCTTCACTTCCAAGGAATAATCTGACCTTTGTCTCTAATCTAAGGTTTCTCCTTCCAAAAAGGAGATGAAAACAAAGCTACTCAACATACAAACATGGATCACATTTAGAACAGGTGATTTATTCCCACACAGAAAAGGGTATGCTAAGAAAAAGAACCACCATGATTAGAACAAAACCCACTAATATCCTAACTAGTATCATCATTTGGGAGGCTAATACTTAAAATGTTTTGGTATGTAGTATCCATCTACAAGGCTGCTAATTAGCCATTTTCTATTTCACCCCTGCACAGGCTTTGTCAGATCAAACAGGAAAACATGATCTTTTGTTGGTCTTTCCCTGCTGGTGACTTGTTTCTGGCCTGTTTACTTCTGCTGCTGTTGCTGCTGCAAATGCTGAGGAAGCTGATTACCTGGCATCAACCCACACTTGGAGATGGCATCAGCCCACATTTAGAGTCTGCCCCTTTGGTAAACAAGAGAAGGTACCAGCTGCTTTTTGAGGTCTCACAAGGCCCTCTGCAAAGGAAAGAAGACACAAGAGAGAGGTGGTCCAGTCCCAGGCAGAGGTTTGCCTCAGAGAATTTGTGTTCATGGTCATTTGGGATTGGGTCAAGAATAAGGTTTCCACCACACTGCCAGGTATAAAGCATTTTCAAAGATTTCTGGTGCTTCCATAGGGAGTATCCTATGAAATAATAAAAAATGAGTACATCCACAAATCCCAACAGAGCAGCAATCAAAGACTTTTTGTCATTTTTTGCTGTTGGTCAGTTATATCTGACTCATTATGATCCCATAAACCATTGCAGGGCAGGATCTTTTATCTTCACTACCTCCTGGAGTTTGACCAAGCTCATGCTTGTTGCTTCCATGGATATCTATCCATCTCATCTTTTGTTGTCCCTTTCTTTTGTCTTCAATCTCTCCCAACATCAGGATCTTTTATAATGAGTCCTGTCTTCTCATTTTATGGCCAAACTATTTCAGTCAAGCTTCAGTATTTAACTTCCAGTGAATAGTCTGAATTAATTTCTTTAACTATTGACAGATTTAATCTCCTTGCTGTCCAAGGGACTTATCCAACACCACAATTTGATAGCATAGATTCTTCCAAGCTTAGCATTCCTTATAATCCAATTCTCACTACTGGAAAAACCATACATTTTAACTTTATGGACCTTTGTAGCCAAGATGATGTCTCTACTTTTTAGTATGCTGTCCAGATTTGCCATAGCAAGGATCTTTTAATTTCATGGCTGCAGTCACCTTTTGCAATTACCTTTGAGCCCAAGAACACAATTTCATCGTTATGCAGTATTATCCCCAAGTCATCACAGTTGACAGAAAAGTGTGTTCTGATGGGAGTGGGATAGGGAGAAGAGAAGGGATAAGCATTTATAGAGTACCTATTGGTACTAAGTATTTTAATTTTTTTTTTGGTTTGGTTCAAATATCATCTCATTTGATTTGTGCAACAACCTTTCAAGGTAGGAACTATTATTATCCCCATTTCACAGTTAAGAGAACTGAGGCAGACAGGGATTAAGTGACTCACTCAGAGCAGGATCACATAATAAATGGCTAAAGTCAAATTTGAACTCAATTCTTCCTGACTCTAGAACCAACACTCTTTGTACCATTTTACCAGTTGCCATCTTGGGGGGAGATGAGTAAAAGGGCTCCGGTCCATTTCTTTTTTAAAAACCCTTACCTTATATCTTAGAATTAATACTAAATATTGTTTCCAATGCAGAAGAATGTCAAGGGCTAGACAATTGGGGGTTAAGTGACTTGCCCGGGGTTACATAGATAGGAAATGTCTAAGGTCAGATTTGAACCCAGGGCCTCCCAACTCCAGGCTTGCTTTTTCTATCTACTGAACCAGCAAGCTACCCCTTTAAGACCATGTTTTAAGGGACCATGGGAGGACAATATTTGAATGAGTCATCCTTCTTCCATATTCAATGTTTATAGTCTGTGCAACAAAAAATTTATTGAATACTGGATTGAATATAGAGGGGTAAAAGCTTGTCCTCAGGGAGCTAATAGTCAACTTCAAGACTAATTAATACAACTAGAAGATGACCTCACAAAGTTTTCTTAGATCCTCAGAAGCCTACAAATGTTTCTTTACTCCTTCCCATCCTCCTTCCTCCTTGGTACACCTGATAATATTCCCTAGTTCAGATTAGCCCTGAGCAGTGATTGATAGGCTATGTATGAGCAAGGATGTGGACATTGCTGTCTGCCCATGTCATTTTTTATTATTGTACCATGTAGCTTTCAGGATCGAGGGTCATGTTTGACCATTAATCTTGAATAGCTAGGGAGACAATCACTTTCTCGCTTTGGGTACCAAAGGAACAATATGTTCTGGCTTTTGGGAATGTCTGTCAACTAGATTTAGCCAAGAGGAGGAATAGAGAAATCAAAGAAAGAATGTGAGCACAACTGTGGGGTTGGGAAGTAAAATAATAGGTTCTTGCCTGAATTGCTGCCCTAGGGTCAATAAAGGTATGAATTGATAGTATCATTTGCCTAAGGAGCAGGAAAATGGTGCAACAGATTGAATGTTGAATTTCAACTATCTTAAAAGTTGTACTTGGGAATCTTGTACAAAAAGACAGAAAGTAGAATGTAAAGGCAGGAAGAACTTTGGTGTAATAAAAAAGAACACTGGATTTGGAGTAAGAGGATCTGAGCTAGAATCTCAAAACTGCTTACTCACTATCTGTGTGACCTTGGTTAAACAGTCACTCCTCCTCTGTGGGCTGCAGCTTCCTCGTCTATAAAATGAGGGGGTTGAACTGAGTGGTCTCTGAGGTACCTTCCATCTATCAATCTATGGTACTATGATGAGTAACTAAGGAGAGTAAGCAGGTTGGCACTAGTTGGCTGAGGCCAGAGTTAAAGTATAAGAACCTTTGAGACCAATGAATCTTTTTCATCTCTAACTATAAATCTCCTACTCCACTTATAGTCTTTATATAATGCTTCACAGAAATCCCCCATTAAATGCATAAAAGGTTAGTATAGTATTGGGAAACCGGAGAAGGCAGTAGATGACCCTTTGGAAGGGAGAGATTTTATCCAAGAGCCTTGCGAGTGGCAATACCCTCTTCTCCAGAAGGGTCAAAACAGAAGGGCCCAGTGTGGCAGAATCACATTAAAATGTAATTGAGAAATAACTTACAAAATAGACAAAAATACAAAAGAATGCAGCTAATATTCATATGGGGTGTTCTAAGTTGTTATGCAGCTCACAGGCATCCTTGTGAATTGTTTAGTGGTTGAGTTTGGCATCACTGCTCATCAATAGACATCTTTCTAGTTCATAGATGTCAGCTGGGGAGACAACTTCTTCAGAGAAGGCGGCCAGTCATCCTCACTGGCTATCAACTGGTGACCACTCACAGGGCAGGCAAGCAAACCTAGCTAAAGCAGCAAAGCATGGAAAGAGAGCAATGAAGGACAGCACTTACTGGGCAAATAATCTGACCACCATTTCCCGTGAGACTGGATGGAGATAACTCAAGATCCTGATCCCAAAAGCCTTGGGAACAGCAGTACCCACTAAACCACCAAACTTGCTTCAAGCCCAGCCCCCGCAGCCATCTATGAAGAATAAAATTATTTTGGAAAGAAGGGGCTCATCTTCCTCATTAGCTACAACTTCTGATCAACCACCACTAAAGAGAATATAGGCATCGGAGCTCTAGGAGTGTCAGGTCCTTCTCTAGCCCAGCCCTCATAGCCATCAATCTGGGGAAGCCCCTCCTGTAAAAAGGATGTCAGCCTACCCACAAGGAAGGCAAGTAAGACAGGCTAAAGCAGAAAGGCTTCCTGGGAGAGAAACAGGAGGCAGTTTGCAACAGGAAAGTCAAAGTGCCACCACCATCATCACCACCACTGTCTTGATCTCTTTTCAGACCCTGACAAGACAATCCAGGCCTCTGAACCCAGAAGCCTTTGGAATAGCAATACTATCAGTCCACTCCCCTTTTGGGAAGATATGGTGATGTAGCCTGATAACCTGTAGGGACTAAAGTCATAAAGACTAAAGCCTCAGGGAAAAAAGCTCTTGTCACCCAAGTCTTTGGCAATATCAAATGGTATGACATTAGAAAGAGATATAATTTTATCAATGGAAATGAAATATTAGAAGAGGTATTATCATCTGCTTTTCAAATGCATCCTAAAGACCATGCAACCTTTCTGTCTCACAAAGGAAACCTTCATATCTGTTGTCTCATCCATTAGAGTATGAATTCCTTTAGGTGAAGTAGTGATTCAGTAGCTAGCAAACCAGACTTCAAGGAGGGCAGTCCTGGCCTTACACTTCTAGCGGTATGACCCTGGGCAATTCACTTAACTCCCCCCCCCCCATTGCCTAGCCCTTACCAGTTTTCTCCCTTAGAACCAATATATAGTACTGATTCTAAGAAAGAAGGCAAAGGTTTGTTTGTTTGTTTGTTTGTTTTTAAAGAATATGAACTTTCCTTGAGAGAAGAGATCAACTGACTTTTCTTTTTGCAACCCGGAAGTTTAGCATAGTTCTTTATACATAGTAAGCATTTAATAAATATTGGGGAGGGGGTTTCACCTATTCATTCACTGAGATTTTGGGATACTGACCTGATGGCAACTTTCATTTCAGTTCCCTTTTGGAAGGAGTCCATGGGCTACTTAAGTGATTCATGCCTTTCTGTGTCTGCTCATTGGTTTCTGAAAGTCCTTTACATTTTAAGTGTTTTTGTTGTTCACTTGTGCTAATTCTTCATAATTCCAATTTGGCAAAAATACTAGAGTAGTTTGCTACTTCCTTCTCCATCTCATTTTACAGTTGAGAAAACTGAGGCAAATAGGGTTAAATGATTTGCTCAGTATCAGAGCTAGAGTCTGAGTTCTAGAGATATGAGTAGACCACACTGCCAGAAACACTGATGTGATATTTTCAAATATATGTTTATATATATATGCACATATATATATATTTCAGTTTTACTTTCATCTCTGAATATATTTCATCCTATTCTCTTACTCCACAAGCCATCCTTTGTAAGCAAGTCACTTAACCTCTGTCTGCCTCAGTTTCCTCAACTACAAAAGGAGGATCATAATAATAACTATTCCACCAAAATGTCGAGTGGATCAAATGAGGTAATCTTTGTAAAGCATTTAGCACAATGCCTGGCAAATAGGAGGCACTTAATAAATGCTTGTTCTCTTCCTCTCCTTTCTTTTTTAAATCCATACCTTTTGTCTTAGAAATGATATCAGTTCCAAGGCAGAAAAGTGGTAAAGACTAAGCTAAGAGTAAGTATTCTCCCCACCCCAACCCACTTTTCAAAGAAAAGAGAGAAATACATTGTCTCAATTCTTCTCCAGGGTCAAGTTTGTTGGTTGCAATCGTTACACGATGTTCAGTTAGTCTTTCCATTTATCTTGGTTGATTTATTATGTCTATACTTGGCAGCAGTTCATGCAATCCTTTCCATGCTCCTCTGAATTCTTAGTTCTCCGGGAATTATACAGAATTAGTCTCATGATCTGAACTGGCCAATATTGAATGGCTTATATTGGGAGCTGGTGAGTTTCCTATCCTCCAAGAAATTTAAGCAGAGCCTAGACACTGATTTGTTTCTGGGGCTCTAGACAGTTCATGCGTAATGCTGGGAGTTAAGCTGAATGACTTCTCAAGTTCCTTCCAATACTGAGATGCTTTCATTAGGGTCCATCATTGGAACCTAACTAGATACAAAGGTCAAAAGGACAACTGCAATTTCCCCTGCCCACTAGCAACCTATTGCTCTGGAAGTGAGAGAATTGGCTGTTCATGTTTTACCCCATTTTTCCAGGATTACACTCTCTCCTTTACAATTCTATATATTCAGATTGAGCCAATATTTATTAAACACCTACTCTATGCCCCTACACAGTTCTAAATTCTGGGGGAGGGAATGATAAAAAGTAAAAAATTAATAAAAAGAAAAACTTTCTCTTCAGAGTTTATATCCTACTAAAGTAGCCTACTCTGATTTCCCAATAACTTGAACCAATTAAAGATGGAGTGTTAATGACCAATTTTATGAGGATCTTCTATAGACACCATACCTTACATCAAAGAGAAGAACATCTAGTTGTAGGAATTTCAAGTGTCCTTTCCTTTGGGGAGCTAATTCTCTTGGTGGCCCCTCTCAAATAATATCATATAGGCTAGTCATGAACTGGTCAGGAAAGGAATTCACAAGAGATGAGAATATAGGGGCAAATTATTATTCAACTATACCACTAAAATATTTTCCCTCCTTGCACTTACTCCAAACGTGGGCCTTAAAATTCTGCAAAGTCTTCCCTCATTGAGTGTTCAATTCCCCTGGAACTTGTCTTTTCATCTCTTAGGTAAAGGGGAGGGGAAGGAAAAGGGGTATAACATTATTTCCATGACTTAGATTCTTCCCAAATACCACAGTCTATTAAAAGCATCAGTTCATCAAAGTCCATGATGTTAATTTGCTGGGAACTATTCCCACTGGATTGGACTTTTAATTGGTATGAAATCCAGCCCAGAAATTGGGGTCTCAGGGAAGACTCATTTTGGGACTGAAGTTTGGAACTAATTAAATGACCTTCTCTGGAATTACTGCCCCCTGGGGGTCATCCAGATTGTTAAATTTCCCAGCAGCTGTAATTGAATTATGCAAGATGCCCATTCCAGACTTACCCCCTTGTCCTTTTCCTTTCTTGGCAGCCCTAGCTCCTGATGCCCCCAATACAAAGAGCAAGAAACATTTATCATTGTCATTCAGGGGCCACAAGTACAGCCTTCTCTTCCCCGAGTCTCCCAGAAAGAGAGCAAGTGTGCCTTCCATGATCAAAGATCAAAGGATTTAGAACTAGAAGAAGCTTTAGAGACAAACCTTCTTCTTCTCCATTCTCACATTCTGCAGGGTGACACTGGAGCACAGAATGGGGATATTACTTGGCTAAGGTCACACAACTAATAAATAAAATGGCAGCCCTGGGATTCAAACCTCAGTTTCCTCTGACTACAAATCCAGTTTCTTTTCCATTAAACCTTTTCAGAAACCATGCCTCAGGAGCACCTTCTTCCAAATAGGGAAAGCGAGAGGGTTTCAATACAGGTGTCACTTCCATGTTGAGACTTTCCTCATCAAGGTTTCAACATATCATAAGTTGGCTTAAGAAATTAAATGAGAATTTTGGGGAGTTTTGTGGAAGCCAGAGACAACATGCAAGAGGCCAGCAGACAACATAGAGAAAGGTTAGAAACTCAGAAATGCATAAAATATATGTATAGTATTATATAATATCAACATATTTTATCTTTTAAAACCAAAAATAAACACAGTAAACACCACATAAAAGACAAAATTCTGACTTTCTCTGGCATGAAGAGAGGACCAAACAATTTTACATGGATTTTTCCAGATCACATGGGTGTCATAACACTAACCCCTGCAACATGTCAGGAATACTTGTATTTGAAGAACAGAGAATTTGTGATCTCATTTTGTTCTCATGACCCAATGAGGAAGAGTAGACTTTATAGTTACCTATTTTGTAGGTGAGGAAGGATCCTGAAAAGAGGTCAAGAGATTTGTCTAACACCACACAAGTCACTGGCAGAGCTGTGATCAACCAACTGAAAAATCTTTATTAAATCCTAAAGAAAAAGTATGTGGCTCCATCCAACCTTGTGTTTTTAATAAATATTTTCTGATTTGATGGACTGGGAAGATAACTGGAGATGGAATCAGAAGACCTAAGATAAAATGCCTCCTACATGCTATATAATCTTGAGCAAATGAAACTCTCCACCTCTATAAAATGAAGGAGTTCAATTAAATAATCTCTAAAGTCTCCTCCAGCTATGAATCTTCTGCAATGAAATCTCATTCTAAAGAAAAATAGGAAACCCATAGAAGGCCTGACTTTGTTTCCATGGAAGGGGAAGGACTGTCCTTTAGGACTCATACATAATACCTCATATGCTCTCAGTCATGCCCTTTCTCATAGAGATATCTAGCCTAATGACTTTATTTTTTTCAAATGAGAAAGCTGATAATATTAGTTTTCTGATAACTAATTTACTTCCCTTCCAGAGAGGTAAAACATTTATTATATATTTGCTGTGTGCTTAGGCAGTGGGCTAAATGCTAAAAATACGAATACTACCAGCAAAAAGAATCAGTTCCTACTCTGCAAAAGCTCACATTTTTTTTAATTTTAAACCCTTAACTTCTGTGCATTGACTTATAGGTGGAAGATTGGTAAGGGTAGGCAATGGGGGTCAAGTGACTTGCCCAGGGTCACACAGCTGGGAAGTGTCTGAGGCCGGATTTGAACCTAGGACCTCCTGTCTCTAGGCCTGGCTCTCAATCCACTGAGCTACCCAGCTGCCCCAAAAGCTTACATTTTAATGAGGTAACATAATACTTAAAAAGAAATTTAAAAAAGGGTAGGTCAGGGCAGAAAGGGGTCTGGAGAGTAAGGAACAAAGCTGGAAGTTAGTTGTCTTAGACCAGTGATAGTGAACCTATGGTACGGGTACCAGAGATGGCATGCAGAGTGCTCTCTGTGGGTACTCAGCCCCCCCCCATTTATTATTAGAAAAGCAGAGGGACCCAGGGGAGCTGCTCCTCTCCCCCTCTCTACCATGCCTGATGATGACATTTTTTCACATTCCCTAACCCTCTAGCCAACAGCCCAATGGGAGGACAAAAGGGGTAAGGTGGGCAACTCACAGGTGGCAGAGCTGGAGGTGAGCAAATTGCTCAGGCCACTCACCCACTCCCAGCCCAGCAACCCAGTGGGAGTGCTTTCTCCTTCCCCTGTGTGGGGCAGGGGAGAAGGGCACAGCATGTGGTCTAGGGGTGTTCCTCCCTGCATAGCACTTGGTCTGGGGGTTGGGGTGAGGGCAGAGCCCAGCACTCCATCTCTAAATAGTTCACCATCACTGTCTTAGACATTTCCTCAAACGGACAGTCTAGGCAAGAACTCATCAATGGGAAGAGAAGAAGGGACAGAAGGAATGGTAGCATCTCCAGTACAAGGAGCTTCCTTCCAGCCCTGATATGAGAGGGATCTAAATTTATCCTCAGCCCAGTCATTTCAAAGTTAATAGAAACTACCGCCGGCTTTGAGGATACATATACTTTACAAAATCCAGTAGTTACAAGTACATAGAGCTGTTATACAATCCAGCTCTATTCAGTGTGGGAGAAAAGTCTAAAGATCCCTGATTGTGGTGACTGCCATCCAATCTACATCCAGCCCAGAATTTCTCTTTCTCCCTCATTCTCTGAGTAGTCAAGTTTATTATCTTTTTTCCACTCTTGTCAGAGTTCACCTCCCCAAGCTATCTGAGTTCTGAATGCCAAAATTCACTGGTCACCTCCTCAAAAATAAGAATCTCTTGGTTTCTAAAATTCTATTAAATTAAAATATTTTTCCTACCTTTCATGCCAAATGCTTGAGTTTTCCTTCTATCTGTTCATTTCTGTGGCCCAGAATCATTAGATTTCTCCTGGGTAGGATAGAGAATTCAAAATCCTCAAATTGCATTAAGTCCAAGATCTTGGCTCCTTCTCTCTCCCTTCATTCTGATAACAATGTAAATTTATGGCAGGAATGGAATAAATAATAAATGTTTTCATTTATTCATTCATGGTCTACTCCTCAATAATACCTGGGATCTATCTCTATTTTCCACCTTTCTGCTATTGTGTAAACTCTAGCTCTGATCCTTGTATCTCGCCCATATCATCTGTTCTTTCATTCCATTCTCAGGTTATCTCAACTTATCATTAACTTATTCCATGTTCACTCTGCCCCTCTTCTTATTGAGTTCGCCGCTTATTACCTCTTACTTCTCAGGCTAGCCCCTCTCTATACATACTTATAGCCACACTGATCTTTCTGATTTTATTGGTTTGCTTTCATTCCAAAATCACAAGCCTTATTTTCCTGGAGGGTGTTATGTGGGTGGTTAGGAGGAAGGAAGGTAGGAGGAGAAGGAAGGGAAAGGAAGGTAGCCGGTCCCCAGTCCTGGTGGGGAAACTGACCCGAGCCCTTCGGAGCTCAATAAATCAAGGTTACACTGAGGGATCAAATAGCTGAGTTTATTTAGTTAAGAAAGGGAAAAGTTAGGTAGGGGAAAAAGAGTCTCCTCTGGTAGGCGCTTCTCCAAAAAAGCGCTTCCACCCTTTGGGGGAAAAAGGCGCCCTGGGGAGAAAAGAGGCTCTCCCTTTCTCTTATACCTTCCTCAGACACCTCCCACAAAGGAAGTGGGATGTGTCTGAGGAAGTTAGGGTAGAGGATCCTGGGAGAGGTAGTCTCTCAGGGCTAGTGCATTTTAAAATGCACAAGGGGACACTAGAGGGGTTCAGAAATTTGCCATTCTAAAATTGGGGCAATAACGCATTGCCGGTGGAGTTGTGGACTGATTCAACCATTCTGGAGGGCAATTTGGAAGGGATATAAAACAATGCATACCTTTTGTGCCAGTAATACCACTACTAGGTTCGTATACCAAAGAGATGAAAAAAAGGGGGTGGGGAAGGACCTGATTGTACAAAAATATTTATAGCTGCCCTTTTTGTGGTGACAAAGAATTGGAAATTGAAGTGATGTCCATCAACTGGGGAATGGCCGAACAATTTGTGGTATATGATGATGATAGACTATTATTGTGCTGTAAGGAATGATGAACAGGATGATTCCAGAAAGAGCTAGAAAGATCTTCATGGACTGATGCAGAATAAAATAAACAGAACCAGAAAAACACTACGTAATGATCCAGGATAATTCTGAGGCACTTATGACAAAGAATGTTCTTCACCTGCAGAGAAAAAACTATTGGAGTCAGAATGCAGATGAAAACATATGATTTTTTGATTATGTATTTGGCTTATATTTTGGGATTTTTGTCTTATAAGATTACTCACTTAACAAAAATGAACAATTTCGAAACATGTTTTGCAGATAATACATACATAACCCAGACTGAATTGCCTGCCCAGGACCAGGAGGGGGACAGGAAGGGAGGGAAGGAGATAAGTTTGATCATAAAATTTGTGTGGAAATTTTTTAATCCATATAACTAGTAAAAACTAAATAAAATTTTAAAAGAAATTTAAAAAAAAAGAAATTTTCCATTCTGACATACAGAATCTGATCAAGATTCAAGATTGAAGACCATTTCCCATCCCCCAAATACTGATGAGATTAATGCCTCAGAAGACCTGAGTCCTCAGAACACAATGCACATCACCAGGATATACATTCATTTTCAAATCTTGTTCCATGTTCCTGGATATTCCCTGGGCTTCTCCTTTCTGTACAGAGTCAGAAGTCAGAATACTTCCTAAAGTATTCATCCCTCATGCTTGAACAACTGGAGATTCCAAACTGCTGGCACTCCTGCATCCATACTGAATTGATGCTACTGCTCTTTTTCCATTCTTTGGTATGATAGCTGAAATATGGGTGGTGACCATAGTGAATTGACGTATTATTATCCTTCTGTTGAGACAGACAGACAGAGACACAGAGAAAGACAGAGAGCAAAAAGGAGAGCAAGAGTGTCAGAGACAGAAAGAAAGATGTACAGAAACAAACATTAAGACAGACACAGAGATGGAGGAAATTAGAGACATACAAAGACTGAGAGAGAAAGGGGAGTCAGAGAACAGGAGACAGAGATAGAAACAAAGAAACTAAGAGTTTGGGACAGAAAGAGAAAGAAGGATGAGAATGAGAGAAGAGGAAAGAAAGAAGGAGTGAGTGAGAGAGAGAGAGAAATAGAGACATGGTTTCACTTTTTAAGGTTAGGTTATCCATATCATTCCAGGGAAGGGAGGGAGCTGCAGACAAATGAAGGAAAGAAAGAAGGAGGGAGGGAGAGAGAAATAGAGAGAGACAGAGAGACACACATAGAGGTAGCATACAGTTCCCCCCACTCCCTATCCACAGTTTCACTGTTTCAGTTGTCCATATCATTCCAGGGGAAGGAGGGATACAAGAATGGGGTTGCAGGTAAATGAGAGAGAGCAGCACATAGCATAGGGGGTTCATTCTTGGAAGCTTTTTCTCTGAATCATTTCATCTGGAGGTTTTAAGGGGGGACTTGGAAGTGAGAGAGGCCTCAGATTGCTGAGCCAAGGGATAGGAGTAAGGAGAAAGAAAGAACACAGTACTAAATAATAAGGTTAAGATAGGTGTTAAAAGTTAAAGCAAGAGGGACAGCTAGATGGCTCAATGGATAGAGAATCAGTCCTATAGAGGAGAGGTCCTGGATTCAAATTTGTCCTCAGACACTTCCTAGCTGTGTTATCCTGGGCAAGTCACTTAACCCCAATTGTCTAGCCCCTATAGCTCTTCTGTGTTAGTGTTGATACTAAAATAGAAAGTTAAGAGGGAGAACTGTCTATTGTTCTAAGTATCCACTGGGCATCTTGAAATGCCCATCATGAGAGGAGATTACTGCATAGTACTATATAATAATGTATGATATACTTTATTATCACCCTATTTAATGTTGGTAATGCCTTACTGTACATTTAATTTATAATTTAAACTTTTATTATACCCGTGTACATACAAGAAAATCACATTATATATGGAATCAGCAGGTATTTGCTCATATCCTCGGCTTCAGTCATTCATGGTAGGTATTGGAATGCCTCCCTGGGGATACAAGACCCTACTGTAATAGTCTCTTGTGATCAGTCAGCTAAGGGGTGAATGCAGTATATTGTTCTGTCACCAGATGATGCTTCAGTAGTCTACTCAGCCCTCTCCATCACTTGTACTCTCATCACTTGTGACTAGTTGGCTCTGGGTTCAAGAATAGAATATAGAATCTATCTCCATAAATGCGAAACTTGTCTCATCAGTCAACAGATCAACAACTAGCTAGATGGTAGCAGCCACAATTGATGCCAGTGCCATCATAGTGAGATAGATCAAAGCTCTGACCTCACTTTCTTTCAAACACTAAAAACAAACATTTATTAGGTACCTACAGTTTGCCTGGCACTATGCCAGGCATTGGGTATTTGACTGAAAAACTTAAGCAATCTCTAATTCATCAGATACTCATTTTTTCATGGATCTCCTCCAAAAAAAAATCCTCAGATTTCTCACATTCAATAATTCACTATTAATGGCGCTGTAATTTATTAAAACAGAAAGCAGAGACAACACAAATAACTAGTCAAACAAGAGCTTTTGATTATAATCTACAAAATCATTTCAGCTCTAGTCAATTTATTTCCCTTCGGTCCTCCTACCCAGTCAGTCTATAAAGGCACAAAAAAGGAAAAGGATGAGAAAAGGTTTAAAACTGGCTAAAGTTTCCTCAAGGGAAAAAAAAAGATTGGGGTTCCATCTTTCCTCTGACATCTACTGACTGTGCGACCTTAGGTAAGTCAGTTAACCTCAATACTATAGTTAGTCACTTTTTCAAAGTGATTTGCCATTTCCTTCTCCAGTTCATTTTACAGATGAGGAAATTGAGGCAAACAGTGTAAAGTGACTTTTCCAGGGTCACACAGCTATTAAGTGTCTGAAGTCAAATTTAACTTGGTTCCACTGTGCCACCTAGATGTCACAATCATTATTCTAGTTTTGTTGTTGTTGAGTTGTTTTTAACTCTTTGTAGTCCCATTTGGAGTTTTCTTGACCAATTACCAGAGTGGATTGCCATTTCTTTCTCCAGCTTATTTTACAGATGAGAAAACTAAGACAATCAGGGTGACATGATTTGTTCAGGACTGTACAGCTGTCTGAGATTGGATTTGAACTCAGAAAGCCGAGTCTTCCTGACTCCAAGCCAGTGGTGGCACTCTATCCACTGTGCCACTTAGTTGCCTAGTGGTCTAGGCAACCCTTTAAAATAAGAGAGGGAGAAGGTACTGACTTCCATTGGTAAAGGGAGTTCTCTCCCCTGAGAGTTCCCTATGCCAATGCAATAACAATTTCGGTCCCCACTCCTACAGTTTATGGACTTTTCATAAGATTATTTGACAAAGTTTGTTGTACCATTCTTGGGAAGTAGTTAGAAGGGATTTGGAACCAGCTGAATGACTGACCCAAAGAGTATTCTTTAATGATCTAGAGCCATCTTATCGGGAAGTCTCTAGTAGATTGTCCTCAGGCATCTTACATCTGAGCTGTTAACATTTTGGGCAATGACTTGAATAGAGGGGTAGATACTTATCAGATCTGCAGATTCTCTGGCTCTGTGACTTCTCTGGATCTCAGTTTTTCTCATCTGTAAAATAAGGGGATGAAAAGGAGATTGGACCAGGCAATCCCTAAGGTTCTTTACAGATGAAAGTGCTATGAACAGATAGGTAGCCATGTGGTACAGGGGATAGAATACTGGCCCTCAAGTCAAATATGACCTCAAAATTTCCTAGTTATGTGACCCCAGGCAGCCATTCAATGTCTAATTGCCTCGGTTTTCTCAACTGTAAAGTGGGAATAATAATAGTGCCTACTTTTCAGGGTTGTGGTGAGGATCAAATGAGAAATATTTATAATGTCCCTAGGTACATGATTCTTTTTTTTGTTTGTTTTTTAAACCTTTGTCTTCCATCTTAGAATCAATACTGTGTATTAATGCCAAAGTAAAAATGTGGTAAGAGCTAGACCATGGGTATTAAAAATATTGGCCAGGGTCACACAGCTTGTTTTTTGTTTTTTTTTTACTCTAATCTTAGAATCAATACTGTGCATTAATTCCAAGGCAGAAGAGCAATAAGGGCTAGGCAATGGGGGAATAAATGATTTGCCTAGGATCACACAGCTAGGAATTATCTGAAGTCGGATTTGAACACAGAACATCCCATATCTAGACCTGGCCCGCCACCCACTGAGCTACCTAACTATGCCTCCTCTCCAAGGTTTTTTTTTTTTTTCCCACTTTATCTCCCTATCTCTAGAACTGTGACCCAGCTGGGAATACCTTTCCTTCATGCCCTTCCCTACCCAATTCTTCATTCATTCCTCAACTCCTTGAAGCCTACTTAGGCTTGAAGCACTGCATAATGAGCTAAAGTAGCTCCTCCTCTCTCCTCCCAGACACCCTGGACTCTGATAGTCACTCTGTCCACAGGAAAATTAAAAGCTCATTGAAAATCTACTGTGGAGAGGAGAGAGGAATAGAGAAAGAGAGGGAGAGCAGTAACAGACATCAGAGAGGATCAGCTCTCCCCAGAAACATCCCTTCATATAAAATCTAATTGCATCCTCCCTGCTGCTCTGGCAAATGAAATTTAAATATTTAACAAGGACGTCAGCACCATTGGCACAGCAGAGGTGCCTTCCCAGGCAAGATGAAGGAGGGATGATAGCCTGGGCTGAATCCTAAGTCAGAGCTAGGATTTCCCTTAGTCTCTTGGCCCCATACAACCTCTACACTATCCAGGTGGACATTAATTTACATTTGACTCATTGACTGTGCTCAGGGGAATAATAATAGATAGCATTTATATAACCTTTCAAAGAAGCTAGGTGGTACATTAGATAGAGTACCAGACCTAAAATCAGGAAGATTCCTTTTCCAGTTCAAATCTGGCCTTAGACACTTACTAGCTGTGTGACCCTGGGAAAGTCACTTTATCCTGTTGGCCTCAGTTTCCTCATCTATGAAAATGAGCTGGCGAAGGAAATGGCAAAACACCCCAATATGTTTGCCAAGAAATCCCCAAGTGGGCTTATGAAGAGTAGGACACAACTGAAACAAATGAACAACACCAACAATTACAGTACTTTTGTTGTGGGAGAAACACACCTAAGTTTGTAGCAGGGTCTCCCCCTACCTCCAGAATGGGAGACTCAAACTCCATTCAATCCAGAAGTAAGAAAAAAATTTTATTTGAAGAAGTGGTTAATGATAGTGTGATAGTCCAATAGCTAGTGAAATAGTCTGGGGGCTAATCAGGTAGTCTGTGGGCTGGTGGACAAGCTCATGGGCTAGTAGAGTAGCCTCTTTGGAGCTGATAGTATGGAATAGCAGCTCTGTTGTAGAATGGCAGCTTCCTCTAAGGAGTGGACAGGATCCCCCTGTGGATCAGGGTTGGCATATTTATTGGGGTCTGGGAGTTATTGTCATCTTTCTCTCCAAAATCAGGTGGGAGGTATGTTTTGGGGTTTGTTGCCATAGGGAATAAGGAAGGAGCATGCACAAGATTGGGGGATGCTTCTGGAATGCCAGGGTCCTCAGTGTACAAATTCCATGTTCCTCCACTGTCCACCTTGTCATCATTTGTCAATGTGGGAGAGGTCTCACTACCCTTCTAGGATGAGAACGTGGGGGTGGGAGGAGATGCAGCACATTGGAGGCCACTACAGGTAATTAATTATTTCTTTCAGTTCTAAGAACAATATGAGTAATTAATAAAACAGATTAGGCACAAAGCCAATGCCCAGTTTAGAATATTACAGATCTGGGACACAGGGTGGGTAATCCGCAATTCACGCTTCACTAATGCTGAAACTACAAGTTTTGTAGTTTATGTTTAACCAGAGCTAATAGTGAGAAATGCAAGATTTCAGAGTATGAGTGTCCTGTTCCTATTATTGCCCCTCACTGCCCAATGACAGCCCACATCACTTGAATATTTACAAAACTCTTTTTCATATCATATCTCATTTGAGCCTCATAATTCATTAAGTAGGTGCTATTATTAATCTCACTTTACAGATGAGCAAACTGAACTTGATAAGAACTTATCTGAGGTGATACAACGAGTCAGTTGTCAGAGACAGGATTTGAACTTAGGTTTTCCCTACTCTACGCCCAACACTTTAAACATTTCTATACCTAGCTTCCAGAAAACCCACAGGAACCATTCCCCATCAGTCCCTCCCCCCCAACTTCCTCCCTCCCCCCCCCCCATGTCTACTGCCTCTGTTATGGCCAAGCCTATCTCTTCAGGAAGTGTAGCTGAGGAGCTGTTAAATGCTTAGTACTGTGCTAGGTAAGTGGGCAACAGTGGTCTAAGGCCCAGGTATTGGTCTCAGAATCAGAAAATATCTTGAAAAAGGATCTTGATTGGCCTACCTATGTGTAGAACTCTAGCTACAACAGTAAGTTTTTTTATTGTCTCAAGGACCTATTTTCCTTATTTATAAGATAAGAATAGGACCACAGATTAGAGCTAGAAGATAGATATAGAGATCATTTCATCCTCCTCCCATGTTTTACAGATGAAGAAATGAGGGCCCAAACTTTCCCAAGCTCATTCAAGTAGTATAAGTCAGATCTGGGATTTGAACCAAGATTCACTGACTTCAAATCTAGTGCTAACAAAAATAACAATAATAATAACTGTAATTAGCGTTTATATAGCACTTTATGATTTTAAGGGCAGCAAGGTGGCTCAGTGGATATCAATAGGATTGGGAAGACCTTAGTTCAAATTCAGCATCAGATGTGGTGGTTGGCAAGTCATTTAACCCTATTGGCCTCAGTTTCCTTATCTCTGCAATAAGCTAGAGAAGGAAAGGCAAACCACTCTAATATCTTTGTCCAAGAAAACACCAAATGGGATCATGGAGAGTTGGAAATGATTGAATTAATAACAATTAAGGTTTTCAAAACACTTTACATATATTGTATCATTTGATCCTCACAACAATCCAGGGAGGTAAATGTTATTTTTATTTTTAAAAACCTTTACCTTTTGTCTTAGAATCAATACTGAGTATCAGTTCCAAGGTAAAAGGTTGGTAAGGACTAGGCAATTGGGATTAAGAGACTTAGCCAAGGTCACATACCCAGGAAGTGCCTGAGGTCAAATTTGAACCCAGGACTATCTCTCTATACACTGAGCCACTAGCTGCCTCTGGTAGGTACTATTATTATGCCCATTGATAAATGTAAAAACCAAGGCCCTGAGAAATTTTGCTCCAAGGGACTCAACTAGTAAGACTCTCAGACAAAATTTGGACTTAGACCTCCTGACTCTTGAGTTTAGCACCTTAAACACTGAGTTCTTAAGAAATACCACCTTCCTGTCTGCCATGTACTACCTCCTTTTTAGGGTTGTGACCAGGGAAACATTTTGAAGACCTGGAAGTGCTGAGGTACCATGAATTGTCAATGTTGTAAATGGACTATGGAGCTGATTCCTTAAGCCTAGAATAAGTGAAAAGTTAAATTAAAAGAACAGAAGCTGCTTATCATAGGATGAGGTGCTGAGTAGCACTCCTCTATCCCTATCCAGTTTCCTTTCACCAAATTCATCTCAAATTATTATCTTATTAAAAGAGATAACATTTGCAAAGTGCTTAGCCCAGTTCTTGGCATGTAGCAGGTACTTAATCTATGCTTGTTTCTTTCCTTCCCCTTGATTCTGATCTTTCTTCTAGGTTGGGGGCTAGAGCATTTGTCTGGTTCTCTTTGCTCTCAACCAAAACATTCTTTTTTTGATTGTTCCAATAGATCCACAAGTCCATTCAATGAAAGGAGTTGATCCTCTAAAAATGGACTCTCATCCTCTGTCTCCTTGTGTGTCCTCTCCCAGCATCCATGTGTTTTTAAGACCTACCTTCAGCTGTCTTGGAATCAAGTGGATAGCAATGGATGTGAGCTGTCTTTTGTTTATCTCTAATATCTTTGATGATATCTTCTGTAAAATGAAAGAGACTTAGCAAAGATATTCTGAGCGAACTGATTTGATTGCGAGAGGTGCACATCAGAGCAGTCAGGGTCTACAGACTCACCCAGAATGGTCTGGGACCCCGAGCATTACAGCTGACAGATATTTATAGTATATACACAGAGTGCAAGGAGTTATACAAAGAGAACAATAAGTATTAATATTAATTTATCATTTATAATTAAATAAATCTATCATTTATAATTAAATTTATTGTTTATAATTATTATTTATAAATAAATTTATTTATAATTAAAATTAATTTATTATTATTTATAAATGAATGTATTATTTACTATTATAATTAATTAGTTAATTAATTATATTAATAATAAGAAGAAGTAAAACTTTCTCAGGGAAGTTAGAGCAGATTCTCTCTACTCCTCCTCCTTTCCTCCCATAAGGTCATTGATGTGTTCAAAGATGCCATATAAGATATCATCAAGCCACAAAAAATTAACAGAAGGAAAGTCCTGGTACTCCCTCTGCTTTATGGCATGTCCTTTCTGCTTTGTGACACATCCCTGGATGCTGAGGAAATGTACCAGGATGCTGAGGGCAAAGTGATCCAAGTCAAGGGTATATTTGTTAGGTGGTTGAAGGATTGTTCACNATAATTAATTAATTAATGATATTAATAATAATAAGAAGAAGAAGTAAAACTTTCTCAGGGAAGTTAGAGCAGATTCTCTCTACTCCTCCTCCTTTCCTCCCATAAGGTCATTGATGTGTTCAAAGATGCCATATAAGATATCATCAAGCCACAAAAAATTAACAGAAGGAAAGTCCTGGTACTCCCTCTGCTTTATGGCATGTCCTTTCTGCTTTGTGACACATCCCTGGATGCTGAGGAAATGTACCAGGATGCTGAGGGCAAAGTGATCCAAGTCAAGGGTATATTTGTTAGGTGGTTGAAGGATTGTTCACAAGAAGATTGATCTTATTCCTATTCCTACAAGTCTCTCTATGATTATGATTGCTAATTGTTCTTCCTTATGTTTTGTGATTATTATTTCTTATACTCAATTATTCAATCAACTAATAACTGGGGCTATTATGATTAAATCAGCAGTTATGACTTAACCAGATTCATTAACTAGAATGATTAGAATTAGCATCTATTGCAGGCTTTGCTTTATACCTCTTCCCTATTTCTCCTCCACACTTTTTTAAAACTCTTACCTTCTGTCTTAGAATCAATTCTGCCTATTGGTTTCAAGGCAAAAGAGTGGTAAGGGCTAGGCAATGGGGATTAAGTGATTTGCCCAGGATCACACATCTAGGAAATGTCTGAAGCCAGATTTGAACCCAGGACCTCCTATTTCTAGGCCTCGCTCTCAATCCACTGAGCCACCCAGCTGACACTCTCCATAATTTTTGGTGGGTTTTGGTGTTGCCATCTACTCACACTTGCCATTTGTGGTTCAATCATTTTTTAGACAAGTCCCACTTTTTGTGACCTCATTTGAAGTTTTCTTAGCAAAATGACTGGAGCACTTTGTCATTTCCTTCTCCAGCTCATTTTACAGACAAGGAACTGAGACAAACAGAGTGAAGTGACTTGCCCAGGGTCATACAGCCAGTAACCAATTTTTGAACTCAGGAGGATGAGTCTTCCTGAGTCCAGGCCCAGGACTCCATCCATTGTTCCCCCGGGTCCCCTACTCTTACCATACTGTATTACACAAAATTTCTAATTTTGTAGTTTTTAATTGTAGTTTTTAAAATGAATCTTTGATTCAAAAGAAATGTGCAAGTCAATAAAATCACTATGTAATTCCCCAGGATGTCATCCCATTTTTTTCCTCCTGTTCAATTTTATGAGCAATCTCTGCCTGTTATATGATCTGATAGAGTAATTCTATGGATTATTTATACTTACAATTGGATATCATTATAGAGATGACAGGCATTCTTCACCACGTGGCTTTTCACCTGTAGACAGGAAACTTTTGAGTGAATATGGATTTAGCTTATGAAACTCAGCAACATTTCGGTGCTTCATGTAGTCAATATATCATCCCAGAACAGAAGTACTTGGAAGTACTTACCATCTGTATGAGGAATCACTCTTCCATTTGGATTCTACAGTGGGGCTTCTCCATGTTTGGAACCAACAGATTTAATGAACATATGTTTCCTCATTTTATGCCTTATTTGATATTAATAATTAAGTTATGAAATTAATAATTAAATAATCATTTTAAATATTGATAATTAATAATTAAAGTAGGTAATTATAACTTTCAAGGATCTGGTTTTGGGTTTGCTTAACCTATTTAAGATTCATATCTACCCAAATTACTCCACTGAAACTCTAATGTCTCTGATTTTTCCCAATGATCAGACAATAATTAAGTACATGATAATATATTGCAGTTGTGTAAGAGGGAAAAAAAGGATAATTCACTAAAGTAGAAATATAGCCTAAAATCAGAAAAATACAATAACAAAAAAAAACCTTCCAACTTCTTTTCCTTAAAATAATCCATCTCCCATATTACCAATACTAGGAGGTTGGAAGCCCTTACTTCGATTTCCCATATTGTCCTATTGCAATGATGGTGAACATTTTAGAGACAGAGTGCCAGGTTCTGCCTTCATCCCACCCCACAGAATGAATGCTGTACCTGCCCCACCAGTGACTTTGTGCCATGCCCCTCCCCCAGACTAAGTGTCAGGTGTGCCCTGCCTCTCCCTTACCCCACACTGGAGAGGGAAGAAGCGCTCCCATTGGGCTGCTGGGTGGGTGAAGTGAGAAATGTCCTCAGTGAGTGTAGAGAGGGGGAGGGAAGTGGCCTGAGCACTCTACTCCCCTCCAGCTCTGCCTCCTGTGAGCCAACCTGTTCTCTCCCATTGACTGCTAGGCAGAGGGACAGGGGAGAGGGGAAGGGGAGCAGCACTATCCGAGTCCCTCTGCCTTTCAAGGGACCAACTGGTGAGGATAGCAGCCTCATGCCCACAGAGAGTACTCTGCATGCCCTCTTTGGCACCTGTGCCATAGGTTCACCATCACTATCCTACTGGCATAGTTTTGAAAGTTAAGAACAGGAACAAGGTATACATATCTAGGTAACAAGGTGGATAGAATACTGGATCAAATGAGAAAACACATAAAGTGCTTTGCAAACCTTAAAACTCTGGAAATGCTAGCTTTTATTATTATTAACATGTTCATCAGCTTAACACAGAAAAGTCACTAAGCTGGATGTCTGGATTCCCAGTGCCTCTCCTCTCAAGAACTAGGAGTCTTTGAGGATCTGCTTTTACTCTGGCCTCTGCCCCCAGAAGAAAAGGAAGAATAGTATGAGTACAAAATCTTGCATCTCTAGACACAAGGAAATAGCTCAAGGTCTATATCAGGGCAGCTACATCAAGGCTTACAAGTCTGTCATTGCAAGAGAAGAAGGGAAAAGCCTAAAGTCTCAAATCCCAGAAGGGCTTAGCACTACATGGTAGAAGGAAGGAATGTAGAGAAAGGGTCAAAGTTTGGAATCCCTGAATGAGGGAGTCATTCCATTCCCTATTATTTCTTTCTTCATCCCAACCCTCTACAAAAACCCTGGCCTCTTGAGATATTTCTCATAGTGTGTCCACAAATAACCACTTAGGACAAAACAATCAGGACCCTTTCCACAACCAGCAATTTTCTCCATTTTAAAACTCTAAGGAATGTAATCATTTTGTGAGGGGGTGTTGAAACTTGTTGGCATATGATTTTGGATTATGTACAGGAGATACCATGTTGATAAGAGATTTTAAGTTTCATTTTGCTCTCAAAGATTAAAAGAAAACAAATTTTCTTATAGCCAATAATCAATACACATAGCAGGGTTTTGTTTTCTCTGTATAATTTGGTGTTATGACATGGGCTAATGGGGATATTATTGGGGATGAAGACACTAAACAATAACTCTAGCCCAACTATCAATAGTATGGAATTAGGTCTTGATCAATGATACATGTAAAACCCAGTGGAGAGAAGTTTCGGGTTAAGATGGTGGCAGAGTAAAAAGAAGCTGCTTAATCTCTCCTAACCAAAGCATATAAGACTCCTCGAGAGGACATAAACACAAATCCAGACGAACGAAGGGACCCCACAACAGGGTGTAGCATTGAAGGTACATGGAATCGGGGCATTTCCATGCTATAAAGGGGTGAAACAGCTCTCACTAAAATGCGAGTGAGGAAGCCCCTCCCCCACTCCCCACACCATGTACAGTGCCAAGGCCAGCACACAAGAGTTAAAGCAGGTTTGGGGCACCCATTAAGTCATTGGCAGCTCCAGGGCCTATTCCTGAGAGCAGCAAGACTTAGGACCCCAAGAGGCTAACGAACACACACGGACTTTGAATACAGACCCTGAGCTCTGGCGCGAATGAAGGCATTGACTTAGGCACGGACAAGAATCTTGAGCACAGGCTTGGACCTCTAGTGGGGACCCTGTGTAGACAGGAGCATGGCTGTGGAAGCAGCACCCTGAGACTGTTGAGGGAGCCTCAGGCAGAGGGGCAGACTGGGGAGGACCAGGAGGCTCAACCTCGAGAACAATGAGACCTGAGACCTCGGGAGCCTAGAGAATGCAGACAGACTCTGAGTGTGAGGATAAAGCTGAGAAGGCACCAGGCTAACAATGGCAACCCAAAATCGGGAACCCCAGAAGAGAAAGATCATCAAGAAGAAATCTATAACACTCAACAATTTTTACACAGAGAAAATCCAGACAACAGAGCAAACAGCAGAGGAGAACAAACAAGTAATCATATCCAAACCTTCCCAAAATAATAAAAACTGGTCACAAGCTATTGAAGAGTTCAAATCAGAGATGATGAGAAAGATGGAAGAGATCTGGCAAGAAAATAACAGTTTAAAAGTCAGAATTTTGCAATTGGAAAGTGAGGCTCAGAAATCAAATGAACTGATAAGCAAATTGAACACCAGAAATGACCAAATTGAAAAGGAAAACCAGTCCCTAAAGGCTAGAATTGAGCAATTAGAAGCTAATGATCTCTCAAGACAGCAAGAACAAATAAAACAAAGTCAAAAGACTGATAAAATAGAAGGAAACATGAAATATCTCAATGAAAAAGTGACAGACCAAGAAAACCGGTCTGGAAGAGACAATCTGATAATCATTGGTCTTCCTGAAAAAGCAGAAATTAATAGAAATTTGGACTCCATACTAAAAGAAATTATTCAGCAAAATTGCCCTGAAGTTCTACCACAAGAGGGCAATATAGACATTGAAAGGATCCATAGATCACCCTCTACAATAGACCCAGAAAAGACAATGCCCAGGAATATAATAGCCAGATTCAAGAGCTTCCAAGTAAAAGAAAAAATCTTACAAGAAGCCAGAAAGAGACAATTCAAATATCGAGGAGCACCAATCAGGATCACACAGGATCTGGTAGCCTCCACGCTAAAAGACCACAAGGCTTGTAATATGATTTTCAGAAAGGCAAGAGAACTGGGCCTTCAATCATGGATCAACTACCCATCAAAACTGACTATATAGGGGCAGCTGGGTAGCTCAGTGGAGTGAGAGTCAGGCCTAGAGACAGGAGGTCCTAGGTTCAAATCCGGCCTCAGCCACTTCCCAGCTGTGTGGCCCTGGACAAGTCACTTGACCCCCATTGCCCACCCTTACCAATCTTCCACCTATGAGACAATATACCGAAGTACAAGGGTTTAAAAAAAAAACTGACTATATACTTCCAGGGGAAAGTATGGGCATTCAACAAAATTGAAGATTTCCAAGTATTTGCAAAGAAAAGACCAGGACTAAATGGAAAGTTTGATAGCCAACCACAAAAATCAAGAGAAACATGAAAAGGTAAATAAGAAACAGAGGGGAAAGAAAGAAAACTCATAATTTTTAAATTTGCCTCTTTAAGGGCTTCAATAAGATCTAATTATGTATTCCTATGTGGAGAAATGCCATGTATAATTCTCTGTAGTGAACTCTATTCACTATTATAGTATTCACTATTATAGTAATGAAAAGAATAATTCATAGGGAGAGGGTGGAATGGTCTAAAATGGAATGGTCTAAGATGATATGGGGGGTGGGAAAGAGGGGGATGAATAGTAGGGGACACCAAGAGAAACTTGAGTGAATAAGAAAAATAGGATATTCTATTACACACAAAAAGGGCATGGGAAGGGGAGGGGACAAATACTATTATAAGAAGGAGAGGAAGAGAGCATTAAGAGGTAATAATTACACCTTACTCTCAGTGTAATCAACCCAGAGAGGGAAGAGTAGCTATATTATCCATTCGGATATAAAACTCTATATAACACTACTGAGAAAGTCAAAAGGGATAAACCAAGGGGAACAGGGGAGTGAGGAGGTCAAAAAGGGAGGGGAGAAGAAGCGGGGAATTCATTAGGCTTTTAAAAATAAAAAGAGGTGAATAATAAGGGAGGGGGTAGAAAGGGAAGTTAATCAAGGGAGGGGATAAGGGTTACAGGCTTAAAATAAACCACTAGTTTAATAGGAAATAGTGTAAGAAGAAGGGGTAGGACTAGGGGAGGATACAAAAATGTCAGTGAATGCACAACTAACAATTGTAACTCTGAATGTGAATGGGATGAACTCACTCATAAAATGGAAGCAAATAGCAGAGTGGATTAGAAACCAAAATCCTACCATATGTTGTCTACAAGAAACATATATGAGGCAGGTAGACACACACAAGTTTAAGATTAAGTGCTTGAGCAAAGTCTTTTAGGCGTCAAATAAGAAAAAGAAGGCAGGAGTGGCTATTATGATTTCTGACAAAGCCAAAGTAAAAATAGATATGATTAAAAAAAGACAGGGAAGGTCATTACATCCTGATTAAAAGCAGTATAAACAATGAGGAAATAACAGTGCTCAATATGTATGCATCAAGTGGCATAGCATCCAAATTCATAAAGGAGAAACTGGCAGAGCTCAAGAAGGAAATAGATAGTAAAACCATACTAGTGGGAGATCTAAATATTCCTCTTTCAGATCTAGATAAATCAAACCAAAAAATAAATAAGAAAGAGGTAAGAGAGGTGAATGAAGTCCTAGAAAAATTAGATTTAATTGATATGTGGAGAAAAACAAATAGGGACAAAAAGGAATACACCTTCTTTTCAGTTGCACATGGTACATTCACGAAGATTGACCATGTAATAGGGCATGGAAACATTGCAAACAAATGCAAAAGAGTAGAAATAATAAATGTAAACTTCTCAGCTCATAATGCAATAAAAATAACAATTAGTAACGGTACCTAGACAGGCAAATCAAAAACTAATTGGAAAATAAATAATATGATTCTCCAAAACCAATATGTCAAAGAAGAAATCATAGAAACAATCAAAAATTTCATTGAAGAGAATAACAATGATGAGACCTACCAAACTCTGTGGGATGCAGCCAAGGCAGTAATTAGGGGGAAATTTATATCCTTGAGTGCATATATTAACAAATTAAGGAGGGCAGAGATTAATGAATTGGGTATGCAACTCAAAAAACTAGAAAGTGAGCAAATTAAAAATCCCCAGATGAAAAACTAAATTAGGAATACTAAAAATCAAGGGAGAAATTAATAAAATTCAAAGTAAAAGAACTATTGAATTAATAAATAAGACTAGAAGCTGGTATTTTGAAAAAACAAATAAAATAGACAAAGTACTGGTCAATCTAATAAAAAAAGGAAAGAAGAAAACCAAATTGACAGTATCAAAG
Organism: Gracilinanus agilis; assembly: GCF_016433145.1. Classification (NCBI taxonomy): domain Eukaryota; kingdom Metazoa; phylum Chordata; class Mammalia; order Didelphimorphia; family Didelphidae; genus Gracilinanus; species Gracilinanus agilis. Next base: position 269,814,156 of record NC_058133.1, on the reverse strand, counting down.
GTGAAAAGGGAGACCTCATCTCTAATGAAGGGGAAATTAAGACAATCATTAAAAACTATTTCGCCCAATTATATGGCAATAAATATAACAATTTAGGAGATATGGATGAATATTTACAAAAATATGAATTGCCTAGATTAACAGCAGAAGAAATAGAATACCTAAATAATTCCATATCAGAAAAAGATATTGAACAAGCCATCAAAGATCTCCCTAAGAAAAAATCGCCAGGGCCTGATGGATTCACAAGTGAATTCTATCAGACATTCAAAAAGCAACTAATCCCAATACTATACAAATTATTTGATATGATAAACAAAGAAGGAGTCCTACCAAATTCCTTTTATGACACAAATATGGTACTGATTCCAAAGCCAGATAAATCAAAAACAGAGAAAGAAAACTATAGACCAATCTCCCTAATGAAGATAGATGCAAAAATCTTAAATAGAATACTAGCAAAGAGACTCCAGCAAGTAATTAAGAACAGCATCCACCATGATCAGGTGGGATTTATACCAGGAATGCAAGGATGGTTCAACATTAGGAAAACCATCCACATAATTGACCATATCAACAGTCTAACAAACAAAAATCACATGATTATCTCAATAGATGCTGAAAAAGCCTTTGACAAAATACAGCATCCATTCCTATTGAAAACACTAAAAAGTATAGGAATAGAAGGACCTTTCCTAAAAATAATAAACAGTATATACCTAAAACCATCAACAAGCATTATATGCAATGGGGATAAATTAGAAGCCTTCCCAATAAGATCAGGAGTGAAACAAGGATGCCCATTATCACCTCTATTATTCAATATAGTACTAGAAACACTACCTGTAGCAATTAGAGAAGAAAAAGAAATTGAAGGTATCAAAATAGGCAATGAGGAGTCTAAGCTATTACCCTTTGCAGATAATATGATGGTATACTTAAAAAATCCTAGAGAATCAACTAAGAAGCTTGTAGAAATAATCAACAACTTTAGCAGAGTTGCAGGATACAAAATAAATGCACATAAATCATCAGCATTTCTATATATTTCCAACACATCACAGCAGCAAGAGGTAGAAAGAGAAACACCATTTAAAATCACCCTAGATATTATAAAATACTTAAGAATCTATCTACCAAAACAAACACAGCAATTATATGAAAACAACTACAAAACACTTTCCAAACAAATAAAACTGGATCTAAACAATTGGAAAGCCATTGACTACTCATGGGTAGGACGAGCTAACATAATAAAAATGACCATTCTACCGAAATTAATTTACCTATTTAGCGCCATACCTATCAAACTACCAAAAAACTTCTTTACTGAATTAGAAAAAACTATAACAAATTTCATTTGGAATAACAAAAGATCAAGAATATCAAGGGAAATAATGAAAAAAAATGTGAAGGAAGTACCAGATATTAAACTATACTATAAAGCAGCAGTCATCAAAACAATATGGTACTGGCTAAGAGACAGAGAGGAGGATCAGTGGAATAGACTTGGGGTAAATGACATCAGCAAGACAGTGTATGATAAACCCAAAGAGCCCAACTTTTGGACATGAATCCACTATTTGACAAAATCTGCTGGGAAATTTGGAAAACAATATGGGAGAGATTAGGATTAGATCAACATCTCACACCCTACACCAAGATAAATTCAGAATGGGTGAACGACTTGAATATAAAGAGGGAAACTATAAATAAGTTAAGTGAACACAGAATACTATACTTGTCAGATCTGTGGGAAAGGAAAGGTTTTAAAACGTAGCAAGAGTTAGAGAAAATTACAAAATTTAAATTAAATGATTTTGATTATATTAAACTAAAAAGCTTTTGTACAAACAAAAACAATGTAGTCAAAATCATAAGGGAAACAACAAATTGGGAAAAAAATCTTTATAACAAAAAACTCTGACAGGGGTCTAATTACTCAAATATACAAGGACTTAAATCAATTGTGTAAAAAATCAAGCCATTCCCCAATTGATAAATGGGCAACAGACATGAATAGGCAATATTCGGGTAAAGAAATCAAAAGTATCAATAAGCACATGAGAAAGTGTTCTAAATCTCTAATAATTAGAGAAATGCAAATCAAAACAACTCTGAGGTATCACCTCACACCTAGCAGACTGGCTAAAATGAAAGAAGGGGAGAGTAATGAATGCTGGAGGGGATGTGGCTAAATTGGGACATTAATGCATTGCTGGTGGAGTTGTGATACAACCATTCTGGCTGGCAATTTGGAACTATGCTCAAAGGGCTATAAAAGAATGCCTGCCCTTTGATCCAGCCATACCATTGTTGGGTTTGTACCCCAAAGAGATCATAAATAAACAGACTTGTACGAAAATATTATAGCTGCGCTTTTTGTGTTGGCAAAAAACTGGAAAAGGAGGGTATGTCCTTCAATTGGGGAAAGGCTGTACAAATTGTGGTATATGCTGGTGATAGAATACTATTATGCTAAAAGGAATAATAAACTGGAGGAATTCCAGGTGAACTGGAAAGACCTCCAGGAAGTGATGCAGAGCGAAAGGAGCAGAGCCAGAAGAACATTGTACACAGAGACTGATATACTGTGGTAAAATTGAATGCAATGGACTTCTGTACCAGCAGCAATACAATGACCCAGGACAATTCTGAGGGATTTATGTTAAAGAACACTACCCACATTCAGAGGAAGGTCTGCAGGAGAGGAAACATATAAGAAAAACAACTGCTTGAACGCATGGGCTGAGGAGAACATGATTGCGGATGTGGACTCGAAACTACCACACCAATGCAACTAACAACAATGTGGAAATAGGTCTTGATCAATGACACATGATAAAACCAGTGGAAATGTGCATTGGCCTAAGGGGGTGCGGGGGGTGAAGGGGAAAGTAGGAACATGAATCCATGTTAAAATGAATATTAATAAATGTGTTAAAAAAAAACCAGTGGAATTGTGCATCAGCTAAGAGGGTTAAGGGGATTTGGGGAGAGGAAAAGAACATGAAACATGTAACTATGGGAAATATTCAAAATAAAACAAAAATATAAAAAATAATAATAATTTGGTGTTATGGTAAAGATGGGATAAGACAGGCAGCTTCTTCTTTCTTCTCCTCCTCTTCCTGCTTCTCCTCCTTATTTTCCATCTTGGAATCAATACTGTATATTGGTTCCAACATAGAAGAACAGTGAGACCTAGACCATGGGGGTTACGTGACTTTCCTAGGGTCACACAGCAAGCAAGTATCTGAGACCAGATTTGAACTCAGGACCTCTCTTTTCTAGGCCTAGCTTTCAATCCACTGAGCCATCTAGCTGACCCCTAAGACTCATCTTCTTGAGTTCAAATTTGGCCTCACAAACTGTCTGTGTGATCTTAGGCATGTCCTTTAACTCTGTTTGCCTCAGTTCTCTTATCTGTAAAAAAAAAGCTAGAGGGGCCAGCTGGGTAGCTCAGTGGATTGAGAGCCGGGCCTAGAGATGGGAGGTCCTAGGTTCAAATCTGACCTCAGACACTTCCCAATTGTGTGACCCTGGACAAGTCATTTGACCCCCATTGCCTACCCTTACCACTCTTCTGCCTTGGAGCCAATACACAGTATTGACTTCAAGACGGAAGGTAAGGGTTTAAAAAAAACTAGAGTGGGAAATGGTAAACTACTCCAGTATCTTTGCCAAAAAAAAAAAAAAACAACTTCAAAATGGGTCATGAAAAGTCAGACACAAGTGAACACAGGATACCATTTGTAACTCCCTTTTTTTTTTTTTTTTTTTGCCTTATTGTGCTTTCCCCAAGATGCTCTCCATCCTTGTGTGATTATTTTCATCAAAATTTTGTCAAGATGGGAAAGTCTGTATCAGTTTTCTCATATGTAAAATGGGAATAATAATAGCAGTTATTATATTCTCATAATTAAAATGGCAATAATAATAGCAGTTATTGTAAAATGTTTTACAAACCTTAAAGTATTCTATAAAAGATATCTATTATTCTTCCCTTAGACATATTTTGGGGGCATCAAGAGATTTTCCCTCCAAGATTTTTGTTATCCTTCTTTGGACTTTTTAAAGATGTCATAAAAATTATGTGGCCTTCAGCATGAACCTCAACTATGTATCTTGATCTAGTCTTGTTGTTCTTCTCATCTTTATTAATGCTACTTCTATTTCCTAATAAACATAGATGTTATATGATATTAGAGAACAATAACTTGAATTTGTCTTTTATAAGCATCAAGTGCAACTGGTTGGTACACTCTCCCCTTTGAAAAGCAAACACAAATCATTTGTACTTGTCTATTCCTTCCATGTGAGACTTTGGAAACCATCAAAAACCTATGACAAGGGGCAGCTGGGTAGCTCAGTGGAGTGAGAGTCAGGCCTAGAGACAGGAGGTCCTGGGTTCAAACCCGGCCTCAGCCACTTCCCAGCTGTGTGACCCTGGGCAAGTCACTTGACCCCCATTGCCCACCCTTACCAATCTTCCACCTATGAGACAATACACCGAAGTACAAGGGTTTAAAAAAAAAAAACAAAAATCTATGACATTAGTCAAGAATGTATTTGTAGGGGCCAGTGAGGAGGATCAGTGGACTGTCACCCAGTCCTAGTGATGAGAGGTGCTGGGTTCAGATTTGACCTCCAACACTTTCTAGCTGTGTGACCTTGGGCAAGCCACTTAACCTCCATTGTCTAGCCCTTACTGCTCTTCTGCTTTGGACCCAATACACAGTATTAATTTTAAGATGGAAATTAAAGATTTTTTAAAAGAAAAATAAGAAGTTATTTGAAAAAGGAAAGAGAGTCAGGTAGGAGACTGGAAACTGGACAACAATAACTGTTTTTCAAAAGTCTTTATCATATTCCAAGTTCTAAACACTGTTGCTAATGGAGAAAGGAACTCCTAAATGAAGAAAAAACAAACACAACAACTTCTACAGATCTTTCCCATTTTTTTGTTTGTTGTCAGTCTTCCGGTATCATCTTTAAAAGACATGGGATGGTTCTAAGATAAATTTCTCTTTTTAACTTTAAAAATAAATTTTGATTTATATCTTTGATGTTTATTTTTTTTACTTCAACAGAATTTCTTCATCAGTATCTCTTCTGCCTCCTCCAAAAGAGCCATCCCAAATAATAATTAATATTTTTAAAAAGAAAGAAAAAAGAGGAAGAAAAACCAGCAAAACTGGTCAAAGTTTGGAAGTATATGCAATGAATGACACCAATGGATACCTCATCTTCAAAGTAAGGAGGTGAAGATGTCTTCTTATGTCTCTTTGGAGCCATACTTTTCTTTATACTTTCACAACATTTTCTTTTACTTATTTTGTGGCCATCCTTTCCATTTACATTGCTGCAATCATTCTACAACAGATAATATAAATCTTTTCATGCTTCTTTATATTCACTCTTTTATAATTTCTCACAGCACAGTAATATTCCATTACATTCATGTACCATAATTTATTTAGCCAATGCTCAATAGATGAAGATATAGTTCTGCTATAAATATTTTGGTATCACTAAAAGATGGCTATTGGTTCCAGCCAAATGGAAATAGGCTGTTTGTCTTCAAATAATGCTACCACTGCTGGAGATCCATCATTAATGCTATTCAGACCTAGCTGTATACACATTCTTTCTTTACTAGCCAGATCTCAATAAAACCCTTTGAATAATGTGTAATAAGGCTGAAAAATATATATATTTACCAAAATGCATTTGTCCCAGTTGGATCAATGTATCTTTGTGAGGTGTTTTCCAGTTAATGACTGTCAAGTCATTCAAAACCAATAAAAATAAACTGAGCTTAGAACCAGACCTTTAATTCACTGTATCTCAAAGTATTAAATCAAGATTTTAACAAATAATGAAACATGTTCAGTTGTTGCTATCATTCAGTCATTTTTTTTCAGTCATGTCCAATTCTCCATGACTCCATTTTGGGTTTTCTTGGCAATAAGTACTTGGCTTGTCATTTCCTTCTCCAGCTCATTAAAAAAAAAAGAAAAATAAAAAAACCAATACAAAATCAGTTCATTTTTGCCTTTGGTTTATACTCACACAAATGCTCAGAACTTCTTTCTTACACCTTGTATATATATATATATTATTTGAAATTACTTTTTCCTGTAATATTATTATGAAAGACTTTAAGTAATGTGCCCATAGACTTTCAGCTAGGAACTCTCTACAGTGAAATTTGAGTCCCAATCATCCTAATTCTAAATCCAGTATTCTATCCACTGTGCTTATAGATGGACTGAATTAGGGAATTAGTCCTTAGAACATATATATAGACATTGTTTGCTTGGATATAATCCATTTGATTCTGTGGGAACTTGGAGTAAGTCTGCTTCTGGTTTTATTTGATAGATATTTGGACTGAGTGATACCAAAAAGTTTTCTTTTTTATTTAAATTTTTTATTTTTAAAATAAATGTAGAAATACTTTATTTTCATTTATTTATTTATTTGTTTGTTTGTTTGTTTGTTTATTTATTTATTTATTATTCATCATACCACAATAGAAGAGATATATCACACATACAATAGAAAACTTATGAAAGAATTTTGATCTGCAATCAGACTTCAATACTTCCTTCTCTGGCCATGGATAGCATTTTTCCTCATGAGTCTCTTGGAATTTTCATTTTTGGTTGATAATAGTTTAGCCCTTAATAGTTGATCATTATACAATATTTCTATTACTGTATACAATATTCTCCTGGTCCTACTCACTTTACTTTGCATCAGTTTATATAAGCCTTTCCAGGTTTATCTTCTTTGTCATCTTTTTATAGAAAAATAGTTTTCCATTACAACCATATACCACAATTTGTTCAGTCATTCCCCAATTGATGAACACCCCTTCAGTTTCCAATTATTTGCCTCCACAAAAAGAGCTGCTAAAAATATTTTTGTACAAGTAGGTCTTTTTTCCCTATCTCTTATCTTTTTGGGAAACCAATCCAATAGTGGTATTGCTGGGTCAAAAGGTATGGGTAGTTTTATAGCCATTTGAAGTTGGTTCCATATTGTTCTCCAGAATGCTTGCATCAGTTCATAGTTCCACCAATTATGTATTAATATCCCAATTTTCCTACAACCCCTCCAACTTTATCATTTTCCTTTTTGGTCATATTAGTTAATCTGATAGGTATGAAGTATGCCTTAGAGTTGTTTTAATTTGCATTTATCTAATCAATAGTGATTTGGAACATTTTTTCATATGACTATAGATAGTTTTTATTTTGTCATCTGAGGACTACCTGCTCATATCCTTTTACCATTTTTCAATTGTGAACTGTTATAGAATTGATTCATTTATCTATATATGAGAGTAATGAGGTCAGAGACACTTACTATAAAAATTTTCACCCCGATTTGTTTCCCTTCTAATCTTGATTGCATTGATTTTATATGTACAAAACCTTTTTTAATTTAATATAATCAAAATTGTTAATTTCATTTTTTATGTTATCTATATCTTGTTTGGACATAAATTCTTCACTCATCCATAAGTCTTACAGGTAAACTTTTCCAGGTTCCCCTAATTTTTTAATTGTATACTTGTTTATTTCTAGATCAAGTATCCATCTTGACTTTTTCTTAGAGTATGATATGAATCAATGTTGGTTTATGCCTAGTTTCTGTCATACTGTGTTCTAGTTTTTCCAGCAATTTTGGTCAAATAGTAAGTTCTCCCCAGTAAGTTCTCCCCTCCTCCTCCTCCTCCATAGCTTGGATCTTAAGGTTTATCAAGCATTACTGCTTTGTAGCATAGTTTGAGATTAGGCACATGTAAGCCTACTTCCTTCATTTTTTTTATTGATTCCTTTGATATTCTTTACCATTTGTTTTTCCAAATGAATTTTGTTATTATTTTTTCTAGTTCTAGGAAATCGTTTTTGGATTATTTGGTATGACACTGAATAGGTAAATTAATTTATGTATTATTGTCATTTTTATTATATGACCTCAGTCTATCCATGAGCAATTAATATTTTTCCAATTGTCTGGGTCAAAGTGTTTTATAATTGTATTCATATAAGTAGCTAGGTTTTTTATATTGTCTATAGTTATTTTAAATATTTAAGATAAATATTTTAAATTTTAAAATTTCTATCTCTTGCTGTTGGATTTTGGTGATGGTAAATAGAAATGCTGATGAATTTACATGGGTTTATTTTGTAATCTGCAACTCTGCTAAAGTTGTTCGTTATTTCTGTTAGTTTTTTGGTTGATTCTCTGAGGTTCTCTAAGTATACCATCTGCAAAGAATGATATTTTTGTTTCCTCAGTCCCTTTTCAAATTTCTTTTTCTGCTCCTATTGCTATAGCTAGCATTTTTAGTACAATGTTAAATAATAGTGATGATAATGAGTATCCTTGCTTCACTGCTGATCTTATTGGGAAGGGTTTTAGTTTATGCCCAATACAGATAATGCTTGCTGCTGGTTTTAAATAAATATCTTTTGTCATTTAAAGGAAAACTACATCTATTCCAATATTTTTTATAAGGAATGGGTATTATATTTTGTCAAAGGATTTTTTTTTGCATCTTTTGAGATACTCCTATGGTTTCTATTGTTTTATATATTGCTATTGTCAGTTATGATAATGGTTTTCCTAATATTGAACCATTCCTGTATATAACCCACCTGATCATAGTGTGTGATCCTTGTGATATATGTAGTATTTTATTTAAAATTTTTGCCTCTATCATATAACTTCAGAAAACTTATATAGAAATTTGTTATTACATGTAATTGGCAAACAAAAAATAAACATCTTTATAATAAAAAAGAGTTGGGGAAAATTTTTAAAAGTAAAAATTTTTGCAACAATATTCATTAGAGAAATTGTACTATAGTTTTATTTCTCTGTTTTAGATCTTCCTGGTTTAGGTATCAGAACAATATTTGTGTCATAAAAGGCATTTGGAAGAATTCTTTCTTCCTCTGTTTTTTCAAATAGTTTATGTAGTATCAAAATTAATTACTCTTGGAATATTTGGTAGAATTCACTTCTGAATCCATCTGGCCCTGGGGCTTTTTTCTTAGAGAATTCTTTGATGGTTTTTTCAATTTCTTTTTCTGAGATGTGATTAAGTATTTCTTTTCCTCTTTCATTATTCTAGGCAGTTAATGTTTTTGTATATATTCATCTATTTCACTTAGATTGTCAGATTTATTGGCATATACTTGGGCAAAACATCTCCCAATAATTGCTTTATTTTTTTCTTCATTGGTTGTGATTTAAATTTTTGATACTGATAGTTTAGTTTCTTCTTTAAAATCAAATTAACCAATGATTTATCTATTTTATTTACTTTTTCATAAAACCAGCTCCTTGGCTTATTTATTAGTTCAATGGTCTTCTTACTTTCAATTTTATTAATCTCTCCTAATAAAAAAAATCCTTTGATTTTAAAGAATTTCCAATTCGCTATTTACTTTGTGATTTTTAAATTGTTCTTTTTTCTAGTTTTTTTTTTAGTTGCAGGACCTACCAGCTCATTTTACAGATGAAGAAACTGAGGCAAACAGGATTAAACAACTTGAATTGGGTATAGGGCTAGTAAGTGTCTGAGGTCACATTTGAACTCAGGAAGTTGAGTCCTTCTGACTCCAGGCCTGGCACGCTATCTACTGCACCACCTATATACACTTAAATATTAATAATTTTAGTAAGAAAAAAGTTTTGTATTATTAATACAGAAAATTAAAATATTTTAAAATATTTTGTCTTATAATTTAAATTTTTATTTGCATGTTTTATAATGCACATAAATACAATACATATATTTGCATAATAAGACATATATACTTTTTTTAAATAGCCTTTAAAATTGTTTTTATTACTAGAGATGTGTAATAAAAAAAATTTGGAGTACACCTTTCTAGTTTGACATACATCTTATTCCTCATAGGCATTTATCTGGAATTTCTCAGCCTCATTAATAGTTTTAATTCCCTATGGCTGCAGACAAAATAAGAGAGAAGCAGGGTAGAAAACAAGTCCACCTCATCCCCATAATCTAATCTCTGACTTCTTTTTTTTTTAAGCCTTTACCCAAGGCAGAAGAGCCTTAAGTGATTTACCCAGGATCACACATTAGGAAGTGTCTAAGATCAGATTTGAACCCAGGACCTCCCCTCTCCAGGTCTGGCTCTCTGTCCACTGAATCCTCTAGCTGTCCCTGTATCACCTCTTTTTGACAAAATTGTTTAACTTGTGAAAAATGGAAGTCCTTGGGCAAATTAAGGCAATGGCCAGGACCACTTTGTGATGGAAAGGAGGGAGTTGGATCCATTTAAACCAGGAGCCCAGTAAACTGGGCGCATTCAAAGGGGAGAGATGAAATTTTTAGTTCAAAACTCTCAGGCTTTAGGGATCATGAGATTAACAATTGGAAGAAGCCTTAGATTTCATCTAGCCCAATTTAGAAGATTAGAGCAGTGCATAGTCCCCAACAGGTGGTCAATTGGATCACACCAAAGCAGGGCCCCACCAGGACTTACTCAGCATCAGTCATACAGCTAGTAAGTGCCTGAGGCTAACTCAGATCTTCCTGACTCCAGACCTCATGCTCAAGTCACTGTACCACCTAGCTGGTTCTGGACACCTTGCCTTCATTAAAGTAACTTGCTAACTCTTAATGAGTTTGTAGTCCATTAAAATGTTTCAGCCCTCTCATCCCTACCCCATGCATTGTTTTTCACTGAATCACAGATTTTAAAAATTGCAAGGGACTTTACTGTCCATCCAATCTATAATGAAAAGGACGTCCCACTAAAATGTGCCTAACAAATACTTATCCACTTTTGCACAGCTGTGATTTTGGGGAAGTTTGCCTGACATCTAACTTAAATCTACTTTTGCACATCTCCCCCATTGCTCAGACTGCCCAGTGTGTAGGGCTTCAGATTCTACTTTCCTTTCCCAAACTTTTCCCTCTTCCTTTCTCCTTTTCCATCCCTCTCTCCCTCCTTCCTGCAGTGAGCCTGAAGGCAAAAATGGAAAAAAAAAGAGAGAGAGAGAGAGAAAAGGCAGTGAGGTTTCCTTCAGTGCAGAAAGCAACCCCTAGGGCAAGAGACCAAGACTGCATAAAAATCAGCCTGCTCTGCTGTACTGGAAAGTATCCTGGGCTTGAGGTCCCAAGATCAGACCTATGATTCCCTCTGTTATTAACTTATTGTTTGACTTGAGGCAATGCTCTTCCTCTCTGTGAGTTTGTTTCTTACCTCTAAGATGAAGAGGATAGATCAGATTCCCCAGGTCCCTCTGATTTTCTCTCTCTCTCTCTCTCTCTCTCTCTCTCTCTCTCTCTCCATCTTCCCCCATCTCATGTAGTCAGTAATTCTCTCCTTTCCTCAAACCCAATCTACCAGGGTATATGACCATTCCATACTGAAATCTCTCATCTTCTCAATGAAGAGAACAGGAAGAAGGACTGGACCTATGTTTTCATAGTTACATGGAACTCTCGGGGAGGACATTTCCTCTATCTATGCAGGTAGATACTTTTTCTTTCTTCCCTTCTTTGTTTCTTTGTTTTTCCTTCCTTCTTTCCTTCTTTCCTTCTTTCCTTCTTTCCTTCTTTCCTTCTTTCCTTCCTTCCTTCCTTCCTTCCTTCCTTCCTTCCTTCCTTCCTTTCTTTCAATTCTAAGATAGAAGGACTAGGCAAATGAGGGTAAATTACTTGCTCAGGATCACACAGCTAGGAAGTGTCAGAAACCAAATTTGAACCCAGATCCTCCTGACTCCAGCCTGGAGCTCTATCCACTGTGCCACCTAATGCCTGTAGGCATCTTTTCTGCAATTTACAGTCTTAAAAGAGTTGCACAGAACACTGAGCATTTAGTTGACTTGTCCAGGATTACACAGCCAGTATGTATCAGAGATGAGACTTGAACCCAAGTTTCCTGGCTTCAGGGTCAGCTCTCCATTCACTATCCCATCCTATTTCTCTCTCTAAAGCTTTCCCAAATTGAAAAATAACATAGTTCTCCCCTAACTTTTGCATTAATTCAGGCTATGTGAAATTATCTCCCTCTAAAAATTTCCACAATTTTTTGAATGAGGTACAACCTCCAGAATGCTTTTCTGAATGCATATAATTGGAAAGAAATAACCATCAGGTTTAAGCCTTTAAAGCTAGAAAGGATAAAATTGCAGTATGTCAAAGCTGAAAATGATCTTGAAAATTATCTGGTCTTCCTTTTACCCCACTCAATGTTATATATGAAGCAACTGAAGCCCAGAGAGGTAAAACAACTTTTACAAATCAGATACAACTGAAAATGACTAAACAACAAGAAGATTGTGTGGATAAGACTCCTGGCCAAGTACTTCTCCTCCATCTAAACCACACTGTAAATGCCCATCCCACTAGCAGAGGATATACATCCTATCAGTAGAAGTGTCATTGAAGAACAATGACTGCCTACCTGACCTCTTGGGTTTTCAGGGCTCTATGAGCACCAGGAGAGAGTAGGATAACTGGAGAATGCTGAAAGATAAAGGTAGGGGATTCTCAAAGACAGTTTTCACCTACTTTTTATAATTTGTCAACTTTTAGCCCTGCTGTTGTAGAATGTTTTTTTAAAACCCTTACCTTCCTTTTTATTTTTAAGCTTTTACTTAATTTATTAATTTATAATATTTCTCCATGGTTATAGGATTCATGTCCTATCCCTCCTTTGTCCTTCTCCCCTGTTTTAGAACTTTTTGTAGATTCTAGTCATTAGATTTGTTGTTTCTGTACTGCTGGCCCCTAAAAATACATGGTTCTACTTGCCTCATAAAGAGAGACTGAATTCAAATCCTCACCTTGAAGGGAGTACATGTATCTGTCAGTCATCCTATATAATGCCCAAACTGACCTCTGGCATAATTGTCATTGTTGTTCATCCTTTATTCAAAGAGGACCAATGGCATCATGGGATGATGCCTTGCCTCAAATGTGAATTGGATTTAAGAAGGCAGAGGCACAAAGTCTCATCAATCTCATTCTCTCTTTCAGTGTAATCCAAATCCAGTGGAAAGACAAAAGTCAGAATGGTTGGCAATGGGCTGAGTGGATAACTTTGGTATCTTGGTATCTTGTTCTAACCAAGCTCTCAGCACCCTATAGCACTGCTTTAGCTGCTTTCATGGCTATTGGAACAAATAGCTCTTATTCACCCATTCTGTTGGTGAAAATCTTCATGTGTTTGGAATAGACACCCCTCTGACTCAAGGATGAGTTTGAGACCCATCAGTTACCCTCAACCTGGTTTGGTATGGATGCCGTGCATATTACAGCTTCTTGATGCCACAGATGAGAGAGCTGAGTCAAAAGTGAATGAGCAGCTACTGTCAGGGGCTTAATGAAGGCAGTTTGATGGGTTTCATAGCTTTAAAATGATTTATTGGTAGAAGTAAATAATTGAGTTCGATTCCATTGTTCTATAAGAAAACTGAGGCCCAATAAGATTAAATGACTTGTCACAGCTAATTCCACAGTAGAGGCTAGATTTGAACTATAAATCAGTGATTCTTTTAGTTTCTTTAAGCACCTTCATTCCTTTGTTCCTTCCTTCTTTCCTTCCTTCCTCCCTCCCTTTCTTTCCTTTTTTCAGATTTTAATGACCATCTGTTTTATACCACAGACATCATAGGAATTATTTCCTCCCCCATTTCCTACCTCTAGTACAGCTTCTTTTGAAGTAAAGAAAAATAGTGATACCAAACAAAAACTGTAATGCCACCCATTATCAAATATAAAGTCCACTTTCATCATCCTCCTACTTGTCTAGGAAAAAGAGGGAGTTTCCTCTCTCCTTTGGAGCCAAGATGGGTCATTAAAATTTTACGAAGTATTCAGTTTCAATGTAGCTTTTTTTTTTTTCATTTATGTTACTGTTCACTATGCATGATCAGGACCTGGTTCTATTTACTTCACTATATCATTCCCTACATATTTCCCATGTTTCTCTAAATTCCTCATATGCATCATTTTTTAAGATACAATAACCATAGAATTATAGGTAAAGATATAGAAGGGAAGTTAGAAGTCATCTAATCCCAAATGTACATTTTATAGATGAGGAAACCTAGAACCATAGTGAACTGCTGAAGATTACATAGGTAGTATGTGGAAGAGCCAGAATTTTAATGTATGTAGGTCCAATGTTCTTTCTGCTTCACCATACTGTTCTCCAAATATTCCACCATATTCATATTCCAGAAATCATAATTTATTCAACCATCACTACATTAGCAGGGGTTCTCCTGTGTTCCTTCCTTTAGACCAGTGATTCCCAAAGTGGGCACTACCACCCCCTGGTGGGTGCTGCAGCGATCCAATGAGGCGGTGATGGCCACAGGTGCATTTATCTTTCCTAATAATTGCTATTAAAATTTTTAAAAATTAATTTCCAGGGGGCTAAGTAATATTTTTTTCTGGAAAAGGGGCAGTAGGCCAAAAAAGTTTGGGAAACACTGCTTTAGACCACATCATGTGAGGCTGGAGCCAGAATGACCATGTTTGGTGACGGGAGTAATATTCTAGCCCTGGCTTACATTCCTCATTTGCAAATCAGAGATTGTGGGATCTGAACATTAAAGAAATTCTAAAGGGGCAGCTTAATGTAGCAAAAAGAGTTACTGGTTTAGGATTTAGGGGACCTAACTTCTAATACTAGCTCTACCCTTAATTAGTGATATGACCTCTTTGGGTAAACTAACCTCCTCAGCTTTTAGTTTTTACATCTGTAAAATGAATTAGATGACATCTAGGTTCTTTCTAGCTCTAACAAGCAGTAAGTTATAATCGTCTAAGCATGGTTTAAGCTGAGAAACAAAGCTGTATCTAAGAATTGTGACATGTTCGGGCAAATTCAATTGGGTAGGGCAAGGCCTGGGAAGTATTTAACCTAGCTAGGTTGTGTAATGGATAAAGTGCTGGATTTGGAGTGAGGAAGATCTGGGTTCAAAAGAGCCAGGAACCTCATTTGGAGTTTTCTTGGCAAAGATCCTAGTGTGGTTTTTCATTTCCCTCTCCAGCTTGTTTTCCAGAAGAGGAAAGTAAGGACAACAAACCCTGTTACTAAGTGTCTAAGACCAGATTTGAATTCAAGAAGATGAATCTTCTTGACTCCAAACCTGGCACTTTTCCACCTAGCTGCACCTAGAGCAAGAGTGCCAAGCTCTTATCTCCCAAAACTGACTTACTGTGTGACCTCAGACTGATCATTGAACCTTTGATACTTCTATTTTTCCATCTATGAAATGGAGAAAATAATTGCTGTTCCTCTCTGCCTCCGAGGGATAAGACAAATGTGTTTTTTATATTTTTATATTTTATTTATATTTATTATTAATATATTATATTTTATATTTTTAAATAGAGTATATATGGTAGAAAAAAGAAACCCAGGCCAAGTATCACACCCTGCTTTTAGCTTGAGTTCTATTGTGTGTGACCTTAGACAATTCACTTAAACTCTCTTTCTGTTTCCTCATCTATAAAATAGGAATCACATTTCTACTTTACAAAGTTACAACAATATAGGATATAGAAAGCACATCATAAAAGTAAAGAAAGGTGAATATGAGAATAATAATCATATACTAAGAAATTTTTTGACATGCCTATATTTTTATGTTTCATTCTCCATCCTGTAAGCATTTTTCTAAACATTGTTCATTTTCTCTTTTCTGCCCATTGGGTGAGAACAGTTTGAGATATGTGTCTGAGAGATGAAGGATCAAATGATTACAGTTTATCATGGGAAGGAAATTACAGGTCATCGTACAGATTGAAATCTATCCTACTTTCAGGAGTATATCTGAGGTATCAGATTTAATTCTGAGCTCTACTATTTAAGAAGGGCATTGATAAGCTATGGAGTAACCAGAAAAGGATAGCCATAATGGCCTCCAGTTCATACCATATAAGGATTTGTTGAAAGAACTGAATATATTTATCCTGGAAAAGAGAAGACTCAAGAGGGACAAATATTTGAAGAGATGTCATCTGGAAAAAGAAACTTGAGTTGTTCTATTGTTTAGAAAAGGAAAAACCAGAAGCAAAGACAAAATTTGCAAAGAAATAAATTTAGGTTTAATTTACAGGGAGAACTTCTTAACAATTAGTTTTCCAGGGGGTAGCTCAGTGGATTGAGAGTCAGGCCTAGAGACAGGCAGTCCTAGTTAAAGTGGGCCTCAGACACGTCCCAGCTGTGTGACCCTGGGCAAGTCACTTGACCCCCATTCCACCAAGAAGCCAATACACAGAAGTTAAGGGTTTTAAAAAAACAATTAGTTTTCCAAAAATGGGAAGGGTTTGAGAAGTTCTGAATTTCTCCTTCTTGGGGATCTTTGATGAGAATCTGGACAATCAGCGGTTGGGTATTCTGTCATGGAGATTCCTTTCAAGTATAGTTTGGATGAGATGACTGATGAGGGTCCTTCTAATGCTTAAGTTCTGTGATTCTCTCCCCCAAATACCAAGAGTTGTCTGCTTTCTTTTGTGGTTATTGTTTGCAGCATCAGTCACTACTTACAAAGCCTGGAGTTGGTGACTTTTATCTCTGACTTGCTGTCATTCTTTTCTCATTCACTTACACATCCTTTGAATTCTAAACTAGGTAAAGCTAGGTAAAGAGAATTCTGTTGCAAATTTATGGGTACCAATTTGTGTGCATCATCTCATTTCTGCCTAAACTTGAAGCAGTTTTCCTAAGAATCAGCAATGAGATCAGCTAGAAGGTCTGATTGGCTAAGAGGATTCCAAATCAATAATTATTCATACCTGCATTTTTCTAGATGATCATTTGAAAGAGGAATTAGAGAAAGGCCTTTGAGGAGAAGCAAATGGGGACTTTTACTTTGCTTTTTGTGTTTTAATTACATTTTTCAGCCAATGAAACTCATTTTCTCTACCTCCCAACTTTAATCCATTGAGAAAAAATGAAGAACAAAATCCTGTTACAAATATGTGTAGTCAAACAAAACACATTCCATAATTGGCCTTATCTTAAAAAATTATTCCTTAATCTCCATTATGAATTCATCATTTCTAAATCAGGAGGCAAATGGGATGTTTCATCGCGAATCCTCTGGAACATGTAATAATAATTTTCAACATATATTTTCCAAAATTATAAGATCCAAACTGAACCCTTTCCTCCCCCAGTAAGAGATAGTGAGCAATTTGATCTGAGCCATCATGTATTATCATGCAAAACATACTTCTATATTGGTCAGCGTTGTAAGAACACACTCATACAAAACCAAAACTCCAAAATGAAACTGTAAATACATTGATATGAAAGATAGTATGCATTGACTCACATCTATCTGACTCCAACAGTTGTTTCTCTGGAGGTGGATAGCATTTACTATCATAAGTCTTTCAGAATTGTCTCAGATCATTGCTGAGAGGAGTCAAGTTTTCACAGATGACCATTGTACAATATTACTGCATTCAGTGTTCTTCTAGTTCTACTTATTTCACTCTGTATCAATTCATGCAAATTCTTCCAGCTTTTTCTGGAATAATCTTGCTTATCATTTCTTATAGCAAAATAGTATTCTATTAACAACACATACCACAATTTATCCAGCCTTTCCCCAATTGATGGGCTTTCTCTCAATTTCCAATTCTTAAACACCACAAAAAGAGATGCTATAAATATTTATTTACAGTTAGGTTCTTTCCCCTTTTTATGATCTCTTTGGAATATAGACCCAATAGTGATATTATAGAATCAGAGTATGCACAGTTTTATAACATTTTGAGCATATTTCCAAATTGTCCTCCAGAACAGTTGGATTAGTTCACAACTCTACCAACGGTTGTGTTCCACTTTTGCCACATCCCCTCCAAAATTCATTGCTCTTCCCTTCTATCATTTTAGCCAATCTGCTAAGTGTGAGGCAAAATCTCAGTTATTTTGATTTGCATTTCTGTAATTATTAGAGATTTAGAACACTTTCACATGTGCTTATTGATAGTTTTGATTTCTTTATCTGAAAATTGCCTATTCATGTCCCTTGCCCATTTATCAATTGGGGAATGGCTTGATTTTTTACACAATTGATTTAAGTCCTTGTATATTTGAGTAATTAGATCCCTGTCAGAGTTTTTTGTTATAAAGATTTTTTCCCAATTTGTTGTTTCCCTTCTGAGTTTGACTGCATTGTTTTTGTTTGTATAAAAGCTTTTTAGATTGATTTAATCAAAATCATTTATTTTACATTTTGTAATTTTCTCTAACTCTTGCTTGGTTTTAAAATCTTTCCTTTCCCAGAGATCTGACAAGTATAGTATTCTGTGTTCACTTAACTTGTTTATAGTTTCCCTCTTTATATTCAAGTCATTCACCCATTCTGAATTTATCTTGGTGTAGGGTGTGAAATGTTGATCTAAACCTAATCCCTCCCATATTGTTTTCCAAATTTCCCAGCAGTTTTTGTCAAAGAGTGGATTCTTGTCCCAAAATTTGGGCCCTTTGGGCTAATCATACACTGTCTTGCTGACACCACTTACCCCAAGTCTATTCCACTGATCCTCCCTTCTGTCTCTTAGCCAGTACCATAACGTTTTGATGGCCTCTGCTTTATAGTATATATAGTTTAATATCTGGTACTGCTAGGCCCCCTTCCTTCACATTTTTTTTTCATTATTTCTCTTGATATTCTTGATCTTTTGTTATTCTAATTGAACTTTGTTATAGTTTTTTTTCTAATTCAGTAAAGAAGTTTTTTGGTAGTTTGATAGGTATGGTGCTAAATAGGTAAATTAATTTGGGTAGAATGGTCATTTTTATTATGTTAGCTCATCCTACCCATGAGCAATCAATGTTTTTCCAATTGTTTAGATCTAGTTTTAATTGTTTGGAAAGTGTTTTGTAGTTGTTTTCATATAATTCCTGTTTGTTTTGGTAGATAGAATTCTAAGTATGTTATGTTGTCTAGGATGTTTTTAAATGGTATTTCCCTTTCTAACACGTGCTGCTGTGATGTGTTGGAAATATATAGAAATGCTGATGATTTATGTGCATTTATTTTGTATCCTGCAACTTTGCTAAAGTTGTTGATTATTTCTACAAGCTTCTTAGTTGATTCTCTAGGATTTTTTAAGTAGACCATCATATTATCTGCAAAGAGTGATAGCTTAGTCTCCTCCTTACCTATTTTAATACCTCAAATTTCTTTTTCTTCTCTAATTGCTACAGGTAGTGTTTCTATTACAATGTTGAATAATAGAGGTGATAATGGGCATCCTTGTTTCACTCCTGATCTTATTGGAAAGGCTTCTAATTTATCCCCATCGCATATGATGCTTGTTGATGGTTTTAGGTATATACTGTTTATTATTTTTAAGAAAGGTCCTTCTATTCCTATACTTTCCAGTGTTTTCAATAGTAATGGGGCTGTATTTTGTCAAAGGCTTTTCAGCATCTATTGAGATAATCATGTGATTTTTGTTTGTTAGATTGTTGATATGGTCAATTATGTGGATGGTTTTCCTAATGTTGAACCATCTTTGCATTTCTGGTATAAATCCCACCTGATCATGGTGGATGATCTTCTTGATTAATTGGTAGAATCTCTTTGCTAGTATTCTATTTAAAATTTTTGCATCTATGTTCATTAGGGAGATTGGTCTGAGGTTTTCTTTCTCTGTTTTTGACCTACGTGGCTTTGGAATCAGTACCATATTTGTGTCATAAAAGGAATTTGGTAGGACTCCTTCTTTGCTTATTATATCAAATAATTTGTATAGTATTGGGATTAATTGTTCTTTGAATGTCTGATAGAATTCACTTGTGAATCCATCAGACCCTAGTGATTTTTTCTTAGGGAGATCTTTGATGGCTTGTTCAATATCTTTTTCTGATATGGGATTATTTAGACATTCTATTTCTTCTGCTGTTAATCTAGGCAATTCATATTTTTGTAAATATTCATCCATATCTCTTAGATTGCTATATTTATTGCCATATAATTGGGCAAAATAGTTTTTAATGATTGCCTTAATTTCCCCTTCATTAGAGATGAGGTCTCCCTTTTCATCCTTGATACTGTCAATTTGGTTTTCTTCTATCCTTTTTTTTATTGTATTGACCAGCACTTTGTCTATTTTATTTGTTTTTTCAAAATACCTGCTTCTAGTCTTATTTATTAATTAAATAGTTCTTTCACTTTTGATTTCACTAATTTCTCCCTTGATTTTTATTATTTCTAATTTAGTTTTCATCTGGGGATTTTTAATTTGCTCACTTTCTAGTTTTTTGATTTGCATGCCCTATTCATTAATCTCTGCCCTCCTTAATTTGTTAATATGTACACTCAAGGGTATAAATTTCCCCCTGAGTACTGCCTTGGCTGCATCCCACAGAGTTTGGTAGGATGTCTCATCATTGTCATTCTCTTCAATGAAATTGTTGATTGTTTCTGTGATTTCTTCTTTAACTAGCTAGTTTTGGAGAATCATATTATTTAATTTCCAATTAGTTTTTTATTTGCCTGTCCAGGTGCCCTTACTAATTATTATTTTTATTGCATTATGATCTGAGAAGGTTACATTTATTTTTTCTGCTCATTTGCATTTGTTTACAATGTTTCTATGCCCTATTACATGGTCAATCTTTGTGAATGTACCATGTGCAGCTGAAAAGAAGGTGTATTCCTTTAAGTCCCTATTTATTTTTCTCCAAATATCTATTAAATCTAATTTTTCTAGGACTTCATTCACTTCTCTTACCTCTTTCTTATTTATTTTTTAGTTTGATGTATCTAGATCTGAAAGAGGAATATTTAAATATCCCACTAGTATGATTTTGCTATCTATTTTCTTCTTGAGCTCTTCCAGTTTCTCCTTCACAAATTCAGATGCTATGCCATTTGGTGCATACATATTGAGCACTATTATTTCCTCATTGTCTACACTGCCTTTTATCAGGATATAATTACCTTCCCTGTCTTTTTTATTCATATCTATTTTTACTTTGGCTTTGTCAGAAATTATGATCGCCACTACTACCTTCTTTTTCTCCTTTGAAGCCCAAAAGATTTTGCTCAAGCCCTTTACCTTAAACTTGTGTATGTCTGCCTGCCTCATATGTGTTTCTTGTAGACAACATATGATAGGATTTTGGTTTCTAATCCACTCTGCTATTTGCTTCCATTTTATGGGCCAGTTCATCCCATTCACATTCAGAGTTATAATTATCAGTTGTGTATTCGCTAATATTTTGGTATCCTCTCCTAGTTCTACTCCTTCTTCTTACACTATTTCCTTTTAAACCAGTGGTTTTCTTTAAGCCAGTAACCCTTGTCCCCTCCCTTGATTTACTTCCCTTTCTACCCCCTCCCTTATTATTCCCCTCTTTTTATTTTTAAGGCCTAATGAATTCCCTCCCCCTTCTTCTCCCCTCCCTTTTTTGACCTCCCCACTCCCCTGCTCCCCTTGGTTTATCCCTTCTGACTTTCTTAGTAGGGTTAGATAGAGTTTTATATCCCAATGGATATACTTTTCCCTTCAGGGTTAATTACACTGAGAGTAAGGTTTAAATATTACCTCTTAATGCTCTCTTCCTCTCCTTCTTATAATAGTATTTATCCCTTCCCTTTCCCATGCCCTCTTTGTGTGTAATAGAATATCCTATTTTTCTTATTCCTTCAGTTTTCTCTTGGGGTCCTCTACTATTCACCCCACTCTTCCCCCCCCCCCGATATCATCTTAGACCATTTAGTATTCCAACCTCTCTCTATGAATAATTCTTCTAATTACTATAAGAGAGAATACTATAATAGTGAATAGAGTTCACTACAGAGAATTACTTAACATTTTTCCACATAGGAATACAAATAATTAGATCTTATTGAAGCTCTTAAAGAGGCAAATTTAAAAAAATGTGTTTTCTTACTTTCCCTTCTGTTTCTTATTTATCTTTTCATGTTTCTCTTAATTTTTGTGGTTGGATATAGAACTTTCCATTTAATCCTGGTCTTTTCTGTGCAAATACTTGGAAATCTTCTACCTTGTTGAATGCCCAAACTTTCCCCTTGTAATAAAAAGGGGAATAAAGGAAAAGGTAAATGGGGTTTAGGTTCTTTGGTGGGAAAGGAGAGTGCAATAGTGGATTGAGGCTGTAAGGAGAGATGTAAGGGGATGGCTGAGTTTAGGGAAATAGAGGACAAGGTAGTATAATGAATGGTAAGGAGAGATGATGAGATAATTAGGGGAGGCAGCTGCAACAGGGAGACACTCAGACTAGAGACAGAGCTTACTGGGGAAGGAAGGCTGGACTCTTCCAGGGAAAATGGCATTTCTACAGACACAAAAGTTAGGGCCAGTCAGAAGTGGTTTGAATCTGACTAGAGGGCTTTCTACTCAGTTTCTCAAGTCCACAAAGACTTGTTCGTGAAACTGAAGGATTTCCAGGAGGAAGTATAGAGACAACTACTTCCTCCCAAGATGGATGCTCCCAGCTTCCCTCAGGAAAATAAAGAGAATTATTTCTTCCCTCCTTCAACCCTCACTTATCGTCAAGCCAATGATTTAGCAAAGGGTTTGATTAGGTAACATGGGGTTTATTAAAGTTTCAGGTTGATTATAAAGGAGAGAGGAGTTCAGGGTTTCCCTAACAGCTGCTAAGGAGAAGCTCAAGGAGGTGGAGGGTTACAGTAATGGCTTGGATTGAGATAGAGCCTGCTCTCTCTCAGCCAGGGAAGTTTGGCTGCCCTTGAGGTTAGGGAGTACTAAAACAATAAAGCAGGGGATAGTTTGTTTCAAGGGTAAGCCCTACTTGTCTATGGGGAACTAAATCCTCAAAGTCTAATTGCTACAACCCAAAAATCCACCCTTCTCCCAAAGCCCACAGGAAAATCAGGAAAGTAATAGGGGAATGGAATACGGAAGGTCAGGGAAGGTTCAGAGAAGTTAGCTAAGCTCTAAATGTCCAAGGACAAAAGCACAGATTCAAGGCAAGGTTTCAGTTCGAAGGCAGAGCCCAGTTCGCCCCTCTGCTCTTCACAAGCTTCTGGGACCAACTGACTTTTGTCAAGAGTTCTAAGGCTGGTTAACTGCCAGAAGTTCTAGATAGGTTTTTCAGGGTAAATGCCTTGATTGCGTCTCTGCATTACACCCTGGAAGTATAAAGTCAGCTTTGATGGGTAGGTGATCCTTGGTTGTAGACCCAGTTCTCTTGCCTTTCTGAATATCATATTCCAAGCCTTGCGGTCTTTTAGTGTGGAGGCTACCAAATCCTGTGTGTTCCTGATTGGTGCTCCCTGATATCTGAATTGTCTCTTTTTGGTTTCTTGTAAATCTTTTTCTTTTACTTGGAAGCTCTTGAATTTGGCTATTATATTCCTGGGGGGTTGTCTTTTCAGGGTCTAGGGTGATCTATGGATCCTTTCAATGTCTATATTGCCCTCTTGTAGAACTTCAGGGCAATTTTGCTGAATAATTTCTTTTAATATTGAGTCCAAATTTCTATTAATTTCTGCTTTTTCAGGAAGACCAATGATTCTCATATTGTCTCTTCTAGCCCTGTTTTCTTGATCTGTCAATTTCTCATTGAGATATTTCATGTTTCCTTCTATTTTATCAGTCTTTTGACTTTGTTTTATTTGTTCTTGCTGTCTTGAGAAATCATTGGCTTCTACTTGTCCAATTCTTGTCTTTAGAGACTGGTATTCTACTATAAGCTTTTGATTTTCCTTTTCGATTTGGTCTATCCCGTTTTCCAGCTCTTTGATTTTGGTCTCCAATTTGCTTATCAGTTCTTTTGATTTGGGGGCATCTTTTTCTAATTGCCCAATTCTAACCTTTAGAGACTGGTTTTCCTTTTCAATCTGGTCATTTCTGGTCTTCAATTTACTTGCCTCACTTTCCAATTGTCTAATTCTGCCTGTTAAACTGTTATTTTCTTGCCAGATCTCTTCCATCTTTCTGATAATCTCAGATTTGAACTCTTCAAGACCTTGTGACCTGTTTTCATTTTTTTGGGAAGGTTTGGATATGGTTACTTGTTTGTTCTCCTCTGCTGTTTGCTCTATTGTCTGGATTTTTTTCTGTGTAATAGTGGTTGAGTGTTAAAGGTTTCTTTTTGATCTTTCTCTTCTGGGGTTCCTGAGTCTGGCTTGCCATTTTAAACCCAGCGCCCTCTTGGCTTTATCCTCATGTCCAGGGTCTGTCTGCACTCTTTAGGCTACTGAGGTCTCAGGTCTAGTTGTTCTCAGAGTCCAGCCTCCTGGTGGTCCCCTTGCTTGTTCCTCTGCTCAAGGCTCCTTTAACAGTCTCAGGGCTCTGCTTCCACAGTCATCCACCCCTCTGCACTGGCTCCCACTCAAGGTCTGCCCCTGCACTCAGGATCCGGGTCCACGCCTGCGCTCAAGGTCTGTGTTCAAAGTCTGTGGGTTCTTTAGCCTCTTGGGGTTTTAACTCTTGCTGCTCTCAGGAGCAGGCCCTGGTGACCCCAAGTAGCTGCCAATGACTTAATGGGTGCCCCAAACATGCTCTAATTCTTTTGCACTGGCTTTGGTACTGTAGGTGGTGTAGGGGGGGGAGGTGGTTGCTCAGCTCGCTTTTCAGTGAGAGTTATTTCACCCCCTTATAGCATGGAAATACCCTGATTCCATGTACCTTCAATGCTGCACCCTGTTGTGGGGTCCCTTCATTCGTCTGGATTTGTTTTTATGTCTTCTTGAGGAGTACTATATGTGTGGGTTAGGAGAGGTAAAACAGCTGCTTTTTACTCTGCCATCATCTTAACCCGGAAGCCTCATGGATTGTATTCTTAAGGATTTGGTTTAGTTCTCTACTGATTTGAGAAATTAGACCTTTATCAGAGAAATTTGGTATAAAAAACTTTTCCCCAGTTTGTTGACAAATGGGCTTTGGAATGAAAAAAGAGATATCTCCCATGTGCCAGACTATATATAGAGAAGCCCACTCCTCCATGTTTCTTGAATTTCAGTGTCCAAAACTGTAGACAGTATTAAGAATAGATTCCTCTAATCCTCCAAAGCTTTTTCTCTCTGTGCTTGAACTTACTCCCAGGCAAAGCTAATTTACTTTTTTTTTTTAATTCCTATCTTCCATCTTGGAATCAATACTATATATTGGTTCCAAGGCAGAGGAGTGATAAAGGCTAGGCAAAGGAGGTTAATGTAATAATAATTTTCAACATATATTTTACAAAATTATAAGATCCAAACTGGCTCCTTCCCTCCCTGAGTAGGAGATGGTAAGCAATTTGATCTGGGCCATCATATATTATCATGCAAAACACACTTCAGTATTGATCAGTGTTGTAAGAACACACTCATACAAAACCAAAAACCCAAAAAGAACTGTAAATACATTGATGTGAAAGTTAGTATGCATTGATTCACATCTATCTGACTCCAAAAGTTAAATGACTTTCCCAGAGTCACACCGCTAAGAAGTGTCTGAGACCAAATTTGAACCCAGGACCCCCCATTTCTAGGCCTGGCTCTCAATCCACAGAGTCACCTACATGGTCCTTAGCTCATTTACTCCTGTGTGGCTTTTGGTCTATTCTAATCTATATAATTTTCTTAATTTCTATTTGCTACTTACTTTTTAAAAACATTTTATTTTTTCAATTACATGGAGATACAGTTTTGACAATTGTTTTCGGATATTTTGCGATTCAGATTCTCTCCCTTCCTCTCTCCCCTTCTCCTCAAGGTGGTAAATAGTCTGGTATAGGTTATACCAATGCTTTCATGCAATACATATTTCCATATTCCTTATACATGACAAAAGATACATATCACATTTACAATGAAAGAAAAACTCATGAAAGAATAAAGTGGAAGATGGCATGTTTTAATTTGCAGTCAGACTCCAACACTTCTTTCTTTGGCTATGAATAGCATTTTTCCTCATGAATCTCTTGGGTTTCTCTTGGATTCTTGCATTACTGACAATAGTTTGGTCCTTCTTAGTTGATCATCATGCAACATTTCTTACTATATACACTGTTCTCTTGGCTTTTTCACCTCACTTTGTATCAGTTTATGTAAGTTTTTTCCATGTTTTTCTGAACTCTTACAGTGTAATAATATTCCATCATAATCATATACAACAACTTGTTCAGCCACTTTCAAATTGATGGAAGCCTCCTCAATTTCCAATTCTTTGCCACTACACAAAGAGCTGCTATAAATATTTTTACAAGTAGTTCCTTTCATTGGGGGATCTCTTTGGGATACAGACCTGGTAGTGGCATTACTGGGTCAAAGAGTATGCATAGTTCCATTGTCCTTTGGACATGGTTCCATATTTTTCACCAGAACAGTTGTATCAGTTCACAGTTCTATCAATAATATATTAGTGACCCAATTTTCCCATCTCCCCTCCAACATATATCATTTTCCTTTTTGGTCATATTTACCAATCTGATAGGTATAAGGTGATATCTCAGAATTATTTTAATTTTCATTTCTCTAGTTGATAATTATTTACAATATTTTTTCATATGACTCTAGATAATTTTCATTTCTTCATACAGTTTATTTTGATAAAGAGATTTCTTCCCCTAATAAGGGGTCAGGGACAGTGGCTTTTCTTCTGAATCCATATTAAACCTTTAGACTACAGATGTTTGACATATACTTAATTGGCTTAAGTCTACCTTAATACCCATCTTAGAGACAGAAGAGTGAAGAGAGATCATCCAGTCACAGTAGCCTTAGATCCTACCTGCCTCCTCCCCTCACTTCCCCCTTCACTCTTTCCAAGCTCCTTTCAGTGACAGCTCAGCCTTCCTACCCTCTAGAAAGATGAAAATTGCAATTTCCTTTAAAAACAGGGCAAGCCAAATCCCAGATCAGATATCTATCCATTACACAGAAAGGCCAAACATATTTATATTAAACGGTCAACCACCCACAAACTTTTAAACTACAATTCATATTCCCCTTTCCTCCTTCATTAGAATATAAGTTCCTTGATAGCAGAGACTGTATAATTTCTCATTTTTGTGCACCCTTGTTCAATTGTTTCAGTCATGGTAGACTCTTCATTATCCCAGTTTGGTATTTTGTTTGTCATTTCCTTCTCCAGCTCATTTTAAGGATGAAGAAATTCAAGCAAACAGGATTGTGACTTATCCAAGGACACATAACTATTAAGTGGCTGAGGCAAGATTTGAACTCAAGTCTTCCTAACTACAAGTCTGGTGCACTGTCTACTATACTTTCCCTCTCTACCTGTGTGTACCTACAGTTTTAACTAATGTTTATTGGATGAAATAAGCTTATGCTTTGGACGGAGGAGTCTCAGAAAATGAAATGAACTTATTCCTATCTTCTAGAGGAAAGGGGAGGCCACTGGTCCCGGCTCTTTGATCTTCTTCCTTGAGGCCCCATTTTCTAGGAGTGATTTCAGAAAGTCCTAAAATCGAAGTTTAAGATGGAGAAGTCACTTGCTCAAAGTCCAGTAATTTGCCCAGCTAAATATAAATCCAAGTCTGGGTTTGAAAAGTTGCCCCTATTTCTCTCTTATTAGCCTAGTGACAAAAGAGTTTTCAATGTGCTGCTAACCAAACTGCTATCAATGAGTAAATGATCCAAGGACTTGGCTTGCTGCCTGAGATGATCATCGTCCCTCGCCCAATTTCCCAAGGACTGCATTTAGGTCAAGAGAGCAAGGGACAGTCTGATTATCTGGCCAAATTGATTCAGGTTATATGTCAGGATTTCAGATTCAGTCATCTGAAAAGTTCTGAAATGAGTGATTTATAGGAGAAGATTCTCATTCCCCAGAAATATTTAAGAACACCCTTTCCCAGTTTCTGCTTACCATGAAGTTACAGGCAGTGACCTCCAGGAAATGACTCTTACCTAGGTCTTAGGGTCTACATGCATCAGCCAATCTGTCTGAAATGCCATATATAGAATAGTCAGAGGACCATAAAGCTGAAAAACACCTTAAATATTGCCATCATCTTATTTTATAGATGCAAAAGCTCAGAGATAGTTTAAAGAAGAGATTTGCCTCAGGTGTCACAACTAGTAAGTGGAAGGAAGAGAACAAGAATTTGTTAAGTGCTTACTGTGTGCCAGGCATACTATAATTATGATTTCATTTGATTCTAATAACAATCCTGAAAGGTAGATGCTATTATAATTCCTATTTTATAGATGAAGAAATTGAGGCATACAGAGATTAAATGACTTGCTCTAGATCACACAGCTAGCAATTGTCTGAGACAAGATTTGAACTTGGGTCTTAGAGATTCCAGGCCCAATTTCAGGCCACTAAACCATCTAACTGCCTCTAGCAGAGATGAAATTTGAAACTAGAGCCTCTGTTTGCAGATTCAGAGTTCTTACCATTTACCATGTCACATAACAAGCTTCCACTTTCCCTGTCCCCTTCTCCATTCCCTGGAGGATTATTCTTAAGGATTTGAGAAGTAGAGATTAGAGTTATAACTAGAATGTAAATTTCCTAATTTTGAGTCTTTGCTATACCGTATTAAGGAGAGAACACAGGACTAGAGCTTTAGAGCTGGAAAGGACCCTACTGGTAATCCAGTACAACCTCATGATTTTATAGATAATGATACTAAGCCCCAAGGAATTTATTCAAGTTGTCTTAACTCAAAAGCTAAGTGACTTGCTCAAGGTCACACAGTTTCATGTCAAAAGCAATATTTGAGCTCAGGTCCTGAGATTCTCTAACTCCAGAATCAGTGCTGTTTCTCCTATATCCAGCATGGATATCCTTTTACTCTAGGATCATTTTGTCCTCTGCATCCCTCACTTCACTCTCCTAGGGATGATTCTATAATAAAGTAGCAAAGCTGTCTCCTATATATAACATGGAGGTGTCACATATGACTTACAGAAAGACAATAATACATATTTCTAGCCTCTTATCCCCTTACTCTTCTTCAAGGGAAGCTTTATTTCCAATCAGGTTGTGGTTAAAAGCTTGGCCATTGTGTTCTCCCCACAGAGAGGAGGTACTGGGCTAAAACTATCCCTTAGCTTCCTTAAATATTGTTAGTCTAGGTGATGTAATTCTAAGGTTCAAATTAAACTAAACTTTTAATTGACTGTCATTGATGAGGAAAAGAGAACCCCAACCTTCATATCCAAAGCTTAACTTCCTTCTCATCAAATACCAGTTCTACAATGACCACAAAGAGCATGTAGCAAAGAAACTCATTTATTTAAATTAATAGTAAAATAGAAATTAAAGAAGACATATATGGGAGAATATATACCAGACAATACAGAATAAGAGCGGTAACAGCATGCACAGTGGCTACACTTGGATAAAACCATGTTGGCAGGTGGGCTAAACCAGTTTGAAGGTAGCCAACAGACATCAAATCCATTGGTGAGTTAAAGGGATGTCTACCTTAAGCATGTCAAGAGTTCCTTGATGGAATGGACAGATGAGAGCAATTCCTTCCAACGGCCATTAAGGCAACCAAAACAGGCACTGTGGAGTGCTTAGAGTTTGATGAGACATCAAAGATGCCTTTATGCATTGCATCTTGGGTCACTGCTAGTCATCATAACTTTTGTCTTGCCACTGGACTTCAGTGACTGGAGGAAAGAGTAAGGCTGACAACTTTGAGAAAATGCCTCACATAAAATCCAATTTATGTGCAAGTCAAGACATTATTTGCAGTGCTATTAGTGATCTTCAAAAATGAAGGACAAACAAAAACAACACCAACTCAGCTCAAACAAGAGAGACTATCAAATCTCATCCAATGAAGAAATTCCTCACAGATTCCAATGTAGCAAGCAGGGGATTGAAACATGATAGAGACTGACAACTCCTCTCATGCTAGCTTCTTCTCAGGCTCTTATTCAGCAACATTAAATGTGATTATTATCTTCTCTATCTATAATCTAGAAACCAGAAGTGTCAGAAGCAACTACAGAGCTTGAGGGCACTCAAGAGACTGGAAGAAAGTCAGGAGATTGAATCTCTTTTCTTTCTAAGTCCACCCTGCCTGCTCATGCAGTCCAGACAAGCAGTATTGATCTCCAGCAATGAGGAGAGTCCTATACCAATGGACTTTGGGACACAAGGTATTACAAGAATGCCTCTTTGCAGAAAGTAATAAATGTTAGAGGGGATGTGGCAAAATTGGGACATTAATGCATTGCTGGTGGAATTGTTAATTGATCCAACTATTCCGAAAGGCAATTTGGAACTATGCCCAAAGAGCACTAAAAGACTGCCTGCCCTTTAATCCAGCCATACCACTGCTGGGTTTATACCCCTAAGAGACAATAAGGAAAAAGACTTGTACAAAAATATTTATAGCTATGCTCTTTGTGGTGGAAAAACATTGGAAAATGAGTGGGTGTCCCTCAATTGGGGAATGGCTGAACAAATTGTGGTTGGTGTTGAAATACTATAGTTGAATTGGTATTGAAATACTGTTGGTGATGAAATACTATTGTGCTAAAAGGAATAATGAACTGGAGGAATTCCATGTGAACTGGAACGACATCTAGGAATTGATGTAGAGTGAAAGGAGCACAGCCAGGAGAACATTATACTCAGAGACTGATACACTGTGGCACAATCAAATGTACTTCTCTATTAGCAGCAATGCAATGATCCAGGACAATTCTGAAGGATTTGTGAGAAAGAATGCTAACCACATTGTGATAATTAAATTAAGTCTACACAAAGGTGAGAGCACTTTCCATTTCTGGGAGGTCCTAACCCACATGTGCTAGAGTGAGTAACCAATCAAAATTGAGGCACCACCCCCTACGCTTTCTATGAGAAAGCTTCTATTGTGATTGGACATGTGAATTAGGAGGGAGGAGCAGGAAGTAACACATAAGAGACCCCTTTAAAAGGAGAGGATCCTCAGTCAGCTGAGGGATTGGGTGAAAGACAGCATCGAGTGAGGACCTCTTCTGGTTCATGGAGGAGTGTTGGAATGCTGAGACTCTGGTGGGACCTCTGACTGCTTCCCTTTGAATTGTCACGAGGGTAAGTTAGGCTAACTCTCTTTTTTTTCCCTTGGTGTTTCTGGAGGCTCTAGCCTTAAGGAGGCCTATGTTATTGGAAGAGGCCTTGTGGTTATAAGCCTTGTTTAATTAACCTCTGTGCCCCTCTGCTGGGCCTCTAAATTCTTATCTGGTCTGGGCCAGAGTTTCTCTCTCTCAATCTCCCTACCTTCAACCTTCCTAATTATAAATAAATAAACTCCCATAAAAGTCAATTTTACTTGAGATTATTCCTTAATTGGGAAAATTTCTCCTGGTGAAATATATTTTTTAATATATTGAACCCATAAAACCCTTCTTCCTCCTTACAACATCCAGAAGAACTGTGGGAGGAGAAACACAGAAAAAAAAAATAACTGCTTGATCACATGGGTCGATGGGGATGTGATTGGGGATGTAGACTCTAAATCAGTGGTTCCCAAACTTTTTTGGTCTACCGCCCCCTTTCCAGAAAAAAATATTACTTAGCCCCCTGGAAATTAATTTTTTTTATTTTAATAGCAGTTTATAGGAAAGATAAATGCACCTGTGGCCATCACCACTTCCCTGGAGCACTGTAGTACCCACCACGGGGTGGTAGCACCCACTTTGGGAATCATTGCTCTAAATGATCACCCTAATGCAAATATTAATAATATGGAAATAGGTCTTGATCAATGACACACGTAAAATCCAGTGGAGTTGCTTGTTGGCTATGGGAGGGGGTGGGAGGAGGGGAGGGAAAGAACATGAATCACATAACCATGGAAAAATATTCTAAATTAATTAAGTAAATAAATAAATAAACTTTAAAAAAAAAAGGATGCCTCTTTGCTCATATCCCAAATATGGAATTTTTTCCCACCTGAAATCTACCTTCTGGCTTCCCCTCAGGTCCCAGCTAAAACCATACTCTGGAGTAAGCCTTTTCCAATCCCCTTAAAGTTAATATTTATTATTTGTTGATAATCTACCATTTGTCATATATACCTTTTTTCCCCTGAATCTTGTTCATTCCTAGTTGTTAACATGCTATCTTCCCCAATGAACTGTAAGTTCCTTCAGAGGAGGATTCAGATGAATGCATTTGGGTTTTTTTTTTTGGTAGTCTCATTGCTTAGCCCAATTTTTGACACAGTAGATGCTTAACAAGTGTTTATTGACCAGTTGACAATGTCTCAAAATGATAGGCACTAGAAGTTAATAGGCAGGGGTACCACAAATAGAGTACTTGTCTTAGAGTCAGAAATAATTGGATCTGAATCTTGCAACAACACCTATGATCTCTCTTACTCAAGATATGTCATTAAGCCTCTGTCTCTTCAGTTTTATCATCTGCAAAATGGATCTAATAATAGCACCTCACAGGGTTGAGGTGAGGATCTAATGAAATGAAAAGTGTCTATATGACACTTTTCCAGCCCAAAGGTTGTATAAATTTGAGATATTAGGAACAGTAGTCATACAATGTCCTCTCCCTTTTACCAGAATAAGCTGGATAAGGGCAGAAAAAATCCCTGGGAGGCTAAGAGAGCTTATGAATCTTTTTAATTCAGAGAGCAATCAGTAAAGGCTTAAATAATAAGGTAGGATAATAATAGGAGCAAATAGGGTAAACTATAAAGCAGTAAATAACAGATTGTTGTGTGATGATGGTGAATAGATGGCCCAGAAGTAATCATGAGGAATTCTCCTGCTCCAGTTCTCCAGGCACAAGTGAGAAGGATTTCCTAGAAATATAGAGGGGGGGGGGAAGCAAGAATATAACTTCTTTTTGGAGGAAACCAGGCTTTTTTTTTTGCTTGCTTTTTTTTAAACCAGGTTTCTGTTGAGTGCTAGAAGGTGGAAAAAGTGTGATGTGAAATGACATGTGCCTAAGGGGAGATTGTTTACAATGGGATAGGGGCTGTGCAATTGTGTAAAACTGAGGAAGTATATGGATTATAGAAAGGGGGAGCTGGGTTGAACTATAAAATAATGAAGATAGTAAGCAGTCTGTTTTTTGCCTCAACAGAGGTTGGCTCTAAATAATAGGATCACATATCCAGAGCTCAGCAGAACCTCAGAGGTGATTTCCTCATTGTCTTCTTCTTTCTTGAACCCCTACTTTCCTTATGGCTCACTCCTCCCAACCAAGCATCATCCTTGAATCAATCCCACCATTAGCTACCTTCAATCCTACACATGTGTTAATCAATAAAAGTGGAAAAATCATTCAGTCTTTCTGATGGGGTGCACTACAAATTTATTTTGTTGTGAAAACAATCCTTAAACCTCCACAAAAATGGGCAAGGAAAACTTCAGTTTAATAATGTAATCAATGGACACACAGACTCTTAGAACAGGTCCACCACTACTGGCTACCTCATCTACTAATATGGTAGAATTGATAAGAGAACCATTGAGAAGTTCAAGAAGAAACCACTAGATGGGAAAGAGTTCCTTCAAATATGTCTGAGTCTTAGATAAGCTGAAGGCTGCCATAAGGATGGTATCATTATTGATATCTTCCTCTGGAAATCTGAAACCTATAAGTACAATGTGGCCATTATTGATGCTTGAGGACACAGAGACTTTATCAAGAACATAATTATAAGCTTTACTATGCCTTAGTTCAAGGCATAGAAAGTGACCCTTAAAGATGCTAATGGACTTACACTGCTTGAAACTTTGAATTGGATCTTTCCACCAATTTGTCCAACTGGCAAGCCCCCTGCAATATGTCTACATAATTTGGCAGTAAAGGTACTGTACCTGTTGGCCATGTGGAAACCAGTGTTCTAAAACCAGGAACAGTGGTCACCTTTGCCCCAGTCAACATTACAGCTAAAGTCAAATCTGTTGAAATGCACCATGAAGCTTTGAGTGCCAAGAATATGTCTGTCAAAGATGTTTGCCATGATTATGTGGCTGATGATAGCAAGAATGACCCACCCATGGAAGCAGATGGCTTCATTGCACAGGTCATTTTCCTAAACCATCCGGGCCAAATCAGTACTGGCTTTGTATCTGTTCTGGATGGTCATGCTGCTCACATTGCTTGCAAGTTTACTGAACTGAAGAAGATTGAATGAAAGAAGCAAGGAAGGAAGGAAGGAGAGAAGGAAGGAAGGAAGGAAGGAAGGAAGGAAGGAAGGAAGAAAGAAAGAAAGAAAGAAAGAAAGAAAGAAAGAAAGAAAGAAAGAAAGAAAGAAAGAAAGAAAGAAAGAAAGAAAGAAAGAAAGAAAGGAA
>NC_058133.1:269751523-269765011 GCF_016433145.1 Gracilinanus agilis | reverse complement strand
AAAAGGAATAATAAACTGGAGAAGTTCCAGGCGAACTGGAGAGACCTCCAGGAACTGATGCAGAGTGAAAGCAGCAGAGCCAGAAGAACTCTATACAGAGACTGATATACTGTGGTAAAATTTAATGTAATGGACCTCTGTACCAGCAGCAATACAATGACCCAGGACAATTCTGAGGGATTTATGGTAAAGAAAGCTACCCACATTCAGAGGAAGGACTGCAGGAGAGGAAACATATAAGAAAAACAACTGCTTGAACGCATGGGTCGGGGTGGGCATGATTGAGAGTGTGGACTCGAAACTACCACACCAATGCAACTACCAACAATTTGGAAATTGGTCTTGATCAAGGACACATGACAAAACTAGTGGAAATGCGCGTCGGCCATGGGTGGTGCAGGAGGGGGGGTTGAAGGGGAAAGGTGGAGCATGAATCATGTAACCATGTTAAAAATGAATATTAATAAATGTTAAAAAAAACTGATGTCCTGGCTGTTCCCTGAGCAAAACAATCCATCTCTTGATCTTGGGCATTTTCTCTGGCTGTCCTTTGTACTTGGAATGATCTCTCTCCTCTGCCTGGACTGACTTCCTTTAAATTCCAATTAAAATCCTACCTTCTACAGGAAGCTTAACCCCATCTCTCAAGTCAGGAAGAGCTGAGTTTGAATTCTGCCTCAGAAACTTACTAGCTGTGTGTCTCTGGGCAAATCATTCAACTTCCAAGGTTCAGTTTCCTCATCTACAAAGTGATAATAATAGCAACTACCTCACAATGTAGTTTAAAGATCAAATAAAAAACAGCAAAACGCTTTCAAAACTTTAAAAGGTTATAAAACAATATCAGTGGTGCTGGTGATAAAGACAGCAGGTGCATGTGGCAGGAAGTTCTGTTCAGGGACCCGGAATGTGGAAAATCTGGTATTTGGGGATACCCACTCAGGACTCCAGTTTTGACCAGACTCATAGGCTCATTCCAAGATGCCTGTGGAATAAGCATACCCAGGGGATGCCCCATACCATGGCGAAGGCTCACTGGACTCTATCTCTGAGTCCTGGGGAGCATGGGTCCTCTAGTATCTTCCATGACCCCCAGGCTTGAGATCATTGAAGGCTCTGCCCCCATCTTCCACAGCAGATCACAGGGCACAGGAGACAGTGCACAGGTCATAGGGCTTCTGATGCATGAGACACAGATTATGCACCAGGTAATTTCAAAGGTCCCTTCCAATTCTGAGTTTCTGTCTTTCTGTGAATCAAGAAATCTACAATAGGTGAGTTAAAATGAACAATGGCAAATGTGTCACTATGTGCTGCATGATGGCGCCATCTAGTGGTCCCTTCAGAGATCAAGGAGTTGGATCAACCTCAAGACAATGCAGAGCCATTGGCAGAGGGGGCACAGATCCCTCCAGCAATTAAGCTCTTTCCATCCTGAAATGTCATTCCTTCAAGTTACCACAAACCCACAATTTCCCCCTTTACCTTATTATCTCTCCACAGTCATTTAAGTCTTTCAAGACTTATATCCTAAGTTCAGTTCATATGACTCAAATGTAATAAAGGAATGAAAGAAGCATTTATTAAGTACATACTGTGTGCCTGGTACTAAGGTAAGCACTTTATATAAATATTATCTCATCTTCTCCTCCATTTAAAGTGCCATGTAAATGCTTATAATCATCATCTCTATCTTCTTTTTCTTCTTCATTCCCATCTTCTTTAGGAGCAACCTCCAGTCACCAATCCTCCAATTTGGTGATGACTTCATTCCATTCATTTTTACTACACTCTTGCTGAGCTCAAGCAATGCGTATAGAGCAATACAGGGGTGTGCTGGTAAATATTTAACAACCTATTTCTCCAGAAAAAAAATAGGTATACACTTTTAAATTTAATCCATTTTATTAACATTTTCTCCATCACTTTCTTAATAATCAACAAAACAATAAAGCAAGACCTGATTTGTAGGTATTGTTGATTTCCAAGATATAAATGCTCATGCTGAAAATTGAGCAATTGGTTCTCCAGTAAGAGTTAGCTCCAGCATATTCTTAAAAAAAAAAAAAGAAAGAAAAGAAAAGAAATGCTTTCATCTTAGAATCAATATTGTGTATTGGTTCCAAGGCAAAAAAAAAAAAAGGTAAGGGCTAAGCAATGAGGTTAAGTGACTTGCCAAGTGGGGTAAGATAAGATTTGAATGCAGGACCTCCCAACACTAAACATGATTGTCAATCCATTTAACCATTTACCTGCCTCCATCCAGCACATTCTTGATTTCCAGGGTGGGGGACTTCTTTTTCTTCTACTGTGTGGCACAGGAGGGAACATTCAAGGCTACATAAAAGCAAATAACAACTTTGCTGAGGAGTTAATTTTTTTTCTTTAAATAAAGACTAGAATGTATTTACTATGTAAACTTTTAAAAACATCTACTTACATTTTGCTCTAAGTAAAAGAGTGAATAATAAATACACTTCTGCTTCATATCATGAATGAATAAAAAGTAGACCATAAGACTGTCCTGAACCAACTCCAACCTTGAATACCACACTTCTCCTTCTACTCCTCTGAATTCAAAGCCAACCTTCTTTCTACTGTTTCACAAGATAAGAAATGAGTTTTCAAGGTGTACACTACACCCTCAACTGCCTGTCTCACAGGAATCCTGGGAAGATTAATAAGAATTTAGGTAAGAATGAATTTTACAAACTGTAAATCAGTATGGGGAACAAGGGAACAAACATTTATTAAATGTCTTCTATGTGCCAGGTATAGGGCAGCTAGGTGGCCTGGAGACAGGAAGCCTTATCTTCCTCTGTTCAATCCAGCTTAAGACACTTATTAGCTGTGGGACTCCAGGCAAGTCATTTCATCCTGTTTGCCTCAGTTTTCTCATCTGTCAAACTACCTGCAGAAAAAAATGGCAAACCACTCTAGGATCTTTGCAAAGAAAACTACAGATGTGGTCACAAAGACTCAGATATAACTGAAACAATAAGAATGATGAGGACAATATGCCAGGCACTGTTCTAAGTGCTTTGCAAATATTATTTCATTTGATCTTTGCACAGGAGATTGTTATCACATATTGAATGTTTACTAACTATATGACAATGGATAAATTTCTTTGCTTCTTCAAGTCTCAGTTTTCTTACTGATAAAACAGAGAAAATGAGTAGTGTTTATATTTCCAAGTTGCTGTAGGAGTCAAATGAGATGATGTTTATAAAGCATTTTTTTTAACTCTTACCTTATGTTTTAGAATCGATAGTGTATAT
Organism: Gracilinanus agilis; assembly: GCF_016433145.1. NCBI lineage: Eukaryota > Metazoa > Chordata > Mammalia > Didelphimorphia > Didelphidae > Gracilinanus > Gracilinanus agilis. Next base: position 269,761,730 of record NC_058133.1, on the reverse strand, counting down.
TCGTTCCAAGTCAGAAGAGTGGTAAGGGCTAGGTTATGGAGGTTAAGTGACTTGCCCAGGGTTGCACAGTGAGGGAATATCTGAGGCCAGGTTTGAACCAGGGACTTCCCATCTCCATCTGGCTCTCAATCCACTGAGCCAGGTATAGAATGCTATTATGGATAACACTATCCCATGCTAATTGAAAAAGCATGTTGGTGGTGGTGGTGGAGTCAAGATGGTGGTTTGTTAGCAGAGAAAGCTGAAACCACTCTGACAGTCCTTCCAAATAATCTTTAAAAAGCACCTTAAAATTACAGGAGTCAAAAACCAACATCAAGGTGGAGTGAGAGGGCTCTCCCACTAGGCACAACTTGAAAGGTAGGCAGAGAGAATTGGTTTTCACAGGATAAGGGGGAATCAGAAGCAAAACTACACAGAGAGGAATGCTGGCAGACCACCCCCTACCTCCTGTGCCAGATTCAAAACCTGAACATAAGTCAATTTTGGGACCCTGGGACCCTGCCTATCCCAACAACAGAGCACCCCACACCCCAGACCCACCCCCGAAAAATCCCAAGCCCTAACACTACTCTGAAGTGAGGCCCAGAAATCCTTAGCACTTGGCCCTTTCAAGTCTGTGCTGTGGTGAAGCCCTTAGCCCCAGGGCAAAATAGCTCAGTCTGATGAGTCCTACAAGCCATTAGCAGAAGAGACAGAATCATCAGCTTTCAGAACTCCTCATCTATAGGCAAAAAAAAAAAAAAAAGGCCAGGAAAATGAGCAAACAGCATAAGAAATTTCCTTGGAGACATGGAGCAAGGCACAGAGTCAATATGGGACAGCGAGATCCAAGCAACCACATGCAAAAATTCAAAGAAAAATAGGAATTGATCTCAGACACTGGACAAAGAATCAAGAACTGGAAGGTGACATCAACATCAGATTTCTTAGCAACCTGACTGTTGAGATTCCCAGTGAAGAGAAGGGAGCTCATGGAATGTTGGTGACTTTGTTGGCTGTGATATTTGGCAGCAAAGGTCAAACAGCTGCAAATATAGTTGAAGATAAAAAAAAAAACCTCATCACTGGAGAGAGGGAGAAGCAGTTGTTTTGTGACTCTGTCTCCCCAACCCAACAGTAGTAAAGAAACAGACTACTGCTCCAAATTGCCTCTTCAACCATCACTTCAACCTCTCCATCTCCATCTTCTCACAAAATACCCTGTTTTGAAAATTTAGTCATAATAATTACTAATTTGACAGCTACAACTTTTTCTGTTCTAGATAAAAGTTTGATTATAGGTCTGTTGCATTCATTTGCTCCTGAGGGTATTTGTACAGCACTAGAACCATTGGGATACATGTGTAGGGTTTTGTTTCACTTTTATTTCACAAGTTCTTCTATTTAGAGCTGAGACTAAGAAGTCACCTTATCCACCTCACCCCATTTGTATATAATCCAAAATGGAGGTCTACACTTAAGGTAATGACTTGTCCAAAGTAAGCTAATTAGTAAACAGCAGAGGAGCTGTGTAACATTCGAAACTAAGGCTACCGACTCCAAGTTCAGTGATCTTTCCCCTTCATCCTCATTACATTCCTTTGGCAGGTCTATATGATCTTGATGCCTCTTACCTCATTTTTGTGTAAGTCATTGTCAGTAACATGTATCAGCTGGTTTATACCCATCCCTGACCATGAGGTTGCTTGTCATTTTATGAATACTTAGACTGATCTCTTGAAAGTACTATACAATTCAGTGAGAAGAATTTATATTGCATATCAGTCTGTGATGCAATCAATAACTTGAAAAAAATCTGCTTTAGATGAATTAAGCTGATAGCTACAACTTCTCTTGCTCTAAATAAAAGTTTTATTATAGGTCTTCTATATTCATTTGCTCCTGAATATTGTGCCCTTTGAGTTTCTTTTTTTTTTTTCATTTTATCAAATATTTTCCCTATTTTTTTATTAATATTCATTTTTAACCTGTTTACATGCTTCATACCCCTACTTTCCCCTTTACCCCCCACTCTACCCCCACCCATGGCCTACGCACATTTCCACTGGTTTTGACATGTGTCCTTGTTCAGGGCCTATTTCCATATTGTTGTTAGTTGCATTGGTGTGGTCCTTTCGAGGCTACATCCCCAATCATGTTCGCCTCAACCCATGCATTCAAGCAGTTGTTTTTCTTATATGTTTCCTCTCCTGAAGTTCTTCCTCTGAATGTGGGTAGCGTACCATAAATCCCTCAGAATTGTCCTGTGTCATTGCATTGCTGTTGGTACAGAAGTCCATTAAATTTGATTTTACCACAGTATATCAGTCTCTGTGTACAATGTTCTTCTGGCTCTGCTCCTTTCGCTCTGCATCAGTTCCTGGAGGTCTTTCCAGTTTGCCTGGAACTCCTCCAGTTTATTATTCCTTTTAGCACAATAGTATTCCATCACCAGCATATACCACAGTTTGTTCAGCCATTCCCCAATTGATGGACTTCCCCTCATTTTCCAGTTTTTTGCCACCACAAAAAGCGCAGCTATAAATATTTTCATACAAGTCTGTTTATCTATGATCTTTTTGGGGTACAAATCCAACAATGGTATGGCTGGATCAAAGCTCAGGCATTCTTTCATAGCCCTTTGAGCATAATTCCAAACTGCCAGCCAGAATGGTTGGATCAGTTCACAGCTCCACCAGCAATGCATTAATGTCCCAATTTTGCCACATCCCCTCCAGCATACATTACTCTCCCCTTCTTTCATTTTAGCCAATCTGCTAGGTGTGAGGTGATACCTCAGAGTTGTTTTGATTTGCATTTCTCTAATTATTAGAGATTTAGAACACTTTCTCATGTGCTTATTGATACTTTTGATTTCTTTACCTGAGAATTGCCTATTCATGTCTCTTGCCCATTTTTCAATTGGGGAGTGGCTTGATTTTTTATACAATTGATTTAACTCCTTGTATATTTGAGTAATTAGACCCCTGTCAGAGTTTTTTGTTATAAAGATTTTTTCCCAATTTGTTGTTTCCCTTCTGATTTTGACTACATTGTTTTTGTTTCTACAAAAGCTTTTTAGCTTGATATAATCAAAACCATTTAATTTACATTTTGTAATTTTCTCTAACTCTTGCTTGGTTTTAAAATCTTTCCTTTCCCAGAGATCTGATAGGTATACTATTTTGTGTTCACTTAGCTTATTTGTAGTTTCCCTCTTTATATTCAGGTCATTCACCCATTCTGAATTTATCTTGGTGTAGGGTGTGAGATGTTGATCTAAACATAATCTTTCCCATATTGTTTTCCAAATTTCCCAGCAGTTTTTGTCAAATAGTGGATTCATGTCCCAAAAGTTGGGCTCTTTGGGTTTATCACACACTGTCTTGCTGACATCATTAACCCCAAGTCTATTCCACTGATCCTCCCTTCTGTCTCTTAGCCAGTACCATATTGTTTTGATGACTGCTGCTTTACAGTATAGTTTAATATCTGGTACTGCTAGGCCCCCTTCCTTCACATTTTTTTTTCATTATTTCCCTTGATATTCTTGATCTTTTGTTATTCCAGATGAAATTTGTTATAGTTTTTTCTAATTCAGTAAAGAAGTTTTTTGGTAATTTGATAGGTATGGCTCTAAATAGGTAAATTAATTGGGGTAGAATGTTCATTTTTATTATATTAGCTCATCCTACCCATGAAAATTAATGGCTTTCCAATTGTTGAGATCCAGTTTTATTTGTTTGGAAAGTGTTTTGTAGTTGTTTTCGTATAATTGCTATGTTTGTTTTGGTAGATCAATTCCCAAGAATTTTATATTGTCTAGGGTGATTTTAAATGGTGTTTCTCTTTCTACTTCTTGCTGCTCTAATGTGTTGGAAATATACAGAAATGCTTATGATTTGTGTGCATTTATTTTGTATCCTGCCACTTTGCTAAAGTTGTTGATTATTTCTACTAGCTTCTTAGTTGATTCTCTAGGATTTTTTAAGTAGACCATCATATCATCTGCAAAGAGTGATAGCTTAGTCTCCTCATTGCCTATTTTGATACCTTCAATTTCTTTTTCTTCTCTAATTGCTATTGCTAGTGTTTCTAGTACTATGTTGAATAATAGAGGTGATAATGGGCATCCTTGTTTTACTCCTGATCTTATTGGGAAGGCTTCTAATTTATCCCCATTGCATATAATACTTGTTGATGGTTTTAGGTATATACTGTTTATTATTTTTAGGAAGGGTCCTTCTATTCCTATACTTTTCAATGTTTTCAATAGAAATGGATACTGTATTTTGTCAAAGGCTTTTTCAGCATCTATTGAGATAATCATGTGATTTTTGTTTGTTAGACTGTTGATATGGTCAACTATGTGGATGGTTTTCCTAATGTTGAACCATCCTTGCATTCCTGGTATAAATCCCACCTGATCATGGTGGATGATCTTCTTAATTACTTGCTGGAGTCTCTTTGCTAATATTCTATTTAAGATTTTTGCATCTATGTTCATTAGGGAGATTGATCTATAGTTTTCTTTCTCTGTTTTTGGTCTACCTGACTTTGGGATCAGTACCATATTTGTGTCATAAAAGGAATTTGGTAGGACTCCTTCTTTGCTTATCATATCAAATAATTTGTATAATATTGGGATTAGTTGCTCTTTGAATGTCTGATAGAATTCACTTGCGAGTCCATCAGGTCCTGGTGATTTTTTCTTAGGGAGTTCTTTGATGGCTTGTTCAATTTCTTTTTCTGATATGGGATTATTTAGGTATTCTGTTTCTTCTGCTGTTAATCTAGGCAATTTATATTTTTGTAAATATTCATCCATATCTCCTAAATTGCTATATTTATTGCCATATAATTGGGCAAAATAGTTTTTAATGATTGCCTTAATTTCCCCTTCATTAGAGGTGAGGTCTCCCTTTTCATCTTTGATACTATCAATTTGGTTTTCTCCTTTCCTTTTTTTTATTAGATTGACCAGTACTTTGTCTGTTTTATCTGTTTTTTTTTCAAAATACCAGCTTCTAGTCTTATTTATTAATTCAATAGTTCTTTTACTTTTGATTTTATTAATTTCTCCCTTAATTTTTAGTATTTCTAATTTAGTTTTCATCTGGGGGGTTTTAATTTGCTCGCTTTCTAATTTTTTGAGTTGCATACCCAATTCATTAATCTCTGCCCTCCTTAATTTGTTATTATATGCACTCAAGGGTATAAATTTCCCCCTGATTACTGCCTTGGCTGCATCCCACAGAGTTTGGTAGTCTCATCATTGTCATTCTCTTCAATGAAATTGTTGATTGTTTCTATGATTTCTTCTTTGACAAATTGGTTTTGGAGAATCATATTGTTTAATTTTCAATTGGTTTTTGATTTGCCTGTCCAGGTGACCTTACTAATTATTATTTTTATTGCATTATGATTTGAGAAGGTTACATTTATTATTTCTGCTCTTTTGCATTTGTTTGCAATGATTCTATGTCCTATTACATGGTCAATCTTTGTGAATGTACCATGTGCAGCTGAAAAGAAGGTGTATTCCTTTTTGTCCCCATTTATTTTTCTCCACATATACATTAAATCTAATTTTTCTAGGACTTCATTCACCTCTCTTACCTCTTTCTTATTTATTTTTTGGTTTGATTCATCTAGATCTGAAAGAGGAATATTTAGATCTCCCACTATTATGGTTTTACTATCTATTTCCTTCTTGAGCTCTGCCAGTTTCTCCTTTATGAATTTGGATGCTATACTACTTGGTGCATATATATTGAGCAGTGTTATTTCCTCATTGTTTATACTGCCTTTAATCAGGATGTAATGATCTTCCCTGTCTTTTTTAATCATATCTATTTTAACTTTGGCTTTGTCAGAAATCATAATAGCCATTCCTGCCTTCTTTTTCTCATTTGGCACCCAAAAGATTTTGCTTATACCCTTAACCTTGAACTTGTGTGTGTCTACCCACCTCATATATGTTTCTTGTAGACAACATATGGTAGGATTTTGGTTTCTGATGCACTCTGATATCTGCTTCTGTTTTATGAGCGAGTTCATCCCATTCACATTCAGAGTTACAATTGTTAGTTGTGCATTCACTGACATTTTTGTATCCTCCCCTAGACCCACCCCTTCTTCTTACACTATTTTCTTTTAAACCAGTGGTTTGCTTTGAGCAGGTATCCCTTATCCCCTCCCTTGATTGACGTCCCTTTCTTCCCCCTCCCTTGTTATTCCCCTCTTTTTGTTTTTTAAAGACCTAATGAATTCCCTCCCCCTTCTTCTCCCCTCCCTTTTTTGACCTCCCCACTCCCCTGTTCCCTTTGATTTATCCCTTCTGACTTTCTCAGTAGGGTTAGATAGAGTTTTTTATCTGAATGGATAATAAAGCTACTCTTCCCTCTCCGGGTTGATTACACTGAGAGTAATGTTTGATTATTACCTCTTAATGCTCTCTTCCTCTCCTTCTTATGATAGTATTTATCTCCCCTTCCCATGCCCTCTTTGTGTGTAATAGAATATCCTATTTTTCTTATTTACTCAGATTTTTCTTGGTGTCCCCTACTATTCCCCCCCCTCTTTCCCACCCCCCCCCCCATGTCATCTTAGACCATTTGGTATCCTGTCCTCTCACTATGAATTATTCTTCTGGTTGCTATAATAATGTATATGATAATAGTGAATAGAGCTCACTACAGAGAATTATACATAGCATTTCTCCACCTAGTAATACATATAAATAGATCTTATTTAAGCCCTTAAAGAATCAAGTTTAAAGGATTATGAGTTTTCTTTCTTTTCCCTCTGTTTCTTATTTACCTTTTCATGTTTCTCTTGATTTTTGTGGTTGGGTATCAAACTTTCCATTTAGTCCTGGTCTCTTTTGTGCAAAAACTTGGAAATCTTCAATTTTGTTGAACGCCCATACTTTCCCCTGGATGCCCTCTAAGCTTCTTATGTGCCCAGTAATTGTTTCCCCCATTAGATCATGGAAACTCCAATATAAGGAGCATTTCCCTATCAGACCAAAAGAAAGGAAACAAGCCAACTGTGTGCCAAGCACCAGCTAAGGACTTTATCTATATTGTCACATTTTATCCCTATGACAAAACTGGGTGGTAGGTACTATTATGATTCCCATTTTACAATTGAGAAAACTGAGGCAGACAGAGGTTAAGTGACTTGTCAAGAATCACACAGCTAATAAATGTCTGAAGCTAGACTTGAATTCTGGTCTTCCCATTTCCAAGTCTACTTTGCCACCTAGCTGCCTCAACCATCTTCCTTTGATTTTCACATCCACATATATCCCTAACCCCTACATTCTAAAAAAATGAAGGGGAAAGTAGCAAAAGAGACATCTCTGCTACTAAGTTTCCCCAATTAGGAAATTTCCCCTTCAGAGGAGATTTATTATGAGGTATGTTTCAACTGACTTAATACTACTTCTATCTCAGGAATTTTGAAGTCACATTTTATCATGGCATCTCTATTCTGGTTAACTCTAGAATGAAATACTTTATGCTTTTCTTATGCAATGATGGGAGGGAAAGATCACATTTGACTGGTGGCATCAGGGAAATTTTCAGAGAATTTGAGTTTAGAGTTAAGACTTAAAGGATGGATAGAATCTCAAAGAGAAACAACATGGTCTAATGAATAGAGGTCCAGTTTCAGAGTCAGAAGAAGCAGTTACAGTATTTTTGTTCAGACATTTCAGTCATGTCTCTTTGTGACCCCATTTGGAGTTTTCTTGGCAAAGTTATTGGAGTGACTGGACATTTCCTTTTCTAATTCATTTTATAGATGATAAAACTGAGGCAAATAGGGTAAAGTGACTTGCTCAGGATCTCACAGCTAGTAAGTGTCTGAGGCTCCAATTTTCCTGACTCCAAGCCCAGTACTCTATCCACTTCACCTAGCTGCCTGAAGTAGTACAACATAGTGGATAGAGTACTGGGGAGTTTAGAAAGATCAGAATTCAAATCCAGCTTCAGATACTTACTACCTATATGATCCTGGACAAATCAATTAACCTCTGTCTGCCTCAGTTCTCTCAGGTATAAAATGGTCATGATAATAGTACCTACCTCCCAGAGTTGTTTTGAGGACCAAATGAGATAATATTGCCAAAGCAATTAGCATAGTAGGCATTTAATAGAGACTAGATTTAATAGATGCTAGATTTAAAATTAATATCTAATAGATAATAGATTGGGTTAGTTGACAGTATGAAGCATTTAATTTCTTAGCGCTTTAGACAGCTGTAACTATAAATGATCTTTAGTCTGGAAAAGAGTCAGTCAGTCAAAAAATATTTACTAAGGGACTACTATGTACTAGCCACTGTGCTAAGCAATGGACATTTTTTTAAAGGGCAAAAGATAATCCCCGCCCTTGAGGAGCTCCCAATCTAGTGAGCAATTAAAAAATAAATAAAAGTTTTCAACCTGTGAAAGATAGGGCATTCCCCTATAAGGAATGGGATGAAGTTTGGAGGACTGAGGGAGTGGTGATACCATTGACAGAAACAAATTTGGGAGAAAGATTTCAAACTGGGCTTTGGTCATCTTGAGTTTCTTAAACTCTGGTTTACTGATGAGAGGAAATGCCTCTATTCCCAGTATTATAGGTCTTAGAGACAAGGTCATTCATTTGACACCTCCCTCTTCAGAGTTAACCAGGCAAGTGTGAGGGCACTACAATTTGACCAATCCTGGAAAACTGCAGGCAGCATCTTTTCTTATCACCTTCCTTCCCTTCCAACAAGATCTTTTGTCCCCTGGGTAGAATATCAGCATGAGTCACAGGATCATAGAGCTATAAAGGAGCTTAGAGGCCATTTAGTCTAACCTCCCATTTTATAGATGAGAAAACAGGGAAGTTTTCTTGGGAAGTTAAGTGACTTGACTAAGGTCACATAGATCATAAGTGGCAGAAGAAGGATTTTAACTCAAGTCCTCTGATTATAGAGTAAGATCACAGATCTAGACTTAGAAGAGACCTCAGAAGTCATCTAGACATAATTGTATAGTATTCAATTGCCATTTTTTTCTTCTTCCCATTTAAATTGATATATTTTTTTGCCCAGTCCTTTCAGTTGGGTCTGACTTCTTGATCCCATTTTTGAGTTTTCTTTTTTGTTAAATTAAGTTAATTTCCCCCCATTACATGTAACAACAGTTTCCAACATTTTTCAAAGAATATTGAATCTCAAATTTTCACCTTCCCTTCTTCCTCATCTGCTAAAATGATTTTACATATGCTATCATTTAAACATTTTTTAAAAATTAATCCTTTTAAGAAAGTGAAAAAGTTTCCTTTGGTCTGGATTCAGACTCTATTATATCTTTTTCTCTGGAAGAAGATGGTAGTTTTTATCATGAATCCTTTAGGATTGTTTCGATGATTGCATTGCTGAGAATAGCTAAGTTATTCACAGGTTTTGCTTATTTCACTCTGCTTTAGATCATGCAGGTCTTTCCAGGTTTTTCTGAGCCCCTCCTACATATTATTTCTTATAGCACAATAGCATTCTATTATTCATATACTATAACTTATTCAGCCATTCCCCAACTGATGAGTATCCTCTCACTTTCCAATTCTTTGCCCCCACAAAAAGAACTCCTCTTTTTTTTTATCTCTCTGGGACACAAACTTTTTGTTAGATCAAATTGCTGGGTAAAATGGTATGTACTGGATCCATTGGACTTCCGGGTTAAGATGGCGGCAGAGTAAGAAGCAGCTCTAAACCTCTCCTGACCGAAACACACAAAACTCCTCAAGGGGACATAAAAACAAGTCCAGACGAACGGAGGAACCCCACAACAGGGCACAGCGTGGAAGCTTCTACACAGAGAAAATCCAGACAACCGAGCAAACAGAGGAGGAGAACAAACAACCATCCAGACCCTCCCCAAATAAGGAAAACTCCTCACAACCTATGGAAGAGTTCAAATCTGAGATTTTGAGGAAAATGGAAGAGATCTGGCAAGAAAATAACAGCTTAAAAGGTAGAATCTTGCAACTAGAAAGCGAGGCTCAGAAACCAAATGAACTGATAAGCAAATTGAACACAAGAAATGACCAGATTGAAAAGGAATACCAGAAGATTATGGCCGAAAACAAGAAGATTATGGCCGAAAACCAAAAGATTATGGCCGATTATCAGAAGATTATGGCCGAAAATCAATCCCTAAAGGCTAGAATTGAGCAAGTAGAA
>NC_058133.1:269689549-269746524 GCF_016433145.1 Gracilinanus agilis | reverse complement strand
AAAAAAAAAAAAAAAAAAAAAAAAAAAAAAAGGAGATCCATTGCCACAGAAGGAACAGATGGAGTCTGAACCCAGATTGAAACATACCATTCTTCGTTTTATTTCCTCCATGAATTTTTCTCTAGGATAAGCAATGTGTCTTGTTTCACAATGTGACAAAACATGGAAATATGTATTATATGATAACATAAAAAAAAAAAAATGGTATGTACTGTTTTATAGCCCTTTAGGCATAAGTTCAAATTGCTCTCCAGAATGATCGAATCATTTCACAACTCCCCAAACAATGCATTAGTGTCTCAATTTTCCCACATCCCCTCCAAGTTTTGTCATTTTCCTTTTCTGTCATAATAGCCAATCTTATAAATGTGGAGTGGTACCTCAGAGTTGTTTTAATTTGCATTTCTCTAATTAATAGTCATTTAGAGCATTTTTACATGACTATAGAGAGTTTAATTACTTTGCCTGAGAACTGACTGTTCATACCCTTTGACCACTCATTAATTTGTATTATTATACATTTTTGTATTTGTATTATTTGTATTATTATTTGTGTTTGTATATATTATATATTCAACTCATCTCTATGTATTTGAGAAAATGAGTCTTTATTAGAAAGTTATTTAAAAATTGGATTACTCTCCAACCTATTTCCCCCTGTTTAGTTTCTTCCCCAATTTGCCCTCTTTTCTTATCAGCCCCACCCCTCATTCTCTTATCCCCTTCTTCTACTATCCTGTAACATTACATAGATTTTTCTATACCCTATTGATTATACATGTTCTTTCCTCATTGAGCTGATTTCAATGAGAGTAAGGTTTATGTGCTTCCCTTCTCACCTCCCCATCTTATCCTTCAGAGTAAAAGCTCTTTAATGCCTCTTTTATGTGAGATAGTTTACCCCATTCTACTTTTTCCTTCCCCCTCTTCCCAGTGCATTCCTTTTTCTCATGTCTTCAATTTTGTTTTTTTATATCATCATATCCTCTTCAAAGCACACCCTGATTTCTATGTTTACTCCTTCCAACTGCCCTAATATCAATAAAATTATAAGAATAATCTTCCCATATAGGGATGTTTATAGTTTAACCTTATTAAATATCTTTTGATTTCTCTTTCCTGTTTACCTTTTTATACTTTTCTAAGTCTTTTATTTGAGAATCAAATTTTCCATTCACTTCTGGTATTTTCATCAGGATTGTTTGGACGTCTTCTATTTCATTGAATACCCATTTTTTTTCTCTGAAATTTTCCTGGGTAAGTGATTCTTGTTTGAAGTTAGCTCTTTTGCCCTCTAGAATATCATATTCTAGGCCCTCTGACCCCTTAATGTAGAAGCTACTAAATCTTGTATTATCCTGACTGTGCCTCCACGATATTTTGAATTGTTCCTTTTTGACTGCTTGCAATATTTTCTCCTTGACCTGAGAGTTCTGAAATTTGACTATAATATTCCTGGAAGTTATCTTTTGGAGATCTCTTTCAGGAGATAATTGGCAGATTCTTTCCATATCTATTTGCTCTTTTGCAGTTTTCCTTGATAGTTTTCTGAAAGATAATGTCTAAGCTCTTTTTTTGATCAAGGCTTTCAAGTAATCCAGTATTCTTAGATATCATTGTTGAATTTATTTTCCAGGTCAGTTTTTTTTAATGAAATAATTTATATTTTCTTCAAATGTTCCATTCTTTTGATTTTTTTTTGTTTCTTGATGTCTCAAGGAATTATTAGCTTCCATTTGTCCAATTCTAAATTTTAAGACATTATTTTTCTTGAGTGAGCTTTTGTATCTCCTTTTCCATTTGGTCTAAATTCTACTTTGTAAATGGTTCTTTTCCTCAGTTAATTTGTGTACCTCTTTTTCCATATGGCCAATTCTACCTTTTAAGAAATTCTTCCCTTCAGTGCAGTTTTGTATGTCTTTTTCCTTTTGGTCAATTCTGCTTTTTAAAGTTCTTCTCTTCATTGTATTTCTGAGCCTTTTTTACCAATTGCTTTATTTTTTTAAGGTATGAATATCTTAAATATTTTTTTTGCCTCCTTTACCAAGCTGTTGACTCTTTTTCATGATTTTCCTGTATCATTCTCATTTACTCCCCAATATTTCTCTGCCTCTCTTATTTGATTTTTAGAATACTTTTTGAGTTCTTCTACTAATTATTTTTGGGCTTCAAAGCAATTCCTATTTTTTTGGAGGCTTTAGATAGAGCAGTATTGATTTTGTTGTCTTCTGAGTTTGTGTTTTCATCTTTCCTATCACCAAAATTACTTTCTGTGCTGAGTCTCTTTTTTTTGTATTTTGTTCATTTTCCAGGCTTTTTTTCTTTTATTTTAATCTAAAAGATTGTTAAAGTTGAGCTCTGTAACTGAGGTGAAGGAATCACTGTTCCAAGTTTCAAGTCTTTGTACACCTGCCTTCAGAACCGACACTGGGAATTTATCTGCTTTCAGTTCATACAAGGTGGTATGATATAAGAGGTATGTTTAGTATTCACCAAGCCTGTACCCTTGTCTGGGGGTAACCACAAACACTCTTTTCCACCTTGGAACCATGACTAGGGGACCCTGCTCTCCTGTGGCTACAAGTCCTAATGTGTGCTAGTTCACCTATTCCCCCTGAAAGCACTCCCAAGATTGCTTCCTGGATCTGCCTACGGGCAGTATAACTACAGTCTTGTACAAAGAACCAGCAAAGAGAACTCTGTAATATCTTTCTGAGCAATTGTGCAATCCCACCCTTACCATCTGTGGCTGAGAGCTCTGGAAGCCTTTGCTATTGTTTCAGCTGCACCCAAGGCCCATTGAGTGGAGTGCTACTTCGTGCTAGACATCTACCCTAGTATACTAGATTCCTCATGCTAGCTTACTAAGTAGTTTTGGGTTGAAAAATTACTTCATCTCATCTTTTTGTGGCTTATGCTGCTCCAGAATTCATCCTGAGATGTAACAGGTTTTTGGAGAATAATTTGGTAGAGATCATATCTATCCATGTACCTTCTCCACCATCTTGGCTTTACCTCCCTTGGAGTTTTCTTGACAAAGACATTGGAGCAGTTTGTCATTTCCTTCTCCAGTTCATTTGACAGATGAGAAAACTGAGGCAAACAGGAAGAAGTAACTTGCCCAACATCACACTAGAAAGTGTCTGAGGTCAGATTTGAACTCATGTCTTCCTGACTCCAGATCTGGACACTCTATACACTGTGCCACCTAACTGCCCACCCAACCCCCTCTTTTTATAGATGAAAAAAATAAGGGCCTAAGGAAGTGGAGTGGGTGAGTGCCCAAGGTTATATAAGTAATAAGCAAGAATTGAACTCAGGCCCTAACACTCCAGAGCTAGTTTCCTTTCCAGGGTACCTTGTTGCTTTTTTCTGTTAAGTGTAGATCTCCAATGTTCCAGTTTCTTTATGTCTTCTCCAAATAACAAGGGTCCTCATTATCCAGGTGCCTAATCTCAGGAAATGATGATTATCATTTTCTCTCACAGTACAACTCCAACCCTAAATCTTAGTTTAGTATGCAATCTGAATGGTTCAAAGTTTAGAGAGCCTATGAAGTACCTTGAAAGCTAACTAATGAAGGGAAGAGAGTGTTGGGCCTGTAGCAAGGAAGATCTGAATTCAAAAATCAGATGTTTACTAGCTGGAAAAAGTCAATTAATGTCTATTTGCCTCAGTTTTCTCAACTATAAAATCATGATAAAGATTGTTGTAAGGATCAATTGAGACAATATTTATCAAAGTGTTTTAGCACAGGAAGCAGTTTGGTGGCTAAATGTATTGAGAGCTAGTTCTAACGATGGGAGGTCCTGGGTTCAAATCTGGCCTCAGACATTTCCTGGCTGTGTGATTCTGAGCAAGTGACTTAACCTCCATTGCCTACTCCTTACCACTCTTCCACCTTGGAATATACAGTATTGATTCTAAGATGGAAGGTATCAGTTTAAAGAATAAAAGGTGTTTAGTTATATCATATCTGGCACATCTTTAATACATGTCTAGTCCATTTATCCATCTTATTCATTTTTGTTGTTCAGGTTCATTTGTTTCAGTTGTGTCTGACTCTTCGTTATCCCATTAGGAGTTTTCTTGGCAAAGATACTGGAGTGGCTCACCATTTACTTCCCCAACTCATTTTATAAATGAGGAAACTGAGGCAAACAAAATGAAGTGACTTGTCCAGGGTCACACTGCTTTAAGTGTCTGAGGCCAGTCCTGGGTGCTACCTATCTGTCATATCTTATTCAGACCTTCCTTCTAGATTCCTAGAAGGATCTTCTAGGAAAACCACCCAAGATTCCAGTAGCTTTACTTCAAGGCAATTTACATCAAGATTATAAGCAACTGAATTCTCCTTCCTACCCCCAAAGCTTTCTCACATAAATCTATGAGCTACAATGGAACTATATTGTGTTAGATACAACTTGGCTGGTTTTGAAGCTAGGAAGGTCTGCATTAAAATCCTACCTTAAACACTAATAAGTGATGTGAACTTGGGCTAGTGGAGAAGTTCAAACACAATGAAGTATGTTAAGCACTTTGAAAACTGTAACAACCCATTAAAATATTAGTTTTATCCTGTTTTTGTGCAACTAATTTTTTTAACCTCTGCTTGTGTATGTGTTTAACTTACCTGCAAGACTTCATGTTTATTCTTATTCAAGTTCATCTTATCTTTGGACCATTTTTCTTGAGATGTTTTTGAATCTCACTTCTCTCATCTACCTTGATCAATATCCTCCATTCCCACTACAGATTCTTGACATTTGTAGATTTGATCAACATGCCATCTATATATACTTCATCCAAGATGCTGAAAGAGAGATCATCCTTTTGATTTGACTTCTATTCATTGATCACTACTCTTTGGGAGAGAAGCATTCAATCACCAAATCATCCATCTATATAATCTGCTAGCCCATCACTCTCTCCATCTTATTCACAAGGAAATTGAAAAAGTAGTCTAGGCATGTTTAGAAAATTTGAGGAAGCAAGTTAAAGCCATAGAGCCTTTTCTGATTATAAATAGAAGTGAGGGGAAGGGGGTCTCTGAGGAAGTTTGCTATTTTACAGATTATATAAACTAGAACCTTTCCATTCTGGTTTAGTGGTTTAAAATACCACCTGGGAGCTATTCACGAGCTATTTATGATTTTATAATTCTTATAAAATCCCCAAGAGCAGAAAGAGGATTCCACTTGAAACTAGGGCCCCTTTGACCATAAGTCTGACTTTTCTTATCTCTTATAATCCTGGGAATTCAGGAGCCCCTGAGCATAAGCACCTGGAAAGAGACTAAAGGAAGGAGAAGGAAAGAGGAGGGGGACAGAAACTAGAGGAGAAAGTCCTGTCCCTAGTGGTCAGACATAAGAGGTGTCAGTAAATCATTTGACCTTGACAGTTTCTATTTGGAAGGGAAAAATAAAAAGTCAACTAGCCACAAGCTCCAGAGTTTCATTTTGGGCTGTAGTAGTAAACCTATGCCAAACATGCCACAGATGGCACACAGAGCCCTCTCTGTGGGCATGCACAGTGCCACCCACCAGAGTTTATTACTAGAAAGGCAGAGGGACTCTGGTGGAAGTTGTTCCCATTCCCCTCCCCAAAGCCTGAGGGCATTTTTTACTTCACCCACCCCTCTGCCTAGCAGCCTTCTTCCCCAGTCTGGGGTAAGGCAGTGGCTAGGGGAGGGGGTCTTACTCTGTCTCTGGGGAGGGGGAGTGCAGAGCATAGCAGGTGGTCTCTAAAAGGTTTACCATCAATGATATAGGGGTCAAATTGTGGTGGGAATTTGAACTGTTGAGAGCCCAAAGCCAAAATCAAAGAAAAAGTAGCCATAAAAAAGCATTCATTCATTCAGTAAATATTTAAGTACCTACTATATGCATATACTCTGCTAAGAGATAGGGATCAATGGCCAGTCAATTAGTCAGTCAATAATATTAATTAAGGTCTTCTTGTTTGGCAGACACTGTGTTAAGCTCTGGGGATAGAAAAAAAAAAGGTAAAAATAATCCCTGCCTTCATGGAGCTTACATCCTAATGGGATATACAACATATAAACAATTAGGTACATACAAGATATATAAAGAGGATAATGAGAGGGTAACCTCCAAAAAGGAAAAAAGGATCAAATAGAAGCTGAGAGACTAAGAAAGGCCTCATAAAGAAGGTGGGGTTTGAACTTAATCTTGTAGGAAGCTAGAAGAACTGATAGGAAAATAAGGAAGCAAAGAATTCTACTCCTGAGGAACCAACAACACAAGGAACAAAAACAGAGATTGAAGTATGATTGGAGGAAGAAGCAGGTTGATGTGATTGATGGTAGAATATGAGGAGGGAAATAAAATGTAAAAAGACTGGAAAGGTAAGAAGGGGCCAGGTTGTAAAGGGTTATAAATGGTCTCCACATCCAGCCAAAAAAAGAAGTGTTATCCTAGACTTCTCATTATCTCTCACCCTTAATAACTAATCTGTACCTAAGGTTTGCTGATATTACCTTTGCAATATCTCTTCAATGTGGTCCTTTCTCTCCTTTGACTCTGCCACCACGCATGACCTCATACCTAGACTCTTATAGTAGCTTATTGATAGGTCCACCTATCTCGAGTCTCTCCCCCATTCTATTCCATCTGCCATTCAGCCATCAAAGAGATTTTCTTAAAGAACAAGTCCCATGGAGGTGGTGCAGTAGATAGAGTTCTAGACCTTAAGTCAGGAAGAGTTGAATTCAAATATAGTCTCAGACACTAGCTATGTGATTCTGGGCAATTCACTGTTTGCCTCAGTTTCCTCATCTGTATGAAGAAGGAAATGACAAACTACTCCAGTATTTTTGCCAAAAAAAAAACACCAAATGGGGTCACAGAGTCAGACAAGACTGAAACAACTCAATGACAACAACATCATCTCACTTTCCAATTCAATAAATTCTAGTGGCTCCCTTTTGCCTCCAGGAGCAAATACAAAATCCTCAATTTGGCATTAAAAGTCCTTCAAAACCTGCCTTCCAAACTCCAACTTTCAAATCTTAGATCTTGTACCTCAGTATGCTCTCCAATCTGGTGACACTATCTTGATATTTTTAAAACATGGCACTCTAGACTCCAGATATTCTCACTGATTGACCTCTATACCTGGAATACAAACTCTTCTCATCTCTGCCTCCTGACTATCCTTGTTTTCCTGACTTCCCTCCAAGTCCTAACTGACTAAAAATCCCATCTTCTATACAAAATATTTCCTGACTCTTAGTCTAGTGCCTTCCCATTGTTGAAGATCTCCTATTCTACCTGGCATATAGCTTGTTTGTACATTGGGTTGCATATTATCTCCCCCATTAGGTTGAGTTCCTCAAGAACAGATCCGGTGCTTTACCTTTCTTTATATCTTAAAGCTTAGTATGGTGCCTAACTAATAATAAACATCGACTGACTGAACGATTGATATAGGAAAGACCTCAGGTATGTAGATGGGCACCTTTCCTGCAACATAGAGTTTTAAAGAATTTTTGTTGTTGTTTATCTTTTGTTTCTATTGAATAGGATCAATGTCTTAACTTGCCCATGAATTGGATTTTAGTGAGGCAGACTTGCACAGAGTCTTTAGCCTCATTCTTTCCTCCAGAGTCATCAAAAAATCAGTGGGAAGAAAAAAGTCAGGAAGATCCATGGTGCCTTGGCATGTTGTGAATGACCTTGGCATCTTCAATGTCTGAATAATTTCTAAGGTCTCTACTCATAGCCCTTGGAACAAATTGTTCTTATCTACTCATTCTGACAAAAGAAATCTTCATATGCTTGGGGCAGACATCCTCCTTGCACACTGAAAGATTCTTGAAATGCTTATTGGTTACCCTCAACCTGGTTTGGCCCATTGGCCAACATGGTTTACCAGAGTGTGGCTGCTGAGCATGCTACAGCTTCTTGGAACCACAGGTGAGAGTTAGGTGACAGTTGTACACCAAAGATGGATAAGCAGCCCTGAAAAAGGAAGCCCTTACACTAGAAGTGACAATCCCAGTCTTAAAGTATAATCTAGGGTACTAAGAAGTTAGTTAAATGACTTGTCCAGGTCATAAATTCAGGATGTCCCAAAAGAGCAGTTTGAAGGAAGGTTTTCCTGACTTCAAAACCTACCCACCCAATACATAGTGGGCCCTTAATAATTACTTCTTGAATAGAATTTAATCACATTGAATTTAGGTATATCTGAGATTGGATGGACTGAATGCCAAGCAGGGAGAAGCTACAAGTTAGCATTCAGCTGTCCTATGGCTACATTGCGACTGCAGCCCTTTCACATCTCCTGAGAGACTTTGCCAAATGTCTTGTAGAAATAATAAAAACTATAATTTATAGAGCGTTTTAAAACAAGCTATTTAATATTCATTCACAGTTGAACCTCAACAGTCTCTTGAGGAAGGCAGGGCAGGTCTTTCTTATCAGGTCTTCCTACAAATGCTAAATGATAATTTAAGGTAATCATTTCCTGGAGGCAAAAAGTGAAGTGAATTGCCAAAGGTCACATTTCAAGCAAGTGGCTGAGTTAGGATTCACACCTGAGTCTTCAGGCTTCAAATCTAGAATATTTTCCATTATGCTTATATCTACAAAATGTAATTTAGAAATCCTAAAACATATCAAAGAAGAAACAAGCATTTAATAAGTACCTGCTATGTTCTGGACACTGTGCTAAGCACTTTACAACTATTACCTCAATTGATTTTCCCAACGACTCTAGGAGTGTTGTTGTGATTGTTGTTTAGTCATTTCAGTCCTGTCCAAATCTTCATGATTCCATTTGGAGTTTTCTTGGCAAAGATACTGTAGTGGTTGGTCATTTCCTTCTCCAGCTCATTTTACAGATGAGGAAACTGAAGTAAACAGGGTGATGTGACTTGTTCAGAGTCATACAACTATTAAGTGTCTGAAGCCAGATTTGAACTTAGGAAGATGAGGCTTCCAGACTCCAAGAGTCTGGTACTCTATCTACTGTGCCACTTAGTTGTCCAACCTGAGAGTAAGGTGCTATTTGCATCCCTATTTAAAATTGGGGAAAACTGAGAAAAATAGAAATTGAGTGACTTACTCAGGGTCACATAGCTAGAAAGCATTAGAGGTAGGATTTGAACTCTAGATTTCCCAATTCCAGGCCCACTGTTTTATCCACTATACCACTTGTTGCCTTAAGTCAATTTGAATTCAGCAGATGAAGTCAAATGAAATTGTGACGATACAGTTACAAATGTTGCTGATTAGAAGTCAAAGGAGACCCTTTTTCCCCTCTGTCTCTCAGTTTCTCTAACTTTGTTCATTTTCAGCTCAAATTCAATCTTCCAGAAGAGGGCTTTTTCAATATCCAACCTTCCCTCAACTAGTACTTTCCATTTGAGATTATATCCCATTTACTCTGTTTCCTCATTTGTAGAATTTCCTCATTTGTAAAATAAGGATAAAAATATTCACAATACCTGCCCTCATAGAGCTCACATGAAATAATTCACTGTCAACCAACATTACTCTCCTGTAGTCATAGTTGTTTGTATATTGTCTCCCACATTAGAATGCAAGCTCCTGGAGAACAAAGTCAGTATTTTTTACCTTATTTGTACCCTCAGGCATCACTAGATCTGCCCTAGGGAAGATCCAAATTTTAGTATCAGCAGACAAGCACTTGCTTTATGACCCTGGACAAGTCATCTGACTTCTGTCAGCCTCAGTTTCCTCATCTGTAAAATGGGAATAATAATAGCACCACCTCCTAGGGTTATTGTGAGATCAAATGAGGCAATATTTGAAAATTACCTGGTACCAACTCTGGCACCTAATAGGTGCTCAACAATAGCTTGTTCCTTCCCTACCTCTATCATCACGCAAAATGCACTACCTGGCATATAGTAGACACTTGGTAAATGCTTTTTTGACTGACTGAAAGCATCTAATGAAATAATTGTAATTGCACTGGAAGCTCTGCAGGGAACTCATATTTTAAAAAGGAGATAATCCAAAAGATGCAAGCAAAATTATACAACCAAGAAATACAAATATATAGAAATGGCCCAAGGCTCAAAAAGAAACGTAAAAGACAGTAGAAAGTCTGTTTGGAGCCAGAAAAGTATGGAAAGAGAAAGCTAGGCAGCATAGTAGATAAAGTAAGAAGCCTGGAATTTGAAGACTTGGGTTCAAATCCACCTCAGACACTTCCTAGCTGTGTGATTCTGGGCAAGTCGCTTAATCCCAATTGCCTAGACCTTTCCATTCTCCTGGGTTAGAATTTATACTGGGACAGAAGACAAGGGAAAGAGGAGAGAGAGAAAAACAAAAAGACAGACAGACAGAGACAGAGACAAAGAGAAAGGAAGAGGGAGAGAGAGGGAGAAAGAAAGGAAGGAAGAAACAAAGAAAGAGAGGGAGGGAGGAAGGAAGGAAGGAAGGAAGGAAGGAAGGAAGGAAGGAAGGAAGGAAGAAAGAAAGAAAGAAAGAAAGAAAGAAAGAAAGAAAGAAAGAAAGAAAGAAAGAAAGAAAGAAAGAAAGAAAGAAAGAGAGAGAGAAAGAGAGAGAGAGAGAAAGAGAGAGAGAGAGAAAGAGAGTCTAGGGGTGGAGCCAAGATGGAGGAGTAACTAGGGTAGCAGCTCACCATTTCACTGTGAAAATCCACTTGGACCATGAATAAAATATTGCCACAAATGAATACAGAGTGAAAGAACCAACAAAGAGACAGAGGGAAATGACTTTCAAAAAAAACAAAAGAAAAACCCAAAAGGTAGGTACAAACTATCTGGGGAACTGAGGTGAGAGGGAAGTGGAGCTAGTAAGGGACATAGCAGCAAGTAAAGAGCAAGCCAAGAGCAAACCACCCCACCCCACACACCTGCTCTCACAGGTTCTGAACTTAAGTCTAAGCTAAGTCAGACCCTGAGATCCTACTTGGTAAAAAGAGGTCCAAGCCAACTAATACCCCTTGAAATTGCAAATCTATGGAGAGGTCCAGAGTCCCAACCCAAGGCAATCTGGCCTGAAAGGGGCCGATCCACATGGGCCCAGAGCAAAGCTAGGTATCCTGATCTGGATGTGGGGAAGTACATAATCCACAGTTTGGGATGAGGACACAGTTCTCAGGGAGAGAGTTTTTGTCCAAAACTAAGTGTGGAGATCCAGGAGAGAGCAAGCAAGGGTGTACCTAATTGAATCAAGAGTACCTTGAGACCAAAAAATGTGAGCCTAAGCCTGAGGCTAGATTATGATCAGCACCTGACCAGATCAAGTTCAGACTGAAGTCAAAAGCTTACATCCAGGCCTGAGGAAAGTCTTTAAGCTATCAGCATCTCAAGGGTCAATTGAATCAGCAGGGGGAGGGGACTCTCAGAGCCATCAGACCATCTGGTAAATTAGTAACAATCCAGAAAATAACATCAAGGAAGGACTGAAGTTTAAGAGGGTACCCCAACGTCACAGAAAACAGAGCCTACCTATAATTAGATAGGAAAAATGAGCAAACAATCAAAAAAGCACCTAACTCTGAAGGCAGACACAGAAAGGGTCAGCAAAAGGAAAGGAAACACACCCAAGTCCAAAAGAAAAATATGGATTGAACGCAGATTCTGGAAGACTTCAAAACTCAATTATTAGAGGTAGAGGAAAAGTGGAGAAGAGGAATAAAAGTGATGCAAGAAGAAATGGGCCGAATAAAAAAGGAGAATCAAAAACTGGCAGAGGAAAACCAGGCCTTAAAAATCAGAATTGACTATCTAAAAACCTATGATTTTGTGAGAAATCAAGAAACAATAAAGCAGAATCAGAGGAATGAAAAAACAGAGTAAAACATGAAATATCTTATTGAAAAAAATATCTTATTAAAAAGCAACAGACCTGGAAAATAGATCTAGAAGAGACAATCTAAGAATTATTGGATTACCTGAAAACCATGATGAAGAAAAGACCTTGAATATCATATTACAAGAAATTATCAAAGATAACTGCCCAGAGATCCTTGAACAGGAAAATAAAATTGAAATTGAAAGAATTCACAGATCACCTCCAAAAAGAAATCCTCAATTGACAACCTCCTGGAATGTAATAGCCAAATTCAAGAACCACTAAGCAACTACTAAGCAAAGGAAAAAGTACTTCAAGCAGCCAGAAAGAAAGTATTTAAAAACCATGGAACTATAATTAGGATCACTCAGGATCTAGAGGCTTCTACATTAAAGGATTGGAAGACATGGAATATGATATTCAGAAAAGTGAAAGATTTGGATTTACAACCCAGAGTCACCTATGAAGCAAAACTGAGTATATACTCTTTCAGGGGAAAAAATAATCATTCAATAACATAGAAGATTTTCAAGCATTTCTGAAGAATAAGCCAGACCTAAACAAAAAATATGAAGGCCAAATTTGAGACACAAGAGAAGCTCAGAAAGGTAAATAAGAAAGAGAAAATTTAAGGGACTTATTAAGGTAAAAATGTCTATATGTCTACATGGAAGGAGGATTTCTATAATTCTCATAAATTGCTCTCAATAGTAGAGAAAATAGAAGGAATTTACTCACAAAGAGGATGGAAAAGTAAGCTGATTATGATATGATGTATATGTAAATATGATGATATGGAATGAGATGTATGTATGATATAAATAACGTGTAAAAAATCAATCAAGGTCTGAGAAAGAGGATTATACTAAGAGGAAAAAGGAAGGGAGAGAAAGAATGAAGTAAATTATATAACATAAAGAGGTGAGAAAAATCAATTCAGAGAAGGGAGGATAAGGGTGGTGACAGGCAATGCTTAAACTTTACTCTCGTTTAACTGGCTTAGAGAGGGAAAAACTAGTATACTCAGTGGGGCATAGAATTCTATCTTATCCTACAGAGAAGTAGAAGGGGAATGAGACAAAGGAAGCAGGGGATAATTGAAGGAAGGAGGAGCTGGGAGGATGACAAAAAAAGCAAAATACTAGTGAGGAAGAATAGAGTGAAAGGGAATAGAGCAGGATCCAAAGAGAGTAATACAATGGAGGGCAATACACAGTAATCATAACACTTAATGTGAATGGGATGAACTCATCCATTAAACAGAAGTGGATAGCAGAGTGGATTACAAACCAGAATCCTACTATATATTGTTTACAAGAAATATATCTGTGGCAGGGGGGACACACACTGATTCAAGGTAAAATGCTGGAGCAGAATATATTATGCATCTTCTAAAGTTAAAAAAAAAAGGAGCAGTAGTCATGATACCAAACAAAGCCAAAGTAGAAATTGATCTGATTAAAAGAGATGAAGAAGGAAATTACATTTTGCTAAACAATGAAGTAATATCATTACTAAACATTTATGCATCAAATGGTATAGCATCTAGCTTTCTTAAGGAAAAATTGAAGGAGTTCAAGGAGGAAATAGATAGCAAGACCATACTAATAGGGGACCTTAACCTTCCCCTTTCAGAACTAAATAAATTGAACCAAAAAATAAATAAGAAAGAAGTAAGGGAAGTAAATGAAATGCTAGAAAAATTAGAGTTAATAGATATCTGGAGAAAACTGAACGGGGTAAAAAGGAATATATCGTCTTCTCAGCAGTACATGTTACACATATAAAGATTGACCATGTACTAGGGCATAGAAATATTGCGAACAAATGCTGAAAAGCAGAAATAATGAATGCCACTTTTTCAGATCATAATGAGGTAAACATTATAATTAATAAGGATCTATGAAAAGGCAAATTTAAAATTAATTGGAAACTAAATAATCGAATTCTTCAAAACAGATGAGTCAAAGATCATAGAAACAATTACAGGCTTCATTAAAGAGGATGACAATGAGGAGACATCATACCAAAACCTATGGGAAATAGCCAAAGCAGTACTCAGGGGAAAATTTATATTGCTGAGTGCCTATACCAAGAAAATAAAGAGGGCAGGAATCAATGAAATGGGCATGCAACTTAAAAAATTAGAAAATGAACAAATTAAAAATCCCCATATAAAAATGAAATTTGACAACCTAAAAATTAAAGGAGAAAGTAATCAAATTGAAAGTAAAAGAACTACTGAACTAATAAATAAGACTAGGAGCTAGTACTTTGAAAAAACAAATAAAATAGATAAAGTACTAGTACTAGTCAATCTAACAAAAAAAAGGAAAGAAGAAAATCAAATTAGCAGTATCAAAGATAAAAGGGGCAATCTTACTTCCAATGAAGAGGAAATTAAGGCAATTATTAAGAACTACTTTGCTCAGTTATATGGCAATTAATATGAGAATCTAGGTAAAATTGGTGAATATTCACAAAAATATAAATTGCCTAGATTAACAATAAAAGGAAATAGAATTCTTAAACAATCCCATCTCAGGAAAAGAAATTGAAGAAGCCATCAAGGAACTTCCTAAGAAAAAATCCCCAGGGCCACATGGATTCACAAGTTAATTCTAACAAACATTTAAAGAACTAATCCCAATACTATACAAATTATTTGACAAAATAAGCAAAGAAGGAGTTTTACCAAATTCCTTTTATTACACAAATATGGTACTAATTCCAAAGCCAGGCAGACAAAAAAAAAAAAAAAAAAAAAAAAAGAAGAAAGAAAAACTACAGACCAGTCTCCTTGATGAATATATATGCAAAAATCTTAAATAGAATACTAGCAAAAAGACTACAGCAAGCAATCACGAGGATTATCCACCATGATCAGGTGATATTTATACCAGGAATACAAGGATGGTTTCATATTAGGAAAACCATCCACATAAATGACCATCTCAATAATCAAACCAACAAAAATTACATGATTATCTCAATAGAGGCAGAAAAACCTTTGACAAAATCCAACACCTCTTCCTATTGAAAACACTAGAAAGTATAGGAATAAAAGGGTCATTCCTCAAAATAATAAACAGTATATGTTTAAAACCATCAGCAAATATCATCTGCAATGGAGACAAGTTAGAAACCTTCCCAGTAAGATCGGGAGGGAAGCAAGGATGCCCATTACCACCTCTTTTATTCAATATTGTTCTAGAAATGCTAGCAGTGGCAATTAGAGAAGAAAAAGAAATTGAAGGGATTAAAATAGGCAATGAGGAGACTAAACTATAACTCTTTGCAGATAATATGATGGTATACTTAAAGAACCCCAGAAAATCAACTAAAAGGCTAGTGGAAATAATTAACAACTTTAGTAAAGTTGCAGGGTACGAAATAAACCCACATAAATCATAAGCATTTCTATATATTTCCAACACAATTTAACAGCAAGAATTAGAAAGAGAAATTCTATTTAAAATCACCCTAGGCAATATAAAATATTTAGCAATCTATCTGCCAAGACAAACACAGGAATTATTTGGACACAACTACAAAAAACTTTTTACACAATTAAACTAGATCTAAACAATTGGAAAAATGTTAATTGCTCCTAGGTAGGATGAGCTAATATAATAAAAATGACAGTCCTACCCAAATTAATCTACTTATTCAGTGCCATTCCTATCAAACTACCAAAAAAATTTTTGTAGAATTAGAAAAAATTATAACAAAGTTCATCTGGAAGAACAAAAGATCAAGAATATCAAGGGAAATAATGGAAAAAAATGTGAAGGATGGGGTCCCAGCAGTACCAGATCTTAAACTGTACTATAAAGCAGTAGTCATCAAAACAACATGGTCCTGGCTAAGAGACAGACAGGTGGATCAATTGAATAGACTAGGGTTAAATGACTCTAGTAAGCTAGTATTCAATAAACCCAAAGACCCCTGATTTTGGGACAAGAACTCACTATTTGACAAAAACTGCTGGGAAAATTAGAAAACAGTATGGGGAAAATTAGGTTTAGATCAACACCTTACCCCTATACCAAGATAAATTCAAAATGGTTAAATGACTTATCTATAAAGATTGAAATCATAAATAAATTAGGTGAACATAGATTAGTATTATACCTGTCATATCTGTGGTAAAGGAAGGAATTTAAGACCAAGCAAGAAATAGAGAACATTGCAAAATGTAAAATGAATGACTTTGATTATATCAAATTAAAAAGGTTTTGTAGAAACAAAACTAATGCAACCAAAATTAGAAGGAAAACAACAAACTGGGAGAACATTTTTAAAACAAAACTCTCTGACAAAGGTTTAATTTCCCATATATAAGGAACTAAGTTAAATGAATCAAGCCATTCCCCAATTGACAATTGGTCAAGGGACATGAATAGGCAGTTTTCACATGATGAAATCAAAATTATCAATAAACACATGAAAAAGCGTTCTAAATCCCTCCTGATTAGAGAAATGCACATTAAAACAACTCTAAGGTACCACCTCACATCTAGCAGATTGGCCAATATGACAGCAAAGGAAAGTGATAAATGTTGGAGATGATGTGGCAAAATTGGGAATCTAATATGGTACTGGTGGCGTGGCGAATTTTTCCAACCATTCTAGAAGGCAATTTGGAACTATGCACAAAGGGCTTTAAATGAATGCCTGACCTTTGGCCCAGCCTACCACTGCTCAGTTTGTACCCCAAAGAGATAATAAGGAAAAAGACTTGTACAAAAATATTTATAGCTGTGCTTTTTGTGGTGGTAAAAAAAATGAAAAATGGGGGGTGTCCATCAATTGGGGAATGGATGAATAAATTGTGGTAAATGTTGGTGATGGAATATTATTGTGCTGAAAGGAATAAAGAAATGGAGGAATTCCATGTGAACTGAAATGACCTCCAGGAATTGATGCAGAGTGAAAGGAACAGAACCAGAAGAACATTGTACACAGAGACTGATACATTATGGCACAATCAAATGTAATAGACTTTTCTACCAGCTGCAATGCAATGACTCAGGACAATCCAGAGGAACTTATGAGAAAGAAGACTATCCACATCCAGAGAAAGAACATTGGAACCATAAATGTATTAGAAAAATATATGCTCGATCACATAGTACAATAGGGATCTGATTAGGGTTTTGAAGTTAAAGGATCAGTCTACTGCAAATATGACTGACATAGATTTTTTTTTAAAAAACAAAAAGAAAGAAAGAAAGAAAGAAAGAAAGAAAGAAAGAAAGAAAGAAAGAAAGAAAGAAAGAAAGAAAGAAAGAAAGAAAGAAAGGAGAGAGCGTGAGAGAGAGAAAGAGGGTGAGATAGGGAGGGAGGAAGTATGAAAAGTATGAAAGTGCAGGAGAAAGGGGATTGGATTTAGAGTTGATATCTCAGCTCTGACTGAGGGCCTAGTTAATAATTTTTAAAATTAATTATTTATTAAATAAATAATATTTATTAAAGTGTCCAAGCAAATTATTAAAATTATTTTTAACCAAAATAAAGAGGTTTCTTATTTGTAAAATAGGGGCCAAAATAGTAATATCTACTTTAACCAGGTGTTTATATAGCTTACATGAAATAATGCAATTTGTTAGCCAGTATTTGTTTAATCATTTTTCAGTCTTGTCTGACTCTTTGCAACCCCATTTGGGATTTTCTTAACAGATGCTGGAGTGATTTGCCATTTCCTTCTCTAGCTCATTTGATAGGTGAGAAATGGAGGCAAACAGAGTGAAGTGATCACACAGCTAGTAAGTGTGTGAAGCTGGTTTTGAACTCAGGTCTTCCTGACTTCAGGCCCAGCACTATAAACTGTACCCGTTACATAACCTCATACTAAGTATAAGAGCTTCAATCTGCTGCTTTTCTGACCTGAGTCAGGTTTCCTTTTTCTGTGGCCTGGTAACCTTATACTCTTGGGACACTCATCATATTAGTCAGTCAACTTTAGCCCTTCTGTAGTTTAGAACTCCTAAACTTAAAACTTAAAACCTCCCCCAGCATCAGAGATTCTAGATATGCACTACCTCACACCCTTCACCCTCAACATTTAAGTGCTACCTTAGACTGTGTGACCTGGGCAAGTCCTGTCACTTCCCAATATTTTAGGCTTCTACTTTCTAAGGCTCTAAAATGTGGGGGGAATTTCTGGTTTGCACTGGTGGAAGAAATTTTCCCATTTGGAATTCCTTATGGCAATGAAATCACAAACTTGATCCATTCTCCTCACCCTTCTACCACCAAATAATAATAATAATAATAATAATAATAATAATAATAATAATAATAATGAAGAGTAACACTAAGAGCTGATTAAAGGGAAAGAACTATTCAGATCTTGTCTAACTTTTGTCTTTTCTAAATGTCTTTTGACAAACCAGGCTGAGAAAAAATAGAATTAAGAGAAGCCAAGGTTCATTTAAAACAACTTAGGTATTCTTTTGTGTCTCTTGGGCTTCAAGCTTCCATGACCAGGAGAATATCACATATTCATAATTTGGAGCTATTAGGCAGTGATTTTTTTGAAATCAAGGAGAATGGGGAGCATACTAGAAGATTGGGGAAAGAAAATGTCCCCATTTTTAAAGAAAATTGGGGGGAAATAGACACTGGAAATTATAGATTGGTAAGTTTTGGAATCAGTCATTAGCTCAATTTAGAATGAATGAATAAAACAGATGATTTGTGATTGTGAACCCATAATAATTAGTCTCTTTATCAAAGTCACATCACAGTCTATGTCACATTTTGCTACTTTGTGATGGCAGTTTAGAAACCAGAGTAGTTCTAGTAGTATGATCTGCCTTGACAACCAAAGAATCCAATGGTGGGAGAATGTGCCAGTTAGCATGGAGGAAGAAGACAGGAATGAACACCAGGAAATGAGATTAAACAAGATAAATAGTGCACTCAAAGACCAAGTAGGATAACAAGGCAAGAAATACTTTGGGAACCAGCATTCAGGATTAACCAGGAATTAGCCAGGAGTGCCTGAAGCTTGAACAATGAGAAAGAAGGCACGCCCCATGGTTGCTACTTGCCAACAGGCTGGGGCATGACAGTCACTCCCCTTTTCTACTTTAATGGAAATGATTATAGGAGCTGAACACTATTCTCTCTCTATTAAGTTGTTTTCCCCTGACCTTTAGCTTCAGTGTAGTGGGGCACTGGTAACAAAGTGATCTCACCAGTAGAAAGGTGTGAAGACCTTTCAGGATTGGTCCTACAGGACATTCCTAGTTCACCATCTGCCAATCAGGATTCCAAGAAAGCTCCAACTAAGAATGCTTCTTTCTTGTTGACCAAATCTACAGAAAGAAAGAGGATAGGAGCTTAGAGTCTTAATCATACTTGGCTGTTCATTAAAAGATGGATTAGAAGTTGGGGCAAAGGGAAAGTAGAAGGCAGAGAGCCCCCTTCCAAACCTCCACTTCACTTTCCAATCTCCTCCAAACCACCACAGAGCAAACTGTCTGTCTTCTTTCCAGTTCTCCATTATGTGCAGTCTTTTCCCATTAGAATATAAATTGCTTATGGTTGTTCAGTTGTTACTGTCACATCCAATTCTTTGTGACCCCATTGTGCAACACTACCTCACTTAAATCCAATTCATGCTCAAGTCAAAAGACATCACCAGTGATGCCATTTTGATCTTCAGGAGTGAAAGACAATAATCAAACAACCATAAGTTGCTTGAGGAGAACTGTCTTGTTTGTTTGTACATGTATTCTCAGCACTCAACACAGTGACAGGCATTTTGTACAAGAGCTTAATAAACATTTTATTTATCCTTCCTAGCCTAACTTCAATATTTTATAGATAAGGAAAACAAGCCAAAGACTGGGCTATAGCAGATGGGTAGATATTCAGTAATTTAATATCAAGGGATATATAGTACCTTCCATGTGGGAGTACCAATCTGTACTTACAGCAATCGGAAGACTCCTTCATTACCTTTTTGATAACAAAGCCAAGAATAATTTCTGGAATTGAAACTTGGTGAATAGTATGGCCTTAAGAGCCCCAAGTGAGAGGTTGTCTAAGAGGTGGGGCCTGGGAAAAACTGGGGTAAAAACCATTATGTTATGAAAGAAGACATTCTGACAAACTAACAGAATTGTTACCAAAAATTGAGAGGCAAGAGACTGAATGATGTAGAGAAAAGGAGTCACAAAGGCCTGAATTCAAATCCTGATGAATTAAATCATATGTCTGACCAAAATAATTAATGGTATTTATTGTTAATTAATTAATGACATTAACTACAAACTTATATTTATATAGCTCTTTGGAGTCTGCAGTACATAATTTCTCCTATAACTCTGTCTGTCAAGCAGTACAAAATTATTATCCCTATTTTGGGAATACTGAAAAACTGAAACAGCCCTTTGGGAAATAAAAATATTTGACTTGTCTGGGGTCCAGCCACTTGTGAAGTAAAATCAGCCTAAAAGATAGGATGCTATTGGGTTAGAGAGTGTTGGGCTTGGACGAGCAGGATTCAAATCCTCCACTTTGCATAATTACATAAAAAATTAAAAAATCTCTGCCCATCATTCTGAGCTGAAGTTCCAGACCTTAATATAGGAAATTAAAGTGGAGTCTTACCATGCCCAGCCTGTGGCAAAGACCCTCTTTAGATGTTCAACAATGTGTTTTATAGCTTTTTGACAGTTACCATAAATCATTAACAAGACAAAAAGTTTATAATGAATGGTATATGCATAACATGCTATATAATCTTTGGTAACAAGGCTTTGTAACATTTGGTAAGATGTAATAAATTCTAGTATAAGAACAAAGCAACCTAGCTTGGCCATAATATCCTAGGGAGCTTGTAATGAGTAGAAATTTCCGCAGGATCCAACAACACCTCGATATGCCAACATGCCACATTTTTTTCCTATGATCTCATCAGGTTAGCTGTGCACTCACCATTCCAAATAAGCAAAGCTTATTTCCTGCTGCTTGAGTTTCAGCTTCCCTAGATAACTAGACAGACCTGAAGTTGTCATTCCTCCAAAAGAAGCTCTAAACCTGGTTATTTGCTATAATGTTCTAAGATACTAAACTATATCCTTTCTAAATACTATGGTCAATATTCTATTATTAAAATTGATATCTTATACACAGTTAATTTAGTAACTGGGTCTAACTTTTTCTAAAAATCATATCTGTAGTTACCTACCTAAAAGATTACATTTGATCACTTGGTTTATGATCAATAATATAAAAGCAGTAAAGGCAATTTCCTTTTCAGTTAAGCTCCATAATTCTAAATCATTTACTTTGAGCCTGAGTTATCTCATGAGTAAAATGAAGGTGATAATATCCTTATCTTTTTCTCTTATCACTGTTATGAAGTTTAAGAGAGAGTATATACATAGAAAATGCTTTGCAAATATAGCAATGCTATGTAAATGTCAACTACTACTATCTTAACAATAAAGGAATTTCACCCTGTGTTGACTTTGAACATTGTACCTTCCCGATTTGATTTCCCAACATCTGATTTTTGGTGTTTCCTCTCATCTATGTCCCTGACTGCTCCACTCTAAGCCTTTGGCCCAATTTTGGCATATTAACTGCTCCTATAGGCTTCTCTTTCAGCTTTAGCCTCTCTCAGGATTTACTTTAGATGAAATTCTTGGCCTCTGGGGGCATCATGGCTTCTGTCCTTGTTCTGAATCATAGAGTCCTATGAGATTGAGATTGAGAGTCAGAAGGAACCATCAAGACTATCAAATCCAATCCTCTCATTTATAGATGAGTAAACCGAGGCAAAGGTATAGTAGATAAGAGTCCCAAGCCTGATGTCAGAAAAACTCATCTTCTGAATTCAAATCTGGTCTCAGCCACTTATTAGCTATGTGACTTGTGCAAATCACTTAATCCTATTTGCCTCAGTTTCTTCATCTATAAAATAAGATGGAGAAGGAAATGGCAAACCACTCCAATATTTTTGCCAAGAAAATCCCAAATTAGGTCACAAAGAAGAAGACATGATTAAAAGTGACTGAACAGCAACAACAAACTAAGTAAAAAGAGATCTGAGCGACTTGTTCAGGATCATTTAGCAAGTAAGTTATCTAAGGTAGTATTTCAGCCCCTGTCTTCCTGATTGCCTTTTGCAGGACCCCATCCTCCCTGGACTACTCTAATACCTAAGCAAGTCCCATTCTAGTACCCTAAACACTATAGCTGGTCATTAACTTGAAACTTTCTGCCACTTAATGGTAGGACATAGCTGCCTGCAGTCAACAGTTTCCACCACCAAGAACTTGGTTCAGGGCTACACAGAAATTCACTTTTGTTGGGATATGTGAGATGACTAAAATGCCTGAATTTCCCAATGTCCATCAGAGCACTCTACTCAGAGCATATAGTAGGTTCTTAATAAATTAGTCCTAATTACTCTAGCCAATCTCCTTCCTTTATAGATAAGGAAACCAAATCCCAGGGAGTCTGGGTAGCCCAATAATTTAGAGAGGTTACTAGACTGACAAGGTACTTTTATACCCTTAAGTACACAGGCAGCAATGGAAGCACAGATGCATATGAATGGGAAATAGAGGCAAAGTCATTCTGCTAATTTTCCCCTAATCAGGAGTCCATCCATTTCTTCCTGCCAACCCTTATACTTATTTATGAGGGATGGGGAGAGGGAAAATGAGGGGACAGAATCAACAAACAGGGTCATAGGATTTAGAGAGAAAAGGAAGCATGGAGATCTAATTCAAATACCATAACATATAGGTGAAGAGATTGAGATACACAAAGGGAAAATGCCTTTCCAAGACCATACAGCTGAGCCAAAATTGAAACCTGGTGCTCTGATTCCAAATCCAGACATTTTTTCACTACCTTCTGATTCAGAAACCCTGATTGACCACATATGGGTATAAGTCTTTTGTCCCTATTCCATGGGAGAGACAAGTCGAGATCTTCTTCCCAGTTATACAGGCTTCTCTAGGTGGTACTAGACTGGGGCTAAGACTGGGAACAGACCATAGGTGTGAATATGGGCACTGAGTCAGCCTTGGTTGTCATAGAAGATTCAAGCCAAGGCGTTGCTTGAATAATACTTCAGGTAAGTTCAGTTTTCCTGACAGGGATCCATCATAGGGACAGCTAGGTGGCTGGATGAATAGAGTGACAGGTCTGCAATTGAGAGGCCCTGGGATCAAATGTGACCTCAGACACTTTCTAGCTGTATGATCCTGGGCAAGACACTTAACCTCATTTGCCTAGCCCTTGCCCTTGTGTCTTAGAGTTGTTACTAAGACAGAAAGTAAGGGTTTAAAAAACATATATCATGGACTTATTTGGCTATTGTTGGCTATGTTCCCTAACTGGAGGGAATAGACCAAGAACCCAGGAACAGAACCCAAGAACCCAGACAAGCATAACTTCTAATATCTCTGGACCTCAGTCTCCTTATCTATAAAATGAAGAGAGTTGGACTGAACAATCAATTAGGACAAGTTTATCAAATACCTACTGTGTTCCAGAAACTATGCTATGTGCTAGAAGTAAAAAGACAAAAATGAAACATTACCCATCCTCAAGGAGCTTAAATTCTGTAGGATCAATTGGCAAAGTTTAGACATAGCTCTGAAAGAGAGTTCAGAGGCCATCTAAATTCCTCTTATTTTACAGATGATGAAAACAAGATCTAGGGATGGGAAGTAGTTTGCTCTAACTCAGACAGGCAGTTAGCTTCAGAAATTAGATTGGAACCTTTGTCCTTTGAAAACAGAGTTAGCACTGTTTACATTAGTCCAAATGGAGATCCCTCATTTGAGTGCTATTAATTACTTTTGAAGGAGATTAGCCAATTCTTATGAGCACTCCTCCAGGATGATTAGAGAAATGCAAATTAAAACAACTCTGAGGTACCACCTCACTCTATCAGATTGACCAATGTGACAGTAAAAGAAAATAATAAATGTTGGAGGGGATGTGGCAAAATTGGGACACTAATACATCGCTGTTAGAGTTGTGAATTGATTCAACTATTCTGGATGGCAATTTGGAATTATGGCCAAAAGGCTATAAAAAATGTATATCTTTTTATCCTGCAATACCACTACCAGGTCTGTATCCCAAAGAGATAAAAAAAATGGGAAAGGACCTGTTTGTACAAAAATATAGCAGTACTTTTTTGTGGTGGCAAAGAATTGGAAACTAAAGGGAGGTCTCTCAATTGTGGAATGGTTGAACAAAATGAGGTATATGATGGTCATGGAATACCATTGTGCAATAGCTAAGGAATGATGAACAGGATGATTTCAGAAAGAACAGGAAAGACCTATGTGAATTGATACAGAGTGAAATAAGCAGAACTAGGAGAACATTATACATAGTAACTGAAATGTTGTGGGATGATCAAATGTGAAAGACTGCTACTAACAGCAATACAATGATCGAGGACAATTCTGAGGACTTATGACAAACAATGCTATTCATATCCAGAGAGAGAACTGTTGGAGCAGAAATGCGGATGAAAACATATGATTGTTTATTTGGGTTTGGGACCTGGGGTTTTGGTTTTACAAGGTTACTCACATACAAAAATGAGTAATATAGAAATATGTTTTGCATGATGGTACATGTACAACCCAGATTGAATTGCTTTGTCATCTCTGGGAGGGGGGAGGGAAGAAGGGAGGGAGACCACATGAATCATATAACTCTGGAAAACATGTGGCAATTTGTTATTAAAATAAAATAAAGAGAAATATTGAAAAAAAAGAGAAAAATAACTCCTCCAGGAAGTGTGCATTCCAGTCAAGAGAACATCCTTTATGACAGATGGAACTAGCACATATTATGGCTTGTCTTGAGTATCTCATGGATGGAAGATGCATAACAATAGAGTCCAGGAAACCTAATATTTCTACCAGCAAACTTGTCTTCAGGGCTGTCTATGCCTTGATCCACCCAAGCCTTTCTCAAAGATCGTTGGACAGTAACCAAGCTTAGGTGTATGTTCCAGCCAAGCCTAGCCAGAGAGATGTTTTCCTTGACTTTTTAAGCAAGGTACTCTGAAAACAAGAAATTCTACTTTCATAAAAACATGGTGGGTTTTTTTTTAGTAAGAAGTAGGCAGAGGCTATTGATTCTACCTTAGTAGTGTCTCTTATAGACAGCCTTTTCTCTGCTCTGCTCCTGCCACCACCCTGGTGCAGGCTCTCACACTTGGATGACTGAAATAGTTTGCTGGTTGGCCTCACAGACTTAAGTCTCTCCCCATTCTGGTCCATACTCCATTGAGATATCAAAGTGATTTTTCTAGACAGTACTAACCATGTCACCTACCCTACTCAATAAACTGGAGTGGCTCCCTATCACCTCCAGGATCAAATATAAAATCTTCCATTTGGTTCTCAAAGCCTTGTATAACAAAGGTTCCCTTCTACATTTTTAGGCTAAAAAAAAAACAAAACGAAACAAAAACGCCCTTACCTTCCATCTTATAATCAGTACTGTGTATTGGTAGAAGAGTGGTAAGGGATACATAATGGGGGCTAAATGACTTAAGTGATTTGCCCAGGATCACACAGCCAGGAAGTGTCTGAGGTTATATTTGAACCCAGGACCTTCTGTCTCTAGGCCTGGATCTCAATCCACTGAGCCACCTAACCATTCCCCTTTTCAAACTTCTTAAATCATACTCCCTTTCCAGGAGACAAATAAATGATATAGTACATAAACTGCTGGGCCTAGAGTTGAGAAGACTTGCATTCAAATCTAGCCTCACACTGCTTACAAGATCTATAACCCTGGGGCAGCTGGGTAGCTCAGTAGATTGAGAGTCAGGCCTAGAGACAGGAGTTCTTAGGTTCAAATCTGGCCTCAGACACTGCCCAACTGTGTGACCCTGGGCAAGTCACTTGACCCCCATTGCCCACCCTTACCACTCTTCCACCAAGGAGCCAATACACAGAAATTAAGGGTTTAAAAAAAAAAGAAAAAGAAAAGAAGATCTATAACCCTGCATCTACAATCAGGAAGATTCGAGTTCAAATTTGACCTCAGATACTTACTAGGTATATGACCCAGGGCAAACCACTCAACCTTTTTCTGCCTCAATTTCCTCAACTGCAAAATAGGGATAGTGATAATATCCACCTCCCAGAGTTGTTGTCAGGATCAAAGGAGATTATAATTATAAAGTGCTTAACACAGGCATAGCACATAGTTTTTGTTGTTGTCCAACTTTTCATGACCCCTAGACCATAGTACACCAGACCCTTCTATCCTCCATTGTCTCTCAAAGTCTATACAAGGTGACATTTGTTATTTTAATGACACTGTCCCTCTCATCTTCTGCTTTTTTTATTTTTTAATTTTAATTTTTTAATTTTAAATTTAATTTTGATTTAAAAAAATGTTTTTATTTACTTTTGTTTTTGTTTTTAAATTAGTAAAAGAAACTGAGACTGGGGCAGCTGGGTAGCTCAGTGGAGTGAGAGTCAGGCCTAGAGACAGGAGGTCCTAGGTTCAAACCCGGCCTCAGCCACTTCCCAGCTGTGTGACCCTGGGCAAGTCACTTGACCCCCATTGCCCACCCTTACCAATCTTCCACCTATGAGACAATACACCGAAGTACAAGAGTTAAAAAAAAAAAGAAAAAAAAAAGAAACTGAGACCTAGAAGCTTCAGTGTCCTTTTTCCTTTTGCCATCAATCTTTCCCAACTATAGGGTGCCACCTAGCTGCCCCTCGCACATAGTTGTTACTTTAAAAATACTTGCTTTCTTCCTCCACAAACTTTTCAATGTACTGTCTATCTCCATGCCTAGAATTCTCTGCCTCTTGACTTCCCTGGCTTCCTTCCAGACCCATATAAAATCATACCTTCCACAAAAAGACTTTGCCAACCCTCAGTGTTAGTGCCTTCCCTCTAAGATTATCTCCAATTTATTATGTGTATATCTTGTTTGTACTTCCATTAGATTCTGAATTCTTTAAGATCAGGGACTGTCTTTTGCCTTTTTTTTTTCTTATCCCTACCACTTAGCACAGTGCCTGGCACAGAGTAGGCACTTATTAAATGTTTGTTGATTGATTATTACCTACTGCAAGTTACCAAATGTCAAGTTCATCTGTCCCATAACTAAAATGAAAAGGTTTAAAACTAGTTTTAATACCTTTGGGGGAAGTGTGGATTCCTGTGATTATGAACCAGGGAACACATCAATGGGGAAGGAAATAGAACATCAGCTGAGGAAATGACAGAAAAAGATATTGGCCCATTATTTGACTCAGAAGAAAAGAGAAATATTCTCAATTCAAGAGGAATGGCAAGAGAGAAAGGAAGAAAACCATGAATCTCCTACAATGCTGGGACCCTTAAAATTTTCTAACTAAATTTAATTTTTTTTAATCATCCTCTTTCTCACCTCCTCCCATTTTCTCCCCACCCCTTCCACTGGAAAAGAAAAAAAAATTGTAACAAATATACCTCATCAAGCAAAACAAATTCACATATTGTGTGGTATGGGAATAAAACAAATGGATGGGGTTTGTGGGTCCCTAAGTCAGTAGGTGGGAAAGAAGGGTACAATGGTGGAGGTAGTAAGTTGAGGTGGTAGGAGATGTAAGGGAACAACTGAGTTTAGGGAAATATAAGATGATGAAGTAGAATGAGCGGCAAGGGGAGAGGATGAGGTAGTTGGGCAGGCAGCTGCAACAGGGAGACACAGACTGGGTACACAGGCTTGAAACAGAGGACACTGAAGGGAAACAGGTTGAACCCTTTCAGGTAGGAAGGGCACTTCTACAGACAAAAGGTTAGGGCCAGTCAGAAATGGTTTGAAACTAACTAGAGGGCTTTCCAGTCAGTTTCTCAGGTTCACAAAGACACAGTCTCAAGGCTCTTCCCTGTCTGTGAAAACAGAAGGGCTTCTCAGAGGAAGTATAGAGATCAACACTTCCTCCAAGATGGATGCCTCCAACTCCCTCAGGACCCAAAGAGAAACTATTCCTTTCTCTCCTTATCCCTCTTTTATCATTCCACTAATGATTTAGCAAAAGGTTTGATTAAATGACAACAGGGTTTATTAAGTTTCAGGGTTGATTGTAAAGGACAGAGGGATACAAGGTTTCTCTAACAACCACCTAGGGAGAAGCTCCAGGTGAGGGAGGGACACAGGAATGTGAGACCAAGAAAGGGCCTACCCTCACTCAGTCCCTGGAGGTTTTGTTGCCTTTGAGGTTAGGGAAGTTACACACAATAAATCAGGAGATAATTTGCATCAAGAGTAAGCCCTACTTGACTATGGGGAAAATTAAGTCTTCAAAAGTTTGATTGCTACCACCCAAATCCACCCTTCTCCCAAAACCCACAGGAAATCAGGAAGGGAAAATGGTGATTGGAATAAGGAAGGTCAGGGAGATCCAGAGAAATTAGCTAAGCTACAAAATCTCAAGAGAAAAGGCAAAGAATCAAGGCCAGGTTTCAGCCCAAAGACCGAGCTCAGTTGACCCTTCTGCTCTCAGCCTCCAGGATCAACTGCCTCTAGTCAGGCTTCTAAACCCTCTCAACTGCCAGAAATTCTGTAATTAACCTTTTGCAGGGTTAATTGCACCTCTGCACTACAATTGACCATGTCTAAAAATATCTAAGTCTTTGCCTTAAGTCCAGTATTGTAAGAGGGAATTTTTAGGTATGATATAGATATAGATATAGATATAGATATAGATGTAGATGTAGATGTAGATGTAGATGTAGATGTAGATGTAGATGTAGATGTAGATGTAGATGTAGATGTAGATATAGATATAGATATAGATATAGATATAGATATATTTAAGGTGTGGCTGCCAGGAATCAATAATTCAGATTGATTCCATAATTAAAATAGACCCAAGTCAGGATCGGGTTTAAGGTAGTTTATTTACAATTAGGAAAGGTAGAAGGCAAGGGAAATAGAGAGAGGGAGAGGCTAGTCCCGGCCCACAGAGGCCCAGATGGAGAGAGAGGATTAAAAGGCTAATTAAACTAGATTACATGACACAAGGCCTTAGCAATCAGAGAGGCAAGAAGCCTACTTAAGGTAGAGAGTCTGGAAAATGCCAAGGTAGGCCAAGGAAGTCAGCCTAACTCACCCACATGACCATTCAGAGTGGAAGCAGCCTGAAGTCTCAGCTGAGATCCTTCAGCACCAAGTTCAAAGTGGGAACTCCCCAATAGGAAGTAACCAACATACTTGAAGAGATAGTGTCTCTAGTCACTTCCTGTGGGTCTACCTCTAATTCAAGTGGACAAATGGCAGCCTCTACACTGATTTGGACTGCCCAAAAGGCAGTCCCTTGTTCTTGATTTGTTACTTATTGTCACGTGTGGGTAACTCATCCCCCTCCCCACTAAGGGAGGTGGGGATGACATTATCTTTAATGGCTAGAGTTTTTAACTATGAATGGGCTTGAGCTAATTCTATTTACACAGTATCTGTACCTCAATAGGTGGGAAGCATGTTTCAACATGGGTCCTCTGGAACTGATATAAAGTGTCAATAACACAAACATTGCAGACATTAAGACCTCGAAACTTAAGAATTCTGATTAATGTCTTTGCAACGTTGCTGTTATTGAATACATTGTTCTCCTGGTTCTGCTCACTTCACTATATCAGTTCATAGGCGTCATCTCAGGTTTTTCTGAGGTCATTCCTTTTGTTGTTGTTGTTTTTTAACCTCTCCCTTTTTTAATACACTGCTGGTGAAATGAGAACGGATACAACCATTCTGGAGAGCAATCTGGAACCATGCCCCAAGGGCCATCAAACTATGCATATCCTTAGACTCAGTAATACTACTACTAGGTCTGTAAACCAAAGAGATTAAAGATAGGACAAAAAAATCTATCTGCACAAAAATATAGCAGCTCTTTTTGTGGTGAAAAAGAACTGAAAGCTGAAGAAGGGATGTCTACCAAGGAGAGAATAGCTAAACAAGTTGTGTTACATGCTTTTAAGGTATTACTATTCTTCAATAAGAAATGACAAACAAGATGATCACAAAAAACTCCTGAAGAGACTTATATGAAGTGATGCAAAGTGAAGTGACCAGAACCAGTAGAACATTGTACACAGTAATAATAATAATAATGCATGAAGTTTATTTGTGAATGACCAAGCTATTATCAACAAGTTAAGGATCTAAGACAATTCCAAGAGACAAATGACAAAAAAGGAAATCGACCACCATGTAGTACGAGAGTCCAAATGCAAATTGAAATGAAGCATTCTTTAATTCATTTTCTCCATGAATTTTTCTCTTAGTATAAGTAATATGTGTCTTCTTTCACAACATGATGAACATGGAAACATATGACAAAATATGTAAAACCTAATCATATTACCTGTCTTCTTGGGGAGGAAAGAGGGGTGTAAGGGAGGGAGAAAACATAGGTTACAAAATATCAGAAAACGAATATTTAAAAATTGTATAGACATGTAATCTGGAAAAAAATTTAAAAATTAGCATAAAAAACCTTGACCCTCTGTCTTAAAATCAATACAAAGCATAAATTCCAAAGCAGAAAAGTAGAATAGACTAGGCAATTGGGGTCAAGTGGCATGCCCAGGGTCACTCAGCTAATAAGTATTCAAAATCAGTTCTGAACCCAGGACCTGCTATCTCCAGGCCTGGCACTCTAGCCACTAAGTTACCTAGCTGCCCCTCTTTTGTTAATTTTTAAAGATAGTGTCCTATTACACTCATATGCCATAATTTGTTCCACCATTCTCCAGCTGATGGGCACTTATTCTCTTTCTCATTCTTTTCTGGAGCCACTTAGATCATGGAATCTGATGTATCTTTTCTTGACCTTTTAACAGATCTTATTTCAAATTGTCTGGAGTTCCCAAAAATCTTTTTTTTTTTACTCTTATAAACTCTAAGGCTCATAGTTTCCTTAATCTGTAAAACAAAAATATTGGACTAGTTGACATCTAAAATCTCTTCTGGCTATTATCTGAGCCTAACACCTTCTCACATAGTGGCCATACAAGTGAGAAGGATCTATATAAATGAATTAAGTTTTGAAGGATCTGATAACTGGCTAAAGATTTCTAGATAACCAAAGAATGTCAGGGCTGAAAAGGACCTGAAAAATCATCTAATTCAGCTCTCTCATTCCCAAAATAGGAAAACTGACACCCATGCAAGGGAAAGTATTTTGCTCAAGGTCACATAGCTAACTAGAAGAATAACATTTATGTTGAATATGTTATTCATTTTATTGTTATATTTAGTTATATAAATATTATTTATTATAACTTTAGACATGTTATTTCTAAAAGCATTTATTTAGAATATGCTATTGATTATATTTATTTATATAAATATTATTTATCATTTTTAGACTAGCTAAATAATAGATAAGGAATGGAAACTGAGCCAGATCTCTTGATTCTCAGTTTACCAAGGATCTGCACAGGCAAAGAAAAAAAATCACAATTGGGTGACAGGAGTTATGCTGGGCTCCCATAATTCTCCAAGGTAGGTATGGTAATTAAATGCTAATAACGACCTTGGGCTAGGCCTTTTTTTTTTAAATGATTTTTTTATCTTCAGTATCTTAAGCGGCTTCAAGCCTGATTCACTGTACAATAGTCTGTTCTTCTGGACTATTTAAAGTACTTTGACCCCAGAAGGATGTGCCTTTGTGAGCAAAATGAATTGGGGCCCCTTCCCTGGCACAGACTTATTAATGCCCTGGTTTCTGTATCCTGAAAAAGATGTAATTTGACTTCTTTAGCCCCAGGCCTAACTGGTGAGAAACCAGAGCTTCTCCCACCTGGTGATAATCTTCCCTGATATCCCTGGGCACCTCCCTACTAGCAGCACAAGCAGGTCCTGTCCTTCCCCTGGGCAATCTCAGCTTCTGGCTCTGTCCACCGCTTCCTTTAAAACACACCTGTACCTGGCACAGGCATATACTTGCAATTCAAGCAAGGGAGTAATCTCTATTGTTTACAAATTCCAAAGTACTTTTTACCCTCTTCTACTAATCCTATATGTGTTCACTTTTCTATAGTTCTTTGTAGTATATTTTATTTTTTTTTAATTTTTACTAGAACCCTTACTTTTTGTCTAAGAATTAATATTAACTATTAGTTGCAAGGCAAAAGAATGGCAAGGACTAGGCAGTGAGGGTTAGTGATCTGCCCAGGGTCATACAGCTAGGAAGTATCTGAGATCATATTTAAACCCAGGTTTTCCCATTTCCATGGCTGGCTCTCAATCCACTGAACCACTTAGCTACCCCTTATGAATATTGTATCATCCCTCCCTCTCTTTGCCTGGTTCCTCCCATCTTTATTTTTTCTTTTATTAACCATAACTTCTGTTTTAGAATTGATATGAAGTATTAGTTTCAAGGCAGAAGAGTGGTAAGGATTAGGCAACTGAGGTCAAGTGACTTGCCCAGGGTAGCCCAAATAGGAAGTATCTGAAATCATATTTGAACTAAGGTTTTCCTATCTCCAGGGCTGGCTCTCAATCCACTGAGTCACCCAGGATGCCCCTTGTGGTACCTTTTACAATCATTATCTTGCCATTTTCTTCCTCTATTATCTCAAGCAAATCATTATAACCTTTTTTGAGCCTCAGTTTCCCAATTTTTTAGATGAAGGAGTTGAACTAGATAACCCTTCCTACTACTAAATGTCCCTTCTACTGCCAAGTCTCTTCCAAGATTTAGCTCCAATTCTACCTTCTGCATGTTGTAATAAGGGGAATTTAGACAGGGATGTAATAAGGGGATTAAATTAGAGGGTAATGAGCTGGTTGTAATATGGGAATAGGCTAGAGGTAATAGGGAGATTAGGGCAAGGTAAGGTTGCAATAAGGGATAAGGCAGGTAAAGGACTAAAGGTAATGTGAATAGGGATAAGGCACTGTGGATAGGGGTTTGTGGATCCCTAAGGCAGTAAATAGATAACAAAGATGCAATGGTGAAGTTGGTAGATTGAGGTGCTAGGAGAAGTAAGGGAATGACTGAGTTTAGGGAATATAAACACGGAGGTATAAAGAATTGCAAGGGCAGAC
The DNA here is from genome assembly GCF_016433145.1 of Gracilinanus agilis. Taxonomy (NCBI): domain Eukaryota; kingdom Metazoa; phylum Chordata; class Mammalia; order Didelphimorphia; family Didelphidae; genus Gracilinanus; species Gracilinanus agilis. The sequence continues at coordinate 269,713,629 of NC_058133.1, read as the reverse complement.
AGCTACAGCCTGAGAGACACAGACTGGGACACAGGTTTGAGACAGAGACACTAAAGGGAAACAGACTGAGCCCTTTAAATAGAAAGAGCACTTCTACAGACAAAGGTTAGGGCCAGCCAAGAATGGCTTAAAACTGACTAGAGGGCTTCTAGTCAGTTTCTGAGGTTCACAAAGGAATAGTTCAGAGGAAGTATTAAGATTGCACTTCCTCCCAAATGGACACCTCCAATTCCCTTCACAACCCAGGGACAATATTATGCCTTTCTCCCCTTCTCCCTCTCTCTTATCAATCAGCTAATGAACTAGCCAAAGGTTTGATTAAATGACAAACAGGGTTTATTGATTTTTAGGGTTGATTGGAAGGGATGGAGGGGTACAAGGTAACTCTAACAGCCTCCTAGAGAAAGCTTCAGGTGGGGGAGGGAGACAGGAATGTGAGACTGAGATAGGACCTGCCTAACTCACCCCCAAAGGGTTTTTTTAGCCTATAAGATTAGGAAATTTGGATACAATGATTCAAGAGATAATTTGTAACAAGGGTAAGCCCTATTTGACTACAGGGAAACTATGTCTACCAAGTTTGAAAGCTAAAGCCCCAGATCCACCCTCCTTTCAAAACCCAAAGAAATTTAGGAAGGGAAAATGATGATTGGGAATAAGGGAGGTTAGGGAGATCTAAAGGAAAAAGTTAAACCAACAAATTTTAAGAAAAAAGCTGCAGAAAATAGGCCAGGTTTTCAGTCTAAAGAACAGAGCTCAGTTGACCCTCCCACTCTCATCAAGTCCCAGGGTCAACTGCCTAACCTCAGGATTCTAAACCCTTTTTCAACTGTCAGAAACTCTGCAGTAAGGCTTTGCAGGGATGATATGCACCCTTTGCACTACAAATGTTCCTTCTATTGCCAAGTCTCTTCCAAGATTTAGCTCCAATTCTACCTTCTGCATGTCCCCCCAATTGCTGGTGCAAATTCCCCTCTTAGAGTGCCTTACACCTGCACTGCCTACACCCAGTTATTTACATGTCATCTCCTCCACTGGAATATAAGCCTCTTGAAGGCAAAGATTGTTTTTGCCTTTCATTTACCTTCAATGTTCAATACAGTACTTTTGCACATTGTAGGCAATAAATGTTTGGTGACTGACTGACTTATTCCTGTTGATGTAACAAGGCATTGATGATTAATGCCCATTAGAAGATTGGAAATTCCAGTGTTCCTCTATTCAGTCCTCTCACAAGATTTCTCTTCCCTATTATGTCCCTTAGGAATAGGATGTACTAGGTCAGTGATGGCAATTTTTTAGAGGTGGAGTGCCAGGCCCCAGCCTTACCCCAGACAAGGGAGAGAGGAAGCACTCTGATTGGGCAGCTGTAGAGAGGGGCAGGTGAAGTGAGGAATGTCCTCAGGTGTGTGTGGGGAGGGAGAGGGGAAACAGCTTCTTCCAGAGTCTCTCTGGCTTTCTAGAAATGAACTCTGGAAACTGAATACAAGCATGCCCACAAAGAGAGCTCTGTGTGCCCTTTTTGGCATGTGTGCCATAGGTTTGCCATCACTGTACTAGGTTATCAGTCTTAGCATCTCATCCATTATTCAGTCATTTCAGTAATGTCTATTCAAGACATTTGGGGGGTTTTCTTGGAAGAGATAATAGAATGGCCTGCTCATTTTACAGATGATGAAATTGAGGGAAACAGAGTTAAGTGACTTACCCAGGGTCACACAGCTAGAAAGTATTTGAAGCTGAACTCAAGATGAGTCTTTCTGACTCCAGACCTGGCATTCCATCCACTGGACTAACTAGCTATCCCAGAGTCTCAGAGCTTTCCCCCAAAAGAAGTGAGTGGAATAAAAGTATAAAATTTCCTTCCCATTAGTGGGCATTGAATTCCAGGATCTTGTTGCTCTTATGATCCCATTTAAACTTCACATGTAACAAAGAAGTTCAAGTGATGTTCTTTCCATTGTATAAATGAGGAAATTTGGAGCTATTTGATACCAAGCAAGTCACTTAAATCCCAAGTCTGCTGTGATAGAGGAAGAGATAATAAAATTCTAGATAAGACAAGGTCCTTTCCTACTGTATACAAAGGGGAATAGGATTTTTTTTTATAACAACAGTGTAATACACATTAAATGACAAGTATTTGGAGAGAGGTAAAACTAAGTGCCAGATGAAATCAGAAGGGAAAGACTCCTACTTACAGGGGATCAAAGAAGACTTCATGGAAAAAGTCATGTCAACAACCATTTATTAAGTGACATGAGGGGCCAGGCATTATGCTGTAAAGAATTAAATTTTATGGTTGGAATAAATATATGAGAATTCTAAGATAGTACTGTGGTTGTTGATTTAAAAATATTATAGCTCAAGTCAAATTGACTTTCAGTAGCTTTATTTACAAAGAGGTGGAAAGAGTGAAAGTAGAGAAATGTAAAAGAGAAGATGTCTATCCTACCACACTAAATATTTGTTCCAGTGCTCCTTCAACTCCAGCAAGGCTTGTTAACCCCTACTGGAGGGCCAGGTGGTAAATTAAATGAGGGTTCCACCCACATGCCTTCTCTTAGAGGGGAAGGCCTCTCCAGAACTAATCTCGCTGACCTCTCCAGAAGCCAGGAAAAGTGGGTCAGCTTCTCACTCACCCTGGTTGAAGCTCCAAAGAAGAAGATCCAGGAACAGTCTTACCAGAAGCAGTCCAAGAGCCAGAGTCCCAGGTCCAAGCCATAGCTCTAAGCCACAGTCCCAGTCCAAGATCCTACAACCCAAAAATTCAAGAAGACCTCTTGCACAGGAAGTTCATCACCTCTTATTGTCCTTTTTTACATCACTTCCTGCCTCTTCCTCCACTTTACAGGGACCAATTGCAGTCTTTAAATTTTCTTAGCATTGCCCAGGGAGTGGTCAGTCATTTCTGAGTTGTCAATTACTTAAGCAAGTGGCTTGCAAACCTCCCCTACTTAGTATTAAATAGGGATGTCTATGTTTTTGGTTGATTAAACTTAAAAGTAGGCAAGGGGAGAGTCAATCCCATCTTCACAATGCTAAGCCATGGGGATACAAGGTAAAGGCAAAAGGCAATTCTTGCCCTGAGGAAATTTATGTTTTCATGGAGGAAACAACATGCAAACAAACATGTACATTCAGGCTATACACAGGGCAAGGGCTCTGTAGGGTTGGTAGCTCATTGGATAGACAGCCAGGCCTGGAGAGGAGAGGTCCTGGGTTCAGATGTAGCCTCAGACACTTTCTATGTGATCCAGGGCAAGTCACTTCAATTGTTTATTACTTCTGCCTTAAAACTGATATTTAGGATTGATTCTAAGGCAGAAGGTAAAACTTTTTTTTTAATCTTGCCTCTGGGAGTAGTTAGGTGGCTCAGTGGCTTGAATCTTACACCTAAAGACGGGAGGTCCTGGGTTCCAATACAACCTGAGACACTTCCTAGCCATGTGACCCTGGGCAAGTCACTTAACCCCATTGACTTGCCCTTACCACTCTTCTGCCTTAGAACTAATACTTAGTGTTAATTCTAAGATGGAAGGAAAGGGTTTTGAGCAAAAAAAAAAGACATACCCAACATAAATTGGCTAAGATTTCAGAGGGAAGGCATTAGCATTGAGGATGATAAGCAAAGGCCTCTTGCAGAGGGTAACATTGAAGATGACATCTGAAGGAGGCTAGGGATGTAAGAAGATAGAGATGAGAGTGGAGAACATTTCAGACACAAGGGATAACCAATGAAAAGGCACAGAGCCTAAACCTGGAAGGAAGAGAAAAAAGGCCAGGGTTGGTGGCCCATTATTGAGTACACAGAGTGAAGTGGAAGAGGAGAGACAGCTGTGCCTCAAGGGTTAAGAGCACTGGGACTGAGGTTAAATCCAGCTTCAGATATTTCCTAGCTGAGTGACCCACTGGGCAAATCACTTAATCTCTGCATGCTTGACAAAAGGAACCATTGGATTCATTGGAGAAGGAAATGGCAAACCATTCCAGTATCCTCGGGAAGAAAACTGAAAGGATAGCTATGGTTCATGGAGTTCCAAAGTTGGACATGACTACACAAAGAGTAATGAGACTAAAAATGTGGGAAGGAGGTAAGTGGTTTAGTGATTTAGAAGTCAAATAGAGAGTTTTATATTTGAACATAGATGTAAGAGGGAGCCATTGAATAAGGGAATAACATGATCATACCTGTTAATACACGTGTGCTTTTAGGAAGATGACTTTGGTGGCTGAGTGGACTGGAGTGGAAGAACATCTGAGACAGAAAGACTAATTAATGAGCAGACTAATGCAATAATCCAGGTCTGAAGCAATAAGGGAATGCACCAGGGTTGTGGCTGTGGCAAGAGAGAAAAGAGGACATGCACAAAATTTTGTGAAGATAGAATGGATAGGACTTCACAACAATTGAATATTGAGGATAAGATAAGAATAAAGAATTAAAGTTGGGGGCAGCTAGGTGATAATAGTGGATTGACCCAGGTCTAGAGATTGGAGGACCTGGGTTCAAGTCTGGCCTCAGACACTTCCAAGCTGTGTCACCCTGGGCAAGTCACTTAACCCTGTTTGCCTACCTCTTGGAGTTGTTACCCTCAGAAAGTGGAAGAGGTTTTTTGTTTTTGTTTTGTTTTTGTTTTGGGTTGTTGTTTTTTTAAGTTACGGTTGAACAGAAGAAAAATAATTGCTTGATCACATGGATTGATGGGGATATGATTGGGGATGTAGACTCTAAAGGATCACCCTAGTGCAAATGTTAATAATATGGAAATAATTCTTAATCAATGACACATGTAAAACCCAATGGAATTGCTCATTGGCTTTAGGAGGGGGGTGGGAGGAGAGGAGGGAAAGAACATGAATCATGTAATCATGGAAAAATATTCTAAATTAATTAATTAAATAAAAATTTTCAAATAAAATAAGTTAAGGTTGAAAGAAGAGGGCTCAGGATAGAACTTTGGCAGACAACCACAAGTATTGCATATTATAAGAATAAAGATTCAGCAAAGAAGAATGAGAATGAGTGGTTAGACAGAAAGGAGAACCAGTCAGTCAGTCAGTCAACAAGCATTAATTATTCATCTACTATGTGTCAGCACTGTGCTAAACACTGGATAGTCAGGAAAACAGAGAGAAGAGAGTATTCAGGAGAATTGGGCAATGAACAATGTCCCAGGCTACAGAGAAGTTGAGACAATGAAATAGGACCACGTGTGCATGTAGAAGAGTTGGTCTTAGAAAAGAGAAAGATCATTTTTTCCTTTGAGAGAAGGATGGAGTTGGTGGGAGGAGGACATATTTCTGAGTGACAGGAGATTGGGCGTGGGGGGTTAAAGATAGGGATATCTGTGAATAGCTTCAGTTTTTCTCAGTGTAGTAAAGGAAAGGTTCTACATGAAAGGATGTAGAAAGGAAGTGTCATGGGATGTTTGAGGAAGGATGAAAAAGTTTGGAAAGTCTGCTTTGGTGAACAGGATAATGAATCAATTAGGGAAATGTAAAAGGATTGCTTTGCTATAGTAAGGGCCCAGCTGAGATTATATAATAGAAATTTGTGGAGGAACAAGTCAGCATAGGTTTCTCCAGCTCATTCAGCAGAATGTGAATCCTATGTAGAAAACTCCCAAATTGAGCTGCAATACTACATTACCAACTGTTTATTGGACATTTCCAGTTGGGCATCCTATAGATATCTCAAAATCAATATGTCCAAATCAGAACCCCTTACCTGCCTCCACACCCAAATCTTTTCTTCTTTCTAATTTTGCTGTTTCTGAAGAGACCCCTTCAATTTAACAAGGTTTACAACTTTAAAGTCATGCTTGATGCTTCAGTACCTCTGACCTTATAGATCCAATCTATTGCTAAATCTTGTCAAACTTGTCCCCATAACATCTCCTATCTCTTAGCTACTCTCCTTTCACACAATCATCATCCTTGCTCAGGTCTCACTCACTTCCACCCAGAATATTACAGTACTCATCTGTTAATTTTTCCTGCCTTCAGTCTTTCCTTTCTCTAATCTGTCTTCCATAAAAAGCCAAATTGAGGGGCAGCTGGGTAGCTCAGTGGATTGAGAGTCAGGCCTAGAGACAGGAGGTTCAAATCCGGCCTCAGACACTTCCCAGCTGTGTGACCCTGGGCAAGTCACTTGACCCCCATTTCCCTGGCCTTTAGTGCTCTTCTGAGTTGGAACCAATACTTAATCAGTTCTAAGCCAGAAGGTAAGGATTTATATTTAAAAAAGCCTTCTATTTGACATATTAAGTGCCACGCAACCCACTTCCAGCCTTCCTTTCTAGGTTTCTTACATGTTATTCTCCTTGATACTATGTTCCAGACAAACCAATCTTTTTGTAATCTCTCATTCACAACATTTCATATCTGGACTCTTTTCTTTTCCACTGGCAATACCCTCAATTAAAATGCCCTCTGTCTTCCTCACAGAAATCCTAATCTCCTTCAAGTCTGAGCTTAGGTGCCTCCTCCTCCCAGCATCCTTTCTGTTCCTCTAAGTTGTTGGCAATCTCTTCTTTCTCACCATCTTACATTAATTACTTTGTTTTATCTACTTATAGCCTTCAGTAGAATATAAACTACTTAAAGGCAGGAGATGTTTTCTTCTCTTCTTTGCATTCACAGAATCTAGCTCTGAACTTGACATATAATAGGACCTCCATAAATAGGTGATGAATGAATCAATGAGTGAAAGAGTATCTAAAGGGATAATGAATGATTAAAGAAAGCATTTATTAAGCATTCATTTTACTAGGAACAAACACCGTGCTGATCATTGGGGATATAAATAAAGAAGCAAGACAGTCCTTGCTCTCAAGAAGCTCTCATTCTAATGGGGGTGATAACAGATATGGAAGGTTTCAGCTGCAAGTCAGATGGAAAAATTCCATGGTCTGTAGGATTAAACAGCAAGGTAGATGTTATCTCTTTTTAAAATTTCATTTCCACTAATAAAATCATATTGGTTTCTGATTTGAGCCATTTGATAGTACAAAGGACTTTGGTGGCAAGAAGTACCTTTCCTGATACTTCTTTAGTAGTTGTGGTTTGAATACCCACAGGAGCTGTTGCCAGGCAGCACCTTCACAGAGTTTTGCTTCCCAGGATGGTGACTGAGGACATTCGTAGAGAAGCATTATAATTCCCAAGGCTTGGGTCTTAGACTGTTTGAACTGGGGTCTAATGGGTGATGGTGGTAGTGGTTTGGTTTGACTTTCCTATCACATCCCACTTCCTGTCTCTCTTCCCAACTCCTCCCCCCACCCCAGTCCTTACCAATAAGGTAGCCTATCTATTCTGAGTAATAAGATCATAGATCTATCAGAGTAGAGATAGATAGACAGAGAGACAGAGAGAGAGACAGAGAGAGAGAGAGAGAGAGAGAGAGAGAGAGAGAGAGAGAGAGAGAGAGAGAAGATGATGAATACATAGTTGGGTACAAAGTTAGATAGACATACATACATATAAGAATGTCCCTATATGCACATATAGGTATGTCTCTGTGTGTACATGTATATAGAAACATAAATATACATGCACATATTTATGTATGTATATATGTATGTGTATGTTTGTATATGTCATCTTATTCAATTTGGTCTACTGTTCAGCTCAACTTTATTAAATGCCTATTATGTTCAAGGCACTGTATTAGGGATTAGAGATTGAAAAACAAAAGCAAAGCAAAAAAGTTTCCTTCAGGAAACTTGCAAGAAGCTAGAAATGTGGTGGGCACCAAGATCCCCCAGTACACCCCAAGTTTCCTAGAAATACCACAGGCCAAAGATTACATGAGGAATTTACCTTGTAGGGCTGGAAGCTGAACAAGCATAGGATCCTCTACCCCTAAGCTTTGGATGTAGTTACACTGGGCTTAAGATAGGTGTCTGAGCATGAAGGGATACCTCGTGTTTACTTCTCAAACACATTAGGTTCCTCCAGATAACTTTATTATCCCCACATCTCAAACATCACTTATGATCCCAAATATCCCCAGGTTTCTCAAGATGGGTGACATGATCAGGATGCCATAAAGGATGTGCACTTTTACTATGCCCCCAGACCCACCTCTATGATCAAGATGTCATAAATGATGTGTGCTTATGTTTAAGCCCCCAGACCCAAAGGCACCTATTCTGTTACCTATTCTCCCATTTGCCCCACTTCTTTGTTCCTTATTGTTCATCTCCCTCCCCATCCTTCCTTTCCAGGTCACTTAGACCCCATCCCTTTAGGATATAAAAATCCTGAACTTTTCTTTGTTCAGAGAGGCAGTTGGTCCTGCATATTGCCTCCAGACCATTCAAACTAAATAAATCTCTCTATCCTTAAAGGGTTTCCACCAGAGTCTGTCATTCTTGAAAGGGCACCCTCCCCATAACAAGGGTTAATCTCTGGCCCCCACAACAGAAGGATATAACTTGAACACAAATAAGTAAATGCAAAATGATTTGAGAAGAATGAACATACATTAATAATGAAGGAAATCAAGAAAGGCCTTGTAAAAGAGGTGGCATAAGAGTTGATGTCTGCATGAAGATAAAGATTCTGAAAACCAAAGTAAAAAGGAAATACATTTCAGAAATGTGGAAAAAATTGTGCAAAACATCACAGAGATATAAGAAGAACTGTTGAATTCAGGAATCCACTAGTAATCTAGTTTTGTTGAAATGCAGAGTGTATGGAGAAAGGGAATAACATGAAATCAACCTAAAAACCATAAATGGGAGCCATATCGTAGAGAACTTTGTAAGAAATAAAATTAATATAAAAGAATGATTTAAAAATATTAGAGTTTTAAAGGGTTTATTGATAGCCATTTAGGAAAATGAAGTCCCATGCCTGTTTAAAGGGACCTGCCATTTACCTGCTCCTCCCATCCTGGCTCCTGCTCCACAATCACAAAAGAGGACTTACCAACCCAGGCACTCACTATACATTATTAGGTAATTGCCTACATCATTTAATAAGCCAGGAATCATGGGAAATGTAGTTTGAAAGAGCCCTAAATGTTCACAGGAATTTTAGATCAGGGACCTCAAAATTAGTTTAAGTACTCCCAATTTTCCAATATCACAACTTCTAATTCCTGGCTGAGGAGCTGGCATTTTAACCTAGAGTCTAGACAATATGGTCCAGCATGAAACATTTTAGGATCTTGATTTTGTCATCCCAAATATTAACTATCCTTCCCAAATTCGTTTCATCCCTACATTTAATAAGCATCTCATCAGTACCTATCTTCATCTCAGTTGCAAATTCGTTGGACAAAGTAGGACCAAAGACAGAGCTCTGAAGCATTTCATGAAGGCCTTTCTTCCAGGTTGGAAGGTGATTTAGTTAAGCAATGAAAGAGAGGGATAACTAAACCTTCTCTGAAAACCATATTGCTATGTCCATAGTATTCTCTGGATCTAGTCTAGAAATAATGTTAAAGAAGGAAATGAGGTTGGGTTAATATGACTTGTTCTTATGAAAGCAGTAACCACAGTGAGCCAGAATAATTCAGTATGTATTCTTAAATTATCCATTTAATAATCCATTCTTAAGAATCTTGCCAGCAGAGAATATTAAGTGATGTTAAATGATGTCATCTACAGAATTCACTTTCCCTTTGTGGCAACTGAGGCATGTGGCCTCATCCAGTCTCTGAGTAGGCCTCTCACTTAACAAATGATTTTATCAAAATTTATCAAAAATCAATATGAGATAAAAAGAACTATGGAAAGTGTACAAACTATAATATCTTGTTGCACACTGTGGGAAGAAGAAGCTTGCTATTGTTCAGTGATGTCCAACTCTTTAAGACCCCACTTGGGTTTTTCTTGGCAAAGATGCTGGAATGGTTTGTCATTCCTTCTCCTGTTCCTTTTATAGATGAGGAAACTGAGGAAAATAGGGTTAAGTGACTTGCCCAGGGTCACACAGTTATAAGTTTGAGGCCAGATTTGAACTCAGGAAGATGAGTCTTCCTCACTCCAGGTCCAACACTCCATCGAGCCACCTGGCTGACCTAGAATAATTATTATACTAGGGAATAATTAATCTGGGGAGGCAGAATGCAGTTAAGGAAGTTTCATGCTTTTAGTATTTCCCCAAGTCCTTGTATCCTCCTATTCCCCAACCTGGCCCTCTTAACAATATTTATACAATCCCTTCTTCCTCAATTATTCTCCTTCTTCCTTCTCCAGCACTCAATTATGAAATTTTCTAGCTCTCAAAACATAGTTCTTTCCTTCATGAAATGACTAAGAACCTACCTCCAGATATGAGGGGAGCATGGCTAACTTAAAGATAAACCCCTACCCTCTTTACTTTCTTTTTTTAAGATCATAAAAAATAACAAGATCACTCCAAGCTCTCTGATGATCTTAGAGTTCTAAGTTAGAGTTCTAAATGAAGGGACTTTTGTACCACAGGATATCCTAAAAAGGAGATGGGAAGAAAAGCTATCTTTCATCTCCAGGAAATGTAAATAGTGGTGAAACGAGTGGAATTAATTGCATTATTACTCAATATTTTTTATGCCAAATCATTTAAAAACCACATGGAAATGTACCAATGAAATATTTTAAAGTTACTCTTGAATTTTACAAAAATAAACAAAAAATAAAACATAAAAGCACCTTAAAACAAACAAACAAACAAACAAACAAACAACTATCCAGGGGCAGCTAGGCAGCTTAGTGGATTGAGAGTTAGGCCTGGAGGTGGGAGAACATAGGTTCAAATCTGGCTTCAGACACTTCCTAGCTTTGTGATGCTGGGCAAGTCACTTAACCTCCATTGCCTAGCCCTTACCATCATTCTGCCTTGGAGCCAATACTTGTATTGATTCTAAGACAGAAGATAAAGCTTTAAAAAAAAATTATCCAAAATGATTGCAATTTTTAATAAAACCCTTAATTTCTGAATTAGAATCAATATTATGTGTATTAGTTCCAAGGCAGAAAAGTGGTAAGGGCTAGGCAATGGGGGTTAAGTGACTTGGCCAGGGTCACACAGCTAGGAAGTATCTGAGGCCAGATTTTAACCCAGGACCTTCCATCTCTAGGTCTGGCTCTCAATCCACTGAGCTACCCAGTCCCCTAAAATGATTGCATATTGATTTATACAAACTTAGTTTTGAGAGGTACCAAGCATTGGACATAGTGAGTTTGAGAAATACTTGTTGAATTGGGTACTCTTGGTACTGATATGTACTAATTTAATTTAATATAATATAATAAATTAGTACTAGAACTGTTGATGGGTAATTGTGTAGAAGGGAGGTTAGACTTGTTCTAAATGGCCCCAAAAGGCAGAACTAAAAACAATGGGTAAAAAATGTGAAAAAACAAATTCAGACTTGAGCTGAGGAAATGCTTTTAAAGAATTAAGAACTCTTCAAAAGCTAAATTGGCTGCTCCTTAGAGGGAATGAGTTCAAAGGTGTCCAAAGCCTTCAAACAAAAGCTCAAAGGGCTTGTCATAGAGAGAACTTACATTAGGATAAGCATTGGTCTAGATACCCTCTGAGATCCCTCCCAACTTCTGTGAGACTCTGTGATTCTTCATTTAGTTTTAGACCTCGCTGAATTTACAGTCAGACTCTGCCACTTATTAGCAGTGACCTTGGGCTACTATTATCTAAACAAGGCAGTTCACAGTGGAATTTGAGCATTGTTTCAAAAACAAACAAATCTGTCCAAAGTTGGAAAAGATAAGGTACAATCCCAGAATGAAAAGCACTAAAGCCTCATGAAAAGTGTGACCTCATGTGGAAGGAGGTCACAATCAAGGCAGGAGCAAGGAAGCTTAATGTTTTAATTATCAAAATTCTCTGACCCTTCCTCAAGAACCTGGAAGAGTAGGGCAACAATGATAGGATGGTTACTTATGAACTTCAAGAAAATGGGATAATTCTTCTTAAACCTCAAATGTTTAATTTTTGTACCTGGTTGGCAGATTCTTCTAGCACTTATGGGCAGTTAGGTGGCAAAATGGAAAATACAGCAGACTTGGAGTTAAAAAGACCTAAGCTCAAATATGGCCTCAGACATTTTCTAGCTGTGTGATCCTGGGAAAGTCACTTAACTCTGTTAGTATCAGTTTCCTCATCTGTCAAAGGAGCTGGAAAAGGAAATAACTGACCTTTCTCTAGTATATCAGCCAAGAAAACTCCAAACAACATCAAGGAGAATAGGACAGCAACAACATTTAGCAGTTTAGTAAATTGTTTGTCTTAAAGACATTATGCAACATACAAAGCAGACATTTAACAATTAAGGAGAAGAACAAACTGTGCTGGCAGTTGAGCTGTGCTGGGCTTGCCCCAGAGGATTAGTTGAAGACTATCAGCAAGAGGTTAGGGTGGGGCTTGGTTTAGTGCCTTAATGAGGAACCAGAATATTTTTGAATGACTTTTAATCTGGGCAACCTTAGGAGAGGTCATACATTCATTTATAATTATTTTAACTTCTCTATGATGTAGTTTTGTTTTGTTTGAAAGACACTGCAGTCTATTCATAATATATTAGATTAGGTGGTATCTGGAAGATTGAGTGAAATCTTGTCTAAGATTTAAAAGCTGAGTGATTGTAACTTAATCTACTGATTCCCTCATCTATAAAGTCAGTGGAGTTGGCCTTGATTTCTAAGATTCTTTCCAAATATAAATCTAGGTGCCAAGATGGCAGATCAAAGGGAGAAGTCAAGCCAAACTCTCTCAACATTACCTCTAAACAAATTTAAAATAATGCATCAAATTGAGTTTTAAAACGGAATTCCTAAATGCTACTTTTAAATATTTTTAAACCAAAAAAAGGTCAGAGTGAGGCATATTTCGAGCCTAGGGAAGTCAGAAGTCTATGGCACTGGAATAGTCTGGCTGGATGGCCCACTCAGACATCAACTGGGAGCCTTGAAGGCAGAATGGCAGCAGTATACTAAGGTCTCTATCCACTCAGAGATAGTAAAGGATATTGAGCACTTGATCCAAAAGAGATTTCAGGAGACCTTTGTACTTAACACTGGGAGCAGAAGAGGGTAATTTGGCAACTCCATTGCCTATTATCCACTTATGGGTACCAATTCCAGGATGGAGAGGAGTACTTGCCATTGTAAGGGGTCAGGGGCCATAGTTTGTAGTCATAGTTCTAGGGGAGGAAAGGAGTTGTGATTACAAAAGAGTAGAGGCCATACCTAAGTAAGAACCTGATTACAGATCAGGAGAGCAGAGAGCACACCTCTCCCCATACCTTATCATATTGGAAGAACTGAAAACATACAGGATCCCCAGAACTAACTGTAAAAATATCAGCCTGAAGCTTTAAGCAGTGACCCTCTTCTAGAAGTGAGCAGAGATCAACTATAAGATAAAGCTGAAAGTCAAAAAATAGGCTGGAAAAATGAACAAGCAAGAATCTAAAAGAATCTGGTCATAAAAAAACAAGAAGGGTGATAGGAAAGTTCAGGACACAAATTCAGAAGACTATGATGTGAAAATATCTACAAGAAAAACCTCAAAGAAAAAGGTGGATTGGACACATGTCCAGCAAAAATTCCTCTTAAATCTAGAGGGTTTTTTAAAAATAATTTTTAAAATAAAATAAGAGTAGTAGAGGAAAAGTTAGGAACAGAAATGAAAGTAATGCAAGAAAATTATGAAAAGGGAATTTACAGCTTGGTAAGGGTTACAAAAAATACTGAAAAAAATCAATTCCCTAAATAACAGAAATGCCCAAATGGCAAAAGAGTTACAAAATTTCACTGAAGAAAATAATTTCTTTAAAATTAGAATTCGTCATGTGGAAGCTGAGACATCAAGAAACAGCAAAACCAAATAAAAAGACTGAAAAAAGTAGAAAAAATGTGAAATATCTCATCAGAAAAGCAACCTAGTTGAAAAATAGATTGGAGAAAGATAATTTAAGTTACTAAACTGTCAGAAACCCATAATTTTAAAAAAAGAGCTGTAAAAAGGAAATTGGAAAAAACCATCTAAAAATGTATATATTTCTATGGACAAGGNATACTAATTTATATTATTATACCAGCCTTTATCATTTTTCATATTTATAGAGCTTAGACATTATATTTCAAGAAATTATCAAGAAAAACTGACCTAATATTTTAGAACCAGAGAACAAAATAAAAATTGAAAGAATCTACCAATCATCTTCTCAAAGAGATCACAAGATGAAAGCTTCCAGGAATATTACAACCAAATTTCAGAGCTCCCAAATCAAGGAGAAAATATAGTAAGCAGTTAGAAAGAAAAAAAAATCAAATACTGTAGAGTTACAGTCAAGCTTGTACAAGATTTAGCAGCTACTATGATAAAGGATCAGAGAGCTAAAAATATGATATTTTGGAAGGCAAAAGAACTAGAATTACAACCAAGAATAACTCACCCTAGAAAATGGAATATAATCCAATGGGGGTAGGGGGGATGGAAATTTAAGGAAATGGAGGATATTCTGAAGACATTCCTGATGAAAAGACAAGCACTGAATAGAAAAATTTGGCATTAAATAAAAAGGATCAAGGGAGGCATAAAAAATTAATGATTAAGAAATTATGAAGAACTTAATAAGGTTAAATTATTTATGATGCTAAATAGGAAGGTGATACATGTAACCCTCAAAAACTTCATCATTAGGACAGTTTGAAGGAGTCTACTTAGAGTAATAATTACCTAGAGAATACTTAGACAGGGCATGGGTATGAGATGATTATGTTGGAATGATCTCAAAAATAAAATGGAAGGTTAAGAAGGAAAAGCAAAAGCTTTTACTTTACTAAAGCCTTAGTAAAAGTAAAATTTAAAAGTGGAAGTAGATGTATTATTAGCCCCATTTTATAGACATGGAATCTAGAGCTAAGGGAGCTTTAGTGTTTGGCCACGGTCCACCATGACCCCCAAACCCTACCATCCCCATTCCAATCCCAATAAAAGTTGCTTACTTCCTCAAGGGTATTATACCTATAACAAGTGCTGTCAAACTATTTTCTGGAAGCTACCTGAATGGCAGATGGTCTTTCATCAAGATGTATGTTTTAATAAAGATCTATTTTCATAGCATACCTGGCTATATTGTGTATTCATGTTCCAAGTTCAAAGACATCAGTTCTCTATCCATAGGATTTAGAGCTAAAAGGGATCTTAAAGCTAATATAGCCCAGACTTCTTATTTTACAGATGAGGAAGCTGAGGCTGAGTGAGGTTCCTAAAGTCCTAAAATCAATACAGGAGAAGGAGCCAAGATGGCAGCTTAGGAGCACCAAAAGCCCAGACCTCTCTAACAATCCTTCCATACCAACTTTTAAAACATGTGTCAAAGAAAACAGAAATCCAGACCCAAAAAGAAGAAGTCAAGGGTCTCTCCTGAACAACACAACTTAAAAGATAGGCACAGAGAGTCTATTTTCACAGGGATAAGGGAGGGACAGGCTGACTGAACAACTTTCTCCACCCACCAACCTGAGACCTGCAAAAAAAACAAGCTGTCTATGTGAGCCCAGGGGGACACTTGACTGGACACCCTTACCCCACTGGCTACAGTGAAGAATTTGCTCCAGTGTAAGCTAGCTCCCCGGTTAGTTCAACTGGTTGAATCCAGTATACCAGCAGAGGACTGAGAAAAGAGAAGATTTAGCATAGCATAGCAGTTCAAACACTCTGGTACTGAAAATCAATAGAAAGGCAAGTTTATAGTCCATAAGGCAGGAAAAAATTCAAAAGTAATTAAAATGAGTAAACAAGAAGAAAAAAAGGAAGTTACAATTGAAAGCTTCTATGGGAGTAAGAACCAAAGAACAGAACCAATGGAGGGGAACAGGATCCAGAACATCAAGCAAAGCCTCAAAAAAACAATGGAATTGGACACAGGCTATGGAGGAGCCTAAAAGGGAATTTAAAAATCAAATAAGGCAGGTTGAAGAAAAATGGCAAAAAGAAAATAGTCTAAAAAGCAAAATAGGTCATCTGGAAACAGAGGCACATACATTGAAGCCAGAATTGACCTGAAAGAAAATGAGGCAGAAAAATAGGAAGAAAAGAAGAAAGACTTGAAATGGACCAAAAGGAAAAGGAGAATCAAAAGTTTGTGCATGAAATTCAATCTTTAAAGATTAGAATTGGGCAACTAGAAGCTAATGACTTTATGAGACACTAAAGTCACACAGGTAACAGAAAAAGGATTTGATTTGAATTCACGTACAAATCTAGTACTTTTGCTATAACTTCCTTTTAGTCTCTCTGTAGGGGCTTACCTTGCTTTGTGTACATATTAATCAAATGAGAAATTACCATTTCAAAGTAGGCTTTAAGGAAAATATAATGCTTAGGAATGAATCAATCACAATTTTCTCTAACTTTGACTAGTTTTAATTCAATGAATGAGATAGTAAGTAAAGAGAAGGAAAAATATGCAAATTATAGAGCAGTATGCTTGACTTCTATTCCTGGAAAAGTTCTAGAACACATTATTAAAGAAGCGGATTATAAGCATTTACAAGAGGAAAATAATATGAAAGTATCCATAGTTTTAGCTAAAAAATAGGTCAGGCCTAACCATATTTCTTTTTTTTTTCTTTTTAAGTTATGTTACTAGTATATGAAAGAGATACTATAGGAAGTTTGTATCTAGATTTTAGCAAAGCCTTTGGTAAAATTTTTCATTCCACACAAGATAACTTAGGATACAAAAACTAATAATATTTGATATGTTGATGTCAGCCTGGAGAAAGAGTTCTGTTCTTGGTCCTGTGCTATCCAACCTTTTTTTAATTTTTTTTTAAACACTTACCTTCCTTCTTAGAATCAATTTAAAGTATTGGTTCCAAGGCAAAAGGCAGTAAAGGCTGCATGGGAATTAAGTAACTTGTTCAGGGTTACATAGGTAGGAAGTTTTTGAGGTCACATTTGAATCCAGGACTTCCCAACTCTGGGCCTTGTTCTCAATCCACTGAGCACCTAGCTGTTCTCCTGCCCAACATTTTTACCAATAAATTGAATGAAGGCAAGAAAACATATTTATCCATCTTGCAGTATCTTTACCAAGAAAACCTCAGAAAGGTCACAAAAAGTTGTCCAACTGAAAAAACTAAACAACATTGTGCTATTTAATTTCATCTTATTTGATTCATTCATGCTCTGGACCTGTTGAGATCTTTTTTTTAGATGATGTCTGATATCCAACATATTAGCAACTCCTCCCAGTTTCACAGGTTCACACATGCACGGGGTCCCACAGCTAGTATCTGAAGCTTGGTTTAAAATCGTCTTTCTGACTCCATGTCCCTACTTTTCAGTTTTCTTTTATATGTTGTCTCCCCGCATTGGAATATAAGTTCCTTGAGGACAGGACCATCGTTCTTTCAATTTGTATTTGCAAAAGAGGATGAGTAGGTGGCGGTGTCCACCTGGCACTCAACTCTCACCTGTGGCTCCAGTAAGCTGTAGCATGGACAGCAGCCACACTTATCAGGTTGAGGGTTACTTCCAAGTCTCAAACTCATTGGTGAGTTTGGGGAATGTGGACCCCAAATGTGAATATTTCCCCAGCAGAATGAGCAGTTGAGGACAATTAGTTCCAAAGCCCATGAAGGTGGCTGAAGTAGATGTTTCAGGGCACTTAGAGGGGGGGGTCAGACATCAAAGATGCCAAAGTCATCTACTACATCCTGGGTCGTTACTAGTTGTCCTGACTTTCGTCTTGCCACTCAACTTCAGTGACTCCTGAAGAGAAGGAGGCTCTACAACTCCACTTTGCTTAAATCCTATGAATTCATAAATCCCATAATGTCATTGACCCTCTGCAAAAACAGAGGACAAACAACAACAATGACTTGTATTCCCAGTGTGTAGTACAGTGCTTGGCAACTAGTAGGCTCTTAATCAATACTATCTGACTGAGTGACTTACATTTGTAGTACTGTAATTAGTTCTGGACACCTCATTTTTTTTTTTATCCTGGGACTCCATTCTAGGAGCATAGGGCCACAACCAGTAGGCAATGGGACACACAGTCGCTCTGGGTCACCCAGCTGGGAAGTGTCTGAGCCCGGACTTGAACCTAGGACCTTTCGTCTCTAGGCCTGGCTCTCAATCCACTGAGCTAGCCCAGCTGCCCCTACTTTAGGTTGCATTTTCTTTAGCAGATGTAGTTTTTACAGGGTGGGGTTGCTAGCCCCACGCCCAACCCTCCTCCTTTTTCATCCGGGCTAGGGACCGTCCTTGGCCCAGGAGTGGTAAGGGTGGGCAGTAGGGGTCAAGTGACTTGCCCAAGGTCACACAGCTGGAAGTGTCCGAGGTCGGACTTGAACCTAGGACCTCCAGTCTCTAGGCCTGGCTCTGTAACCTTAAGTAGGGGCAGCTGGACTAGCTCAGTGGATTGAGAGCCAGGCCTAGAGATGAAAGGTCCTAGGTTCAAATCCAGGCTCAGACACTTCCCAGCTGGGTGACCCTGAGCGACAATGTGACCCACTGCCTACTGGTTGTGGCCCTATGCTCCTAGAATGGAGTCCCAGGATAAAAAAAAAAAAAAACAAACAAAAACAAAAACAAAAAAACTCATTTTAGGAAAGGTGTTGACAAACCTGGCCAGGATGGTGAAAGGCCTGAAGAACATACTGTGCAATGATCAGAGGAGGAAACTAGGCATGGGTAGTCTGAAGAAGAATAGATTTCCAAGTACTGATATTGTCATGTCAATATTTAAGGAGGTTTTATGCGGGAGAGGTATTATACTTGCTTTAATCAGATCCAGAGAGCAGATCTTGGAACAATGGGAAGAAGTTGCTAGGAGACAGATTTAGGTTTAAGAAGAAAACAGTGTTTAATAACCAAAAGTGAAATGAGCTACCTATAGAGATGGTAGGTTCCCCCTCTGAAGAATTCCTAAATATTAATCAGTCAAAAAGCATTTATTGAGTTCATACTCTATGTCAGGCACTGTGCTAGGCTGCGCAGATACAAGTATACAGAATGAAACCTTCCTTACCCACAAGAAGCTTACATTCTCATGAGGGAAGCAATAAGGACAATAACAAGACATATATTAGTATCTATAGGATAAATACAAAGGGATCAAATAAAAATAAATGCAAAGTAGTTTGGGAAGAAGGATACAAGTAGTTGGGCTGGAGATCAATAAAGGTTTCATGTAGCATGTAGAAAATGATGTTTGGGTTGTGTCTTAAAAGAAGAGAAAGATTCTATAAAATTGGGAGCGAGAAAAATGTATTCCAGATAGTAGAATGACCAGTGCAATATCACAGATACAAAGGGACAGCTAGGTGGCTCAGTGGACAGAGAGCTAGGCTTAGAGATGGGAGATCCTGAGCTCAAATCTTGCCTCAGACATTTCCCAACTGTGTGACCCTGGACAAGTCACTTAACCCCAGTTGCCTAGCCCTTACGGCTCTTCTGCCTTAGAACCAATACACAGTATTAATTCTAAGATGGAAAGTAAGGGTTTTGTAGTTGTTGTTTTTTAATCACAAAGAAAGGAGACATTGTTTCTTTTAAGGAAAAGAGGAAAGATCAGTTTGGCTGGGTCACAAAGTAAAGAAGGAGGAGGAGTATTCAATGATTTTGGAAAGATAGGATTGAAGTCAGGTAATAAAAGCTAAAAAGAGGAATTTATAGACATAGGAAGCCTCTGGAGTTGATTGAGAAAGGGCATCACATAGTCATTTCTGAGCTTAAGGACAAATGTTTTAGCAGAAAGGCATAGGATAGCCTGGACTGTGGAAAGATTTGAAGTAAGGGGATAAACTAGGAGGCTGTTGTAGTAATCTAAGAATGTGATGAAGGTGATGAACATCTAGGAAGTGATGAACACAGGAAATGAAGTGGTAAATGTAGAAAGGTGGACCTGCCTTCAATAGAAATAGGAAGATTTAGAATAGGGGAAAGTTTGTGGAGAAAGATAACGATTTATGTTTTGGACATGTTGAGTGTATGAGGTCTCTGGGATATAAAGTTTGAAATGTCCAATATATGATGTGGGATTAGAACTTCTGGGAAAGATTGGGCTGAATAGATCCGGGAGTCATGCGAATAGAGATGATAGGGGAATTAACAAAATTACATCTTCTCTAAAAGAGACTGAGTGGAAAAGGGAGAAATGAACAGGACCTAACTAGACTTGTGGAAAACCCACAGTTAGGGAGTGTGATATTAGCTAGCAAAGAACACTCAGAAAGATTAGTCAGATATGTAGGAAGAGGACCAGGAAAGAGCAGTGTCATGAAAATCTAGAGAGAATATCCAGAATCAGAAGTTTAAGAGTGTCAAATGCTGTTGATGGGTTGAGAAAAGAACGAAGGGAAAAAAAAAACATGATTTGATAGTTAAGGGATCATTGATAACTCTGGAGAGAGTAATTTCATTTGAGTCCTAAGATCAGAAGTCAGGTTACAAAAAGTTGAGGGGTAAAAGGAGATAAATTGGAGGCAGCAAGTCTAAACAGATTTTTCAAGATGTTTGCCTAGGAAAGGGAAGAAAGATTTAGAACAATATCTTGAGGGAAGAGGAGGATTTGATGAAGTTTTTATTGTCTTTTTTTAAATTTAGATATACTTGGGCTTGCTTTAAAGAAGTAGGGAAAGATCTATAAATAGGGAGAAATTGATGGAGAGAGCGGGAGATATGGAGAATGAGAGTGGGGAGGGAGAGAGGGAAAGGGAGAGGGAGAGAGAGGGAGGAGGGAAGAGAGGGAGGGAGACATGGGAGGAAATATGATCAAGCATACATATAGATGAGTTGGCCTTGGCAAGAAAATGGCCCCCTCTTTTAGGAACTGAAGGAAAAGAGAAGAGAGTGAGAAATAATGTCAAAAGATTTTACAATAAAGAAAATAAGAGAAGGACTTTACCAGGAATGGCCTCAGTGTTCTTAGTAAATAGGAAGCATGATCCTCAGCTAATGGAAGTTGGGGAGGCTTCAGGAGGGAAAAGGGAAATTGGAATCGTTTCTGGGAGGAGTAATATAGGGAATCAATTAAGAAGGAATAACAGTTTTGCTTTGATGCAGCAAGGGCTCATTTGATGTGAGTATGATGGATTTGTTATGTAGCCTATCAGTATGGTCATAAGAATTTATGTGTCAAACCATATTCATTAATGGAATCAGAGGAAAAGAATATGGGAGTAATGCAGTGATAAGGTTTGTCAAAATACAAGAAGAGGGGGGTCAAGGGGTCAAGACATTTGAAGGATAGTACAGAGTTGAAATAGCTGTCTATTAGGTCGGGAAGGAGAAATGTGAAGTCAGATCAGAGGTTGTCATGGACCTGGGAAGTCCGGAGTGGATGGGGTGATTGGGCATCCTAATGAAGGTAAAGAATAAGTTGAAGAGTAATGGGACAAAATGGTAGGAGGTTATAGTCAAAAGGGAAAATGTCAGTTTCTAATTAGGGAAGTATATTTTGGGAGTAATGATAATACCTAGAATGGCACCAATCCCTATGACTGGATAGAGGGAGGGAGTTGATCTCCTCATTTAAAGAGGCTAAGGAATTAGAAACTGGATGACAATTTGTTATTGTGTGGATAGACTTCTTCTCCCCAGGACTCTCTTATCTTGAATCCCATTTGCTTCCTTACACTGAGTGCAAATACTGTGTGTGTATGTATGTGGGATATAGTTCTGGTTGATCCTGCCTTTCTTTCTCTCTCCTCTGATCGCAGCTGGGGGAAGCTTCACTCAGGCTTTTACTTTAGTCCTTTTATTTCTTCTACTTCAAGTGGCTATTAATAAATTTTATAAAATATAATACGTGGAGTTCTTGGATATTCATTTAAATCTTACATTATGAAGTCTTGATGACTCTATCCCTGCTACATTTCTCAACTGTTTCCTTCTTTTCACATATACATCAACCACTCTAGTCTAGGCCTTATTACCTCTCATATGTTCTGCTTTTGCTGTCTGACATACAGTCTTTACTCCCTTGAATTTATCTCCCACACAAATACAAACATAATTTTCCTTAAAGCACAGGGTCTGATCATGCCATTCCCTTGCTTAAAATTCTTCAGTGGCTCCAGGATAAAATACAAATTCTTCTACTAGATATTTAAATCCCTGAATAGTTTGGCTCATAAAGGGATGGTGGGCCTCAGCCTGAAGTCAGGAAGACTCTTCTGCTTGAGTTCAAATCTGACCTCAGACACTGATCATCATGATGACCTTGGGAAAGTTGCTTAACCCTGTTTGTCTCTATTTCCTCTTTTGTAAAATAAGCTGGAGAAGGAAATGGCAAACCACTCTAGTATCTTTGTCAAGAAAACCCAAGAGCAGCTGGGTGGTTCAGTAGATTGAGAGCCAGTCTAAAGATAGGGGGTCTGGATTCCAATCTCACCTTAGACACTTTCTAGCTCTGTGACCCTGGGCAAGACACTTAACCCCCATTGCCTAACCCTTACTGCTTTTCTGCCTTAGAACCAATACATAGTATTAAAAGGTAAGGGTTAAAAAAAGAAAAGAAAACCCCAATGAGGTCACAAAGGGCAGGATAACTAAAAAAATGACTGAACAACAATAAATAGTTTGGTTCTGACTTATCTTTCTGGACTTATTTTACATAAGTAAATATGCTTTCCCATGTACATTTCCTATTTCTGGCAAATTAGTCTATTTGCTCTTCCCCAAACTCAGTATCCCATTTCCCATCGCTGTAACTTTGTCACCAAATGTACCTGGAGTGTATTCCTTCCCCACCTCAGTCCCAAAGATTCCTTAACTTCCTCCCTATAATCTTTCCTATTCTTTGAAGCTGTTAGTGTGTTCTTCCAACTTAAACTATATCTTGCATTGGCTTATCCATTTAAATGTATTCTCCTATAGAATATATACTCAAGACCCACTCTTCTCTTTGTGTTCCCACATAGTGCCTGGCATATAGAAAACACTTTAATAAGCTGAATGATGTTATCAAAGGATTTCTGATCACTGATAAACTTACAAGTGTGTGTGGGGAACAGTAGTTTCACTAGCTAGCCTCTGAATAAACTTTCAAATCTGTTATTCTTCCTTGTCATAATGATTCCTTTCATCACATTAGAAGACTAGGCATGCTGCAGCTTCCCATGGTTACTTAGAACTCCTGCCCTCCCTCAAGATATCTTATGTTCTAGACTTTAACCTCTTTACCCAGCTTCAACTCTCAAATAAAACTGATATTATAGAACATTAAAAAAAAAGTTGGGAAACACAGATGTCACAGCTATCTGGGAGGAATGGGAAATGGAATGGATCAATGGTTAAATATGATTGACTATTCTCTCCCATGGGACAATGTAACCTGGGCCATCTCTAGAGATCTCAAAAGATATAGGAATCATAAAGGAATAACTGAATTTAGAATTAGAAGTGAAGGAACTCTAGCTTGAGTTTGATATTCAAAACCCTCCATAAGCTCACCCCCTTCTATCTTTCCAGTCTTCTTACATCTTATTCTCCAATATGTACTTTTAAATCCAGGGACACTGTACTCCTTCTGGCTATTCTATGAACAAGACATTCCATCTCTGGCTGGCCCCCAAGCCTTAATGCTCTTACTCCTCCATTCCTACTACTGATCTCCCTAGTTTCCTTTAAGCTCCAACTAAAACCCGTTCTTCCCCAACCCTCCCTTAATTATAATGTTCTTCTCTTAATTATTTCCTATTTGTCTTGTTCATAGCTTGAATTAAATATATTTGTTTGTGCTCTGTCTCCCCCATTTTATTATAAGCTCCTTGAAAGCAGGGGCTATTTTTTTTAATTTGTATCCTCAGGGCTTAACAACGTTCCTGGCACATAGTAGGTTTTAATAAATGTTTATTGATTGATTAAAAGAGACCATCTAGCTTACCACTTCTACCTTATACAGAAAAAGAAACTCTGATGCACAAAAGTGAAGTGAATGCCTGACTAAATGGAGTCAGGTAAGTGTCAAAGCCAGGGTTTAAATAATATTTGATTCCAAACTATTGTACTATCTATTAAATTACACTGGTACCCAAGAACAGAAGGCCCTCAGTCAAACATGCCAGAAAGAAAGAAGAAAGAAGAAAGAAAGAAAGAAA
>NC_058133.1:269671941-269684614 GCF_016433145.1 Gracilinanus agilis | reverse complement strand
GAAGGAAGGAAGGAAGGAAGGAGGAAAGAAGGAAAGAAAAAAGAAAAACGGTTCTGCCCTTGGAGAGCTTAAACTCTTACGAAAGTAATTATGAGAAGGGCTTAGTTTAACTTTTCCTGTATTTTTAGGTGTGGACCAGTTGCACTCTGCGTGGGTGCAGAGAGTACCCGCATAATCAAACACTGGAGTAGCTACACAAGTCCCCCAAAGAGTTCAAAGCACAATCCAGGAAAGGAATTTATTAATTCGGTGCCTGATGGTAACCAGGCAGCGGAATTAATTCACACCGAAGCATCATGGCCTCAGTTCGGAGTCACTCAATCCTGGCTGAAAACTGTCCTGCTCTACCTTGAAGGACTACAAGTCCCAGAAGGCATAGAGGCACCGACACTGACTACTGATTGGTTGCGCTGGCCTCGCCTCCGTCCCGCCTCTCCTGGGTTTGGGACTCCGCTGGGGGTACGTAAAGCCACCCGGGATCCTTTAGCCTGGAATCCTTTGGCCAGGGCGTGCACTGACTGCTTCCTGCCCCCATGGCTGCATGGCCAGTGTCTCGGACGTTCCGGGGATTCCTGAGGGCTGCCGGTAGGGGCTGCAGCTCAAGGGCCCCTGTGACGCTGCCTCGGAATGGGGAGCCGGTTCTGCAAGCATCCCAGGTGAGCGAGCCCCATCTGGGCATCCAAAATTCCCCTTGGGAAACGGTAACCTAGGCCCCATGGGGTGATGGAAGCTCACGTCCGGCCTCACCAGAACCTGCCACTTGTACTTCCCAGCAGGCTACCCCTCTAACACTTAGGAGGTGGGGAGGGGTCAAGAGGGGTGGATACACGCAGTGGACTGGTTAGGGGTGAAAGGAAACGAGAACGGGGTTCCCCAGAGGTTCTGCAAACCACAGACTTCAGGAGCACTGATCTTTGCGAGAAGGGACATCAGGGACTATGTGGTCCAAATTCACCTGTCCCTGATCACGGCTGTCTCATTCCTATTCAGCTTTCTATACCTACAAAAAGTATAGGGATGCGGATTGTTTCCCGTGGAGCTCTGTTTGGTTGGGACTAGAGAGAATTTGTGAATGAAGTAGGGTGTTGGATTATGACACCATGTTTTATTGAGGCTTGGATCTAGCGTGTTACCAAAAAATATTTTCCCTCTTCAGGTCCTTCTCCCCTTGGAGTGAAGTGTGTCTGGGTTGCTCTTTGGTTAAACAGCCCATTATGGCTTGGGTTCCCCCTTGCCAAGTAAGATTAGACAAATGGCCATGGATAGTGTTACATAATATTGTCATTGAGATTTGTTTTAAGTTTACAAGAAAAGTTTATCAGGTACCCAATCAAGAAATAAAGGAGAAACACCGCCCCCCCGCCCCCCATTCCTTCCCTTTTTCTGGGCAGTTCATCTTTAGACCCCTTCCCTTGGGTGGGAAGCCCTCACTAGAAGGCTAAGCAAGCCATGAAGTCATTGTATACATAAGCACACCTCTCACTTTCTTCTGGGAAAAGACTACATTCTGTTGCTTTTTTCTTGAGGGAGGAGTGGAAAGTGGAGATCCTAGCTAGCTCAGACCCCAGCTAACTGGGCATCAACTCAAAGATTAGTAAAGACTTGTGCTAAGAAGTTTGTAAATATAGACTCAGACTAGACTCAGACCTCGGGCGGAAGAGGATAAAAACCTGATGAGTTCACTAGGCAGGGGCTTTTCTCCTCTATTCTATCATCAGATGGTGAACTATCCTAGGGTGGGTACTGACACCCCATTTAGAGAACTCCCCAAGGACATGAACTCCTATAATCAAACTGGAGGTCCCTGAGGACCCCAAGTGTCTTTTCTTTTTTAATATCCTCCTTTTTCTCTATTTTGCATATTAGTTAATAATACAAGCTTTTGGCAAGAGTAAATTGAGTAAATCTTTGTTAACTGTTAGGAGAGATTATTGAGTAACTATTATGGGTGGTTGCTAGAGTGGGAAATACATAGATAGTCTCTACCCTCAAAATGTTTATCCTATAAAAGATATTTGTGCTAGAAAGGACCTTAGAATTAGATCAGTCTCTTCATTTTGCAGATAAAGAAACTGAGTCCCAGAAAGGGTATCAGATAATTAATCGACTTACCTGGGGTCACACAGGAAGAATTTTGGAGGGATAGGATTTGAACCCAGATCCTCTGACTTAGATTCAGAATTCTACACATTGCCCTGCTTCTTTTCATTTCATTTCATTTCATTTTATTTTAAAACATTTTTCCATGTTTACATGATTCGTTTTCTTTCCCTCCCTTCTTCCTTCCCCACTTCCAGAGTGGACAAACAATTCCACTGGATTGTACAGTTGTTATCACTTGATACTTATTTCCATGTTATTCATTTTTGCTATAGAGTGATTTTTTTTAAAGCCTAAACCCCAAATCACATACTCATATTGCCCTGCTTCTTAATTGGCACTTACACATGTTGCTGATTATCTTATACATCTATATCTATATCTGTTTGTCTGCCTATCTATCTATCTATCTATCTATCTATCTATCTATCTATCTATCTATCTATCTATCTGTCTGTCTGTCTGTCTGTCTTTCTATCCATACCGATGCAGTAGGGTTTCAGAGGACAGTTGTCACTGCATGGTTAGAAAAAACTTTTCATCTTTTGTGGCTGCCACTGTAGGTCTCCTCTATCTGCGCACACCTCACTAAAATGATAAGAAACCAGAAGCATTGGGAGTAAAAAACCTTCAGTTAATCATTTAATTAACAAAACATTTTTAAATTAAATAAAATTTTTAGTTTATTTATTTATTTAATTAATTTAGAATATTTTTCCATGGTTACATGAATCATGTTCTTTCCTTCCCCTCCTCTCACCCCCCTCCCGTAGCCAATGAGCAATTCCACTGGGTTTTACATGTGTCATTGATCAAGACCTATTTCCATATTATTAATATTTGCGCTAGGGTGATTGCTTAGAGTCTACATTCCCCAGTCATAGCCCCATCGAACCATGTGATCAAGCAGTTGTTTTTCTTCTGTGTTTCTACTCCCACAATTCTTTCTATGGATGTGGATAGTGTTCTTTCTCATAAGCCCCTCAGAATTGTCCTGGATCTTTGCATTGCTGCTGATAGAGAAGTCCATTACATTCGATTGTGCCACAGTATATCCATCTCTGTGTATAATGTTCTTCTGGATCTGCTCCTTTCACTCTGCATCAATTCCTGAAGGTTGTTCCAGTTTACATGGAAATCCTCCAGTTCATTGTTTCTTTCAGCACAGTAGTATTCCGTCACCAGCATATACCACAATTTGTTCAGCCATTCCCCAATCATAGGGCATCCCCTCATTTTCCGATTTTTTGCCACCACAAAGAGCATGGCTATAAATATTTTTGTATAAGTCTTCTTCCTTATTATCTGTTAGAGGTATAAATCCAGCAGTGGTATGGCTAGATCAAAGGGCAGGCAGTCTTTTAAAGCCCTTTGGGCATAGCTCCAAATTGCCTTCCAGAAAAGTTGGATCAATTCACAACTCCACCAGCAATAATGCATTAATGTCCCAATTTTGCCATACCCTCTAACATTTATTACTTTCCTTTGCTGTCATATTAGCCAATCTGTTAGGTGTAAGGTGGTACCTCAGAGTTTAACAAAACATCTTTTGTTATTGTTCAGTTGTATCCAACTCTTTGTGACCCCTTTTGAGGTTTTCTTGGCAAAGATCCTGGAGCAGTTTGCCATTTCCTTCTCCAGCTCATTTTACAAATAAAGAACTGAGGCCTACAGGGTTAAGTGACTTGCCCAGGTAAAATATGAACTCAGGTCTTCTGACTCCAGGCCTAGCACCCTATTCACCATGCCACCTGGCAGCCCAAAACATTTATTAAGTGCATCTACCTGCCAGGCACTGTGATAAGCCCTAAGAATGCAAAGAAAGGGAAGAATGTGATCCCTGGCCTTAAAGAGTGCATGTTTTGACAAAAGAGACCTATGCAAACAACTATTTACAATCAGGATAGGTAGAATGTAGCTAATATATTAGAGCTGGAAAGAACCTCAAGTGAGCATCTGTTCCAACCCCTTTATTTTGCAGATGAGGAAATTAAGGCCCTAGAAATCAAGTGACTTATTGGGATATGGAAAGGCTAAGCCACCAAAGGATTCAAAGTGACATTTTAAGCAGATGGACTTGGATTTTGGTATTTTCCTTTGGGATAGGAGAATATTACCGTGTGTGTGTGTGTGTGTGTGTGTGTGTGTGTGTGTGTGTGTGTGTGTGTGTCTGTCTGTCTGTCTGTCTGTCTTTGGAAAGAGGAAGGGGAAGAGCAATTGAGGAATATGTGCTTTTAGAAGGGATTAGAGAACAGCAGAAGCTGAATAAACTACAAGATAAAGGATATAACCTTAAAGTGAAATCTCCCTGGTTCTCCTAGACTTTGAGTATTGCTTCATCCCTTCCTGCTGAATCATTTCCCTTGGCTTTCTCACCTGCTCCAGTTTCTACTTTCTTAGATTTCACTTTCCCATCCCCCACCATTCTCCCCAAACTCCCTCCATCCTTTGTGGCTTAATCTGTTCTCCAGGTTAAGATCAGGAGTGGGGCACCTAGGCTCTGGAGAAGATAGAAGAGCAGGGTGGCTATTTAAGGACATGAGAGAGAAAAACAAAAAACAAAAAACCAAATCCTGGAATAAACACAAATTCCCTAGATATCTGACCTCATGGGTTCTTGGCTTGAGCCCTTCGGACAAAGATCAGGGACTCAGAACCAAGAGCTCAGGAAGGAGGAACGTGGGCATGTGTCCAGACTAACACTGGCTTCTTTGCCTTCCTAGAATTCAAGCCCTCGGTATTCCCATGAGTTGAGTGAAGTTATATCTTTTCAAGATAAGAGCAGATGAGGAGGAAGGGTAGGAAGTGATGCCGGGTTCATAATTTAAAGCAGGAGTTCTTAACTTGGGGACTTGGTAAACTTGATGTTAAGGTACAAATATAGATAATCATAGTTCGATATAATTGGTTTCCTTTGGTATCCTATGCATTTTATTTTATGCTTTTAAAAACATTTTGAAGGGGCAGCTAGGTGGCTCATTGGAGGCCTAGAGATGAGAGGTCTTAGGTTCAAATCTGGCCTCGGACACTTCTCAGCTAGAATTCTTTTTTATTTTATTTTTAAAATTAATTTATTTTTAAATATTTTTCCATGGTTATGTGATTTACTTTCTTTCCCTCCCCTTTTCTTTCCTCCCTCCTGGAGCTGACAAGCAGTTCCACTGGGTTATACATGTATTATCACTCAATATCTATTTTCCATTGTTATGTGATGAGACCTGGGATCTCCTTAGTATGGAATGACCCAACCACTGATGACTATTGCTCTACAACTGGTTAAGAGTTACTTAGGGCATTGAAAAATTTAATGTCTTACCCAACAATATATATTGTGCTAAAATGAATAATGAACTGGAGGAATTCCATGTGAACTAGAATGACCTCCAGGAATTGATGCAGAGTGAAAGGAGCAGAACCAGGAGAACATTGAGAGACTGATACACTGTGGCACAATCAAATGTGACAGACTTTTACTACTAATAAAAGTGCAAAGATCCAGGATAATCCTAAGGGACAATGGGAGTAGAAATACAGAAGAAAAACATGATTTATCACTTGTTTATATGGGTATAGGATCTGGAGTTTTGGTTCTAAAAGATTACTCTGTTACAAAAAGGAATAATATGGAAATAGGTATTGAGTGACAATACATGTATGACCCAGTGGACTTGCTTGTCAACTCCAAGAGGTGGGGGGAAAAGAAGAGGAGAGGGAGAAACCTGAATCATATAACCATGGGAAAATATTTTAAAATTAATTAATTAATTAAAAAAATAAAATAAAAAAGAATTCTAGCAGTCTAGAGAAACAGAATCTTGTTCATTCCTTTCAGTGGTGTCTGACTCTTCTTGACCTGATTTAGGGTTTTCTTGGCAAAGACACTAGAGTGGTTTGCTATTTTCTTCTCCAGTGGATTAGTGCAAATAGAGGTTAAATGATGATTTTCCCAGGGTCATACAACTAGTAAATGTCTGAGGCTAGATATGAACTCAGGTCTTTCTGATTCCAGGCCCAGTATCTATCCTAGCTGCTTTCTAGGGTTTTCCTTCCAACATATATTGTTGGGGTAAGACATTTAATCTTTCAGTGCCCTAGGCAACTCTTAAGCAGTTGCAGAGCAATAGTCATTGGTGGTTGGGTCATTCCATACCAAAGAGACCCCAGGTCCCTTCCTGCCCTCACTCCTCAGGCTTCCTCCAAATCTCCAAAATGGCCAGGTGCAGTGCTTGGCACTGGGTGGTACAGACTGATCAGACCTAATGCCTTCCTTGCCCAGAGGGCATTAGAGGTCATGCCAACAGAAGGATTCCAGTACTTACAGGGACTGATAAATCCCTGATTGTAGTCATTTGGCAACAAAAGAATGCATTTATGTCTTCTTTGCTCTGGATTGGGACATCTGTAAAGCAGGCCAGAGTAGCTTCTTTACACTATAATAAGTCACTCAAGAACAGCCTCAGGCAAAGCTTGATTGCTTCTGGTTGGACCTCGTGTACTTGTGTGCTCACAGACCTTAGCTAACCAACATTTTTTTTTAACTACAGTTTATTGATATTATTCCTCCTCACATAATCTGTAGTCCAGGAAAACTGGTGTTTTTGCTGTTCCTTACACTTGTCATTCATTGACATAATATTTTCATCTCTCTGACTTTTATATAGCCATCTTTTAGATGTTTCCCTGGATAGAGCATTGGGCCTGGAGTCAGGAAGACCTGAGTTCAATTCCAACCTCATATACCACATACTATGTGAACCTGGGCAAGTCACTTCACCCTGTTTGCCTCAGTTTCCTCATCTGTAAAATGAACTGGAGAAAAAAATGACAAACCTCTCTAGTATCTTTGTAGAGAAAACTCCATGAATGGCATTGTCCATGGGGGTCACAAAGAATTGGATGCAGCTGAACACTTGAACAAAACAAAACTCCTTTGTTTATAATGCAATCTCTCCTCACTCCTGGTGCTCTTTGTAGGCCCAACTTTTAGAATTTCTGTTGCCTTTAAAGCTCAGATTATATGTCAACGCCTTCATGAAGCCTTTCCTGATTTGCTTCTCCCCATCCACCATTAGTGACTCTTCCCATCAAATAACTTCCTGTTTGTTTTATGTGTATACATGCTGCCTCCCCAATTAGAGTGTAAGTTCCTTGAGGGTTAGAACCATCTTTAGCTTCTTTTTTTGAAAAAAATCTCCATCACTTAGCACTGTGCCTAGGCATATTTATTGTTCAGTTGTGTCTGACTCTTTATGACCCTGTGGACCATATCATGCCAATACTGGCCATGGAGCTTTCTTGGCAAGGATACTGGAATGGTTTGCCCTTTCCTTCTCCAGTAGATTAAAGCAAGCAGAAGGTGACTGGGGTCATACAGCTAGTAAGTGGTTCAGGCCCTATTTCCTTTCTCTAGGCCCCTTGTTCTGTCCACTAAGCTGGCTCAAACTGGCTCATAGTAGGCACTTAAAATATTTATTGATTGATGTGTGTACATGTTGTTTCCCTCAGTAGAATGTTAACACGTTTAGGGCAAGGACAGTTCCATTTTTGTTTTAATATTCTAAGTGCCTGGAACATTGTAGATGTTTATCATCTGCTTAATTGAATACTTTCCCTTGAATCTCTAACTGATTCATAAAAATATGTGCTTTAGAGAGAAACAAAACAAGATATTCTATGAAATCTGATCACGAAAGACATCCATTAAAGGAAGAAGGAAAGCCAAGAGAAATTTTGTACAGGAAATGGCACTCTCCCCATTTTTACTGAAGCCCTGGGAGATTGGCTTAGGGTATAAGAGCTTAGACTAGAACCCAGATGGTCTGACTTCCATTTCAGGGGTTTTTCTGTTTTATTGTCTCTCTTTGTTTTCCTTCTCCTACCTTCCACTCAGTCTTCAGAAGACCTGAATTCTAATTGTGGCTCTAAGACTAACAGACTGTGTGACTTTGGGGAAGTTTCTTTCTTTCTTTTTTTTTTTTTAAACCTTTACCTTCTGTCTTGGAATCAATACTGTGTATTGGTTCCAAGACAGAAAAGTGGTACGGGCTAGGCAATAGGGGTTAAGTGACTTGCCCAGGGTCACATAACTGAGAAGTGTCTGAGGTCACATTTGAACCTAGGACCTCCTGTCTCTAGGCTTGGTTCTCAATCCATTGAGCTACCCAGCTGCCCT
Source organism: Gracilinanus agilis (assembly GCF_016433145.1). Lineage (NCBI taxonomy): Eukaryota > Metazoa > Chordata > Mammalia > Didelphimorphia > Didelphidae > Gracilinanus > Gracilinanus agilis. The sequence goes on along the minus strand of NC_058133.1, from coordinate 269,676,342 downwards.
TTGGGGAAGTTTCTTAAATTCCATATCTCAGTTTCAACTGGGTTGGATCAGCTGGTCTCCAAAGTCTCTTCCAGTTCCAGATCTGAGGTCTTTTGTTTTAAGTCATAAGTTTCTTTGCTAGGAAGAAATGAGTTTTCTTCCTGTTCTGTGTCCCCATGTTATATCCCCTTTAATTTAGGTTAGATCTACATGAACCTCAAGAAAGATCTAGGACTCTGTTCTGTATTGATTATTAGGATCATGGTAAATGGCAAAGGGAGGATGGACAATGAGACTGGAGATTTGGGTTCTCCCTCTAAAGTGTATCTTTTCTTCTCTGTATTTCCTAGATTTCTGTCCCCAGATAGGTTTGTACTATTCTGCATGGCCTCCTTCCAGACATTTTCTCCTTCCGAACCCCTAATAGGGGAGTTTAATCCTTGCTCTCAGGGGTAAATGAAGATGAATAATAATGAATCATCCAAGGTTAGGACCTAGTCCTTTCTGAGCCTTTTACCAACCACTGGTTGCTTTCTGCTTCTTGATGTATTTTTTGGCAATGAGGATGAATGTGGGGATTGGTTCTATTTTTTTTCCTAACAGAAAAGATGATGGAGACAGAACCAGGGACATGCTGTGAGGCACAGGGAGGACAATCTAGATTAAGCAGTCATTAAACTAGCATTTATTCAGCCTCACACTGTGGTCCCTGTCCTCACCTTCTAATGAGGGAGATAACATAAAAACAATTATGCAAGCCAGCTGTGTGATTCAGTGGATTGAAAACCAGGCCTGGAGATAGGAAATCTTGGATTTAAATCTGGCCTCAAACACTTCTTAGCTGTGTGACCTTGGACTCGTGACTTAACTTATTCCCAGTTGCTTTTCTGTCTTAGAACTGATGCTTAGTATCTATTATATTTGGTATTAATTCTAAGGCAGAAAGTAAGGTGTGTGTGTGTGTGTGTGTGTGTGTGTGTGTGTGTGTGTGTGTGTGTGTGTGTGTGNGTGTGTGTGTGTGTGTGTGTGTGTGTGTGTGTGTGTGTGTGTGTGTGAGAGAGAGAGAGAGAGAGAGAGAGAGAGAGAGGGAGGGAGGGGGGAAGAGGTTAAAAAAAACCTTTTTTTGATTTATTCAGTGCTTAGAATATTCAAAACATCATGCAAGGTACTATAGAGGAAAAGGTAGATAAGATTTTGACCTTGTTTTCTTATTAAATTCTGAACAGAAACACCAGATAAATAGGGTATTTCCTTATACAGAGTTTAACAGAAGAGGATTATGTTCACACTTGGATTTCTATTATGTATAACTTGCTTTTCTTTTAAATCTATTCAACATGTAACTTTCAAAGTTGTTTTCCTTGACTGATTCTTTCTGAACTTCCGTATCTGCTGTTCTGTGCATTTAAAAATAAATACTAATCTGGGACTGGCTAAGAGTGGTACATCAGTAGAATAGATTGAGTACACAATCCAGAGTAGGTAATGACCATAGTGATCTAGTGGTTAATAAATCCAAAAATCCCAAGTTTTGGGACAAAAACTCACAATTTGACAAAAACTGCTGGGAAAACTGTTTGGCAGAACCTAGATATAGACCAACATCTCATATTGCGTACCAAGATAAAGTAAAAATTGATAACATGATTTAGACATAAAGGATGATACCATAAACCAATTAGGTGAGCACATAGTAGTTCTCCTGTCATATCTATAGATAAAGGAAGAATTTATAAGAGATAAAGAGTATAACAAGGTGTAAAATAAGATGATTACATTAAATAAAAAAAAATGTTTATAGAAACAAAACTAATGCAGCCAAGATTAAAAGGAAAACAGGAAAGTGGGGAAAAACTTTTTTAAAGCAAGTTTCTCAGATAAAGATCTTATTTCTTAAATATAAAGAAAATGGAGTCAAATTTATTCCTCAAATGATAAAATATCAAAGGATATGGACAGGCATTTTTCAGATAAAAAAATCAAAGCTATCTATATTCATATGAAAACAAAATGCTCTAAATCACTATTAATTAGAAAAATGCAAATTAAAATAAATGAGGTACCACTTTATACCTATCAGATTGACTAATGTGACAGAAAAGAAAAATTTTGGAAGGGATGTAGGAAAATTGAGACACTAAATGCACTATTGGTAGAGTTGTGAACAACCTTTCTGGAGGGCAATTTGGAACTATGTCCAAAGGGCTATAAAACTGTAGTCTTGGCCCAGCAATATCACTACTAGATTTGTATCTCAAAGAGATTTTTTAAAAAGGAAAAGGACCTTTATGTACAAAAACGTTTATAGCAGCTCTTTTATTGGTGGCAAAGAATTGGAAATTGGAGAGATTCCCATCAATTGGGGAATGTCTGAATGAGCTGTGGCATATGATTGTTTTGGAATACAATTGGATTATAAGAAATGATAAATAGGATATTTTAGAAAAGCTTAACAATGAGTTACATGAACTGATCAAAAGTAAAGTGAAAAGAACTAGGAGAGCATTATACACAGTAACAGTAATATTGTATAATGATCAACCTTGGACTTAGCTATTTTCATCAATACAAAGATCCAAGACAATTTCAAAGGACCAATGATGAAAAATGTTATCTACCTCCAGAGAAAGAACTGATGAAGTCTGAATGCAGATTGAAGTATACTGTTTTTTAAAAAATTTCCTTCTTTTTTATTTTAGTTTTTTTTGGGGGGGGCATTATGTTTTCTGTCACATCATGACTTAAAGGGAAATAAGTTTTGTATGAATGCATATATGTAACATATAACATTGCATGCTTTCTCAATTAGGAGGAGGAGAGGGAGAGAGAGAATTTGAAACTCAATTTTTTAAAAAATGATATTAAAAATTGTTTTTACATGTAATTGGAAAAATCAAATATTTTAAAAACAAAAATTTCTTCAATTACCCTATTTTATTTATTTCTCTTTTCTTTTTTTCCTGCCTATTCCTATTCCTCATCTCCTTCCCCCTCCATTCCAATTTGAAAAAAAAAAAGAAAATCAGAGCCTTTGTTACAAATATACATGAGCAAATAAAATAAGTTCCTGCAATGGCCACATCTGAAAATGAATTTCTTATTCTGCATCATGGGACTACTATCTCAATGGGTTGGTTACATATTTCATCCTCTGGAATCATGGTTAGACATTACATTGATTAGGGTTGTTAGAGTGCTCAAACTTGCCTGTCTTGATAATATTGTTAATGTAGAAATTGTTCCCTTGGCTCCAGCTCATTTAGCTGTATCAGTTCATAAACTTTCTGAGTTTCTTTGGTACAAAAATATAATACTGCATACACATGTTATAATTTCTTAGACCCTCCCTTGTGCGTCTTCTTTAGTTAATGTTCTTGGTGATAACAAAAAGAGTTACTTAAATATTTTTGTCCATTGGGGTCCTTTTCTCTTTTGTCTCTGTGGGAGTATAGGTCTTGTAGTGGTATCCTGAGTCACCAGTTATGCAGAATTTAGTGAATTTTGTGGTACGGTTCCTTGCATTCTTTTAAAAAAAGAACCATGAATGGAAGTTAAAATAAAGTTTATAATTATAGGTAGTCAGATAGATGACCAAGAACATAAGAAACATGAGCATGCAAGTGGAAGCAAACCAAAACAAGAGATTGTAAATAGTGCCACGTGTAACTTGTTATTTATTAATTCTTAACCCCAATGTGAAAGATGGGTTTGTTGATTTTAAATAGTCATGTCAAACTGACCTTGTGTTCTTTATCCTGTTCCACAGTTTCTGGTTATATAACATGAGTTTTGTTGTTATTATTGTTGGCTTCGCATGATTGTAATTGCCTTTACTTGTTTCGTTCTTCTGGCTCTACTTTCTTTGCTTGGAATCATGTCATCTAAGTCTTGCTATATTTCTGTGAATTCTTCATACTAATTGGTTCTTTAAAATATTCTGTGAACCTATGAATTCATTGGTCTAGTTCCCAGTGGGGGAAAGAAAAGAAAATTCCTTCTATGGATGAAGACCAGAAAAGACTGCAATTTAACATCATAGTGTATAGACTTACCCTGGATTTCACAGTCAGTATGTGTCAAAAGCGGAACTTGAACTCTGAGCTTCCTAATAATGAGGCCAGCTCTTAACCTTCATCTTGTGCCATTGTTTTTTATGGTATAGTAATATTCCATTGGGCAGTTAGGTGGCTCAGTGGCTAGAGTGGTCAGCCTGGAGTTTGGAAGACTCATCTTCCTGAGAGGGAGAGAGAAAGAGACAAAGAGAGAAAGAAAGAAAAGAAAGAGAGAGAGAGGGAGGGAGGGAGGGAAGAAGGAAAGGAAGAAGGAAAGAAGGGAAGGGGAGAGAGGGGGAGAGAGAGAGAGAGGGAAGGAGGTATAAAGGAAGGAAGGGAAGGAAGGAAAGAAGGAAGGAAGGAAGGAAGG
>NC_058133.1:269605338-269671591 GCF_016433145.1 Gracilinanus agilis | reverse complement strand
TGGATGGATGGATAGATAGATAGATAGATAGATAGATAGATAGATAGATCACTGCTTACTTTGTGCTAACTACTTTGCTCCACACTGGGATTACAGATAGAGAAGCAAGCAAGTCCCTGCCCTTAAAGTCCCTATACTCAAGGAGAGGAGTAGGAGGGAGGGGAATTTTGGTTTGGAAAGTTATAGGCAGGGGTAGTTGTTATTCAGTTGTTTGAGTCATGTAGGATTCTTTGGAATTTTCTTGGCAAAGATACTAGAGTAGTTTGCCATCTCCTTCTTCAGCTCATTTGACAGATGAGGAACTAAGGCAAACAGGGTGGTCACTTGCTGAGGGTCATATAGCTAGTAAGTGTCTGAGGCTGGATTTGAAATCAGGTCTTCGTGATGCCAGTCCCAGTGTTGTATTCCCTGCACCACCTATATGCCTCTTGTAATAGGCAGAGGATGTGCATGTAAATGATTAACAACTAGGTCTCTGGAAAAATGAAAACACAACAAATTTTTAAGTTTAATCTGCATTATGAACATTTTTACATTAATTTCTTGAGCCTAGGCTATTAATAAAAAATAATTCAAGCCCTGATTTGAAATAAGCTTTTGTTGATTTCCAAAGTATAAATACTCTCACTAAAAATTTAACACTTAGGCTGTGAACTGGGAGACTCCTTCCAGGGCAGTAGTGGAATTTCATTTGATCCAATGCATCTTTGACTCTTGGATCCAGTTGGTGTTGAAAAGATGACAGCAAAGTCAAGTGAGACATAGCTAGACCAGTCAACAATAGCTGGCCACATATGGGACACTCATCCATCAGGGCTTTAGGGGCTTTAGTCTGCAAGGTATTTTGTCCAGTCCTTTTGGCAGGATGGCTGATAAGGTGATGGTCAAAGAGTGAAGTAAAGGGTCTTGAATGCCAAGATTAGGCATTTATACTTTATTTTGTGAACAATGAAGAGCTACTGATTTTTTTGAATCGAGAAGCCATATAATATTTGTATCCCCTTCCTCATTGTTCTTGTGAAGAGGATTTATGAGGCAGTGGGTACAAAAGTACTCTATAATTGCAAACTATGTAGTGGTTAGAGTGCCGGGTCTGGAGTCAGGAAGACTGCATCTTTCTGAGTTCACATCCTTCCTAGCTGTATGACACTGGGCAAGACACTTCATGCCTTTTGCCTCAGTTTCTTCATTTGTCAAATGAACTGGAGAAGGAAATGGCATACCCCTCCAGGATCTTGGCAAGGAAAACCCAAAATGGGATCATAAAGAGTCAAATACAACTGAAGTAACTTATCACAATAAATACCAACTAACTTCTCTCTCAGGAGCTGTCCCCAGCCAGGCGGAGGGAGTTTCTACGAGATCATGCTGCCCCCTTTTCGGCTTTCCTCACTGACAGCTTTGGCAGAAGACACAACTACCTGCGCATTTCCCTCACTGAGAAATGTAACCTTCGGTGTAAGTTTGTGTCCTCTTCCCCTCACTGTCTACCTTCCCCACTGGCACAGTTTTGGCTCTCTTCTGTCCTTATCCCAGCCAACCACACATCAGCCCCATCAATTAAATGATTCTTCATATCTCACCTCTTCTAGGAAGCTTCCTGACCCCACAGAGAATTCCTGCCTTTTCCTCTTACTTTCCACTGTGGAAACAAAGCTTCCCTACTTCCCCAATCCAGTAATCAACATTTCAACAAGAGGGATGAAATTTAGGATTGAGTCTAGGAGTAGACTGATTTTTAAGATTAAAATTTAACTGGAAATATATTTTGCATGATCACATATGTTTAACTATTTCAATTACTTCTCAATGAGGGGGGAGAGAATTTGAAACTCAAAAATGTTTTTAAATGTTAAAAATTGTTTTTCCTTATAATTGGAAAAAAATAAAACATTATTTTATTTATTTTCATTGTCATACAAAGCCCACTTCCATAGTGGTCACTGTTGTAAGAGCAAAGTCATACATAACCAAAACCCCCAAATAAAGCCACAAATACACTGATATAAAAGACGACTCCAAAAGTTAGCCAGGTGGCTCGGAGGGCAAAGAGCCAGCCCTAGAGATGAGAGATTCAAATCTGGCTTCAGATACCTCCTAGCTGTGTGATCCTGGGTAAGTCATTTAACACCCATTACTTAATGATCTTTCTACCTTGGAACCAACACACAGTATTGATTCTAATATGGAAAGTAAGAGTTAAAAAAAAAGGCGTAGATTGGGATTGTAGCCATGTTTAGGGTTAGAATTGTGATTGTTTTGTAATGGGGAGAGCATGAGACTTGGAGGAAACAGATTTCTATTTGAGGGAGCCTCAGATCTAACTGCTTTGCCTATTTACCACCTCCTTCTCAGGTCAGTACTGTATGCCTGAGGAGGGCGTCCCACTGACTCCCAAGGCGGACCTGTTGACCACGAGGGAGATCCTGACCCTTTCCCGGCTCTTTGTGAAGGAAGGGGTGGACAAGATCCGGCTCACAGGTGGGGAGCCTCTCATCCGACCTGATGTACTGGACATTGTGGGTGAGTCCTGACTGAATCTGAAACTTTCACCCTCTGCCCCTGCCACCCCCTTCCCTCTTTTCTCCCCCCTGGGCACCGTCTTCCAATGGGATGGGATGCATCTGGGCTACCCCTAGCGCCTTCCAGAAGGGTCTGTCAGATGTGCCGCCTGATGGTCCTGTGACTTCAAGTCTGCAGCTGCTGCTTGCAGAAGCCACCTGGTGCTGGAGGACTGCTTTTTAGCCTTCAGTTCTGCTCCCTTAGAGGAAGCCAAGCTCCTGCCCTCCTTCATGTCCCTGCAACCCCCGCTGACCACGACAAAAGTGCTGCCCAAATCTCAGTCCCTTGGTTTTCACCCGGGTTCCACCCCAATGTCTACCCCAGTTTTTTTATGCTAAAACCTTACCGTATTTCAATCCTCCCTCCCTGCCGCCAGTCCCTCATTCTGGAGTGACAAGAGTGTGAGATGGGCAGTGGGCTCGGCTCCCAGTCCTCGTTCTGCCTGGGACAAGGATTGGATCTCCATTTCTTCCTCCCTAAAAGGAGGAGGTTGGCCTGCTTGGCCTGCAAGATCCTTTCCAATTCCAAACCTCACGATGACTTTATTGTTCCTCCCCCCCAGCCCCATAGTGCTCTCTAGGGGATATTAGTGACGTTCATTCGCAGAACAGCCTTCTCAGCGGTAGCTGGACTCTCCTAGGTGTTACCTCGGTGCCAAGAGGTCAGGCTGCATTCCCAGAATTACCCTGAACCCCATCCACTCTGCTTGTTGCCAGCTTCCTCCCCATCCAAGCCCCTTGTCCCCGCTCAGCCAAGTCTCTGCCGTAGCTTCCTGGAGCCACAGTGTGAACAGGTTCTGGATGAAAGATGGTGGTAAGAGCTGCCACAATATCGTTGGCTGTCATCAGCGTTTCTTCTGATCTTTACGCCAGCCCAATAAAGGAGGGAATACAGAGATGCTTCTCCTTTTTTTTTTAAAGAGGAGGAGGGGTCTCAGAGAGGTGATGTCACACACCAGGTTAGTAACGGAACCAGGACTCTCTGAGACCCAGGCCTCTTGCCAGTGTGCCACAGTTCTACATCAGCTATGATGGACCATGGGGAGTGGTCATAGATAGGATGAGTGATGGGCTACAAAGCATCAGGAGCCAGGTGGGGTCTGTCCTCAGAAAGGTGGACAAGTCCCTGGGCCTCTGGTTGGGAAGATGGCAGGTAAAGCCTCTCTTTCCTAGGGAGAGCTTTAAAAAACCACAACTGTGGGGAAGGGGAGGAGGGGAAAGCTGAATAGCTCAGTGGATTGGGAGCAAGACCCAGAGATGGGAGGTCCTGGGTTCAAATTTGGTCTCAGATACTTCCTAGCTGTGTGACTCTGGGCAAGTCACTTGACTCCCATTGCCTAGCCCTTACTGCTCTTCTGCCTTGGAACCAATACAGAGGATTGAGTCCAAGACAAAAGGTAAGGGTTTAAAAGAAAACACTACTATGATCTCTCTAATTTTGTGACATTTGCTGGTACACACTTTCCCCTCTATGGTGTAATCTTACTTATCCTCATTGTTATTTAATAAACATTTCTTCAGTAGAAACAGCTCTATTGGATCAGACCTGAAGTTGGGAGATGGACTGGGGGAAGGGGGACAGATCACTGGATCCGCAATTAAATGATCTGGGTCTGGGCCTGGGTCTGTGCAGTTATCCTAACAATGTGAGTTTAACTAAATCCCTACCTCTCTCTGGACATCTCTAAAGTGGAGGGGTTGGTTTGGATCAGTGATATCAAACTCAGATAGAAATGTGGTCATAAACTCTTCATTAAGATCCCTGTTTTAGAAAACCACATATTAATTTATCTACATTCTATTATATTTTTATCATCTAACTTAATTATTTGACTATTTGTTAAATATTTCCCAATTACATTTAGAAAAATACTCTTACCTTCTGTCTTAGAATTAATATTAAGTATCAGTTCCACAAAGAAGAGTGGTAAGGGATAGACAATTGGAGTTAAATGACTTGCCCAGGGTCATACAGTTAGGATGTGTCTGGGGCCACATTTGAACCCAGGATCTCCCATCTCTAAGCCTGGCTCTCTAGCCACTGAGCTACCTAGATGCCTCTCCCAATTACATTTTTTTTAAAACCCTTACTTTCCTTCTTAGTATCAATAATGTATATTCGTTTCAAGGCAGAAGAGTAGTAAGGGCTAGGCAATGGGGGTTAAGTGATTTGTGACACAGCCAGGAAGTGTCTGAGGCCAGATTTGAACCCAAGACCTCCCACCTCCAGACCTGGCCTTCCCAATTACATTTTAATCTGGTTCAGCCTCTTATGACTCGTGTCGCCTTGTTTAACATCTCTGCACTAAATGGCTACTATGGTCTCCTCTTTCTGAGTCTTACCGTGCAATGAAAGTTATTACTCTTCCTGCCTCCACTATCTCCCTCACTCATCTAACCAGCCAACCAACCAACCAAGAAGTGTTTCTTCCAGGAAATACTCAGAATCTTTTCCTACTTCCAGTAATGGGGAAAGAGACTGAACTAATTCCACATCTCCCTATAGGTCCTTTGCCTGGCTTCAGTCTCACGTGCCTGAATTCTTCATTAGTTCTGGGTTCATGTTCAAATGTAGAGCTTAACTGAACTATCACAGGGGCTGTGTGAAAATGCTCATCTATATAGGAGGGTAGAAATGGGAAGTCAAGGAGGAGAGGTCACCACATCACATTGGTTTAAAAAATGTCCATTTACTGGGTATGGTGAATTTTGTAGCATTTAACCTTGACCCTAATAAACAGTTCCATCTCTACTATCTAAGGTCCTGGGACCGAACACCCTGAATAAAAAAGATCCAAAGAATGTTGGAAAGTTTTCTTTTGGCTAAGAGCTTCACCTTCTCCCCCTCCCTTACCTTACTAGGGAACACAAACTTTTTTCTGAGTTTGATTCCTCCATTCGTTCTTTCCCATTCATCCCACAGCTCAGCTTCAGCAGCTGGATGGCCTGAAGACTATTGCCATCACCACCAATGGGATCAACCTTGCCCGGCTGCTACCTCGGCTCCAGGGAGCCGGGCTCAATGCTCTCAACATCAGCCTAGATACCCTAGTGCCAGCAAAGTTTGAGTTCATCGCCCGTAGAAAAGGTGACCAGAGCGGATATGTGGGAGGGAATGGATGAGTCCAAATGGAGGTAATATAAAGTCCTTCCATATTGGTATCTTATCCAAGGGTTGGTGGTGAGGTTGGGTTGGCCTTCTTCCATTGTCTCAGTCAGTTTTCTTATCCTGAAGTCACCTAAAGAGGTATTAAAGTGTTAAAGATGGAGGGATAAGAGGAAAGAGGAAATTTTTCCCAGGAAAAGGACTTCCCAGACCAGAGACAGCTCAAGCCTTGCTGAATGCTTCTAAAAATTCATTTAAATTCACTTCAACATTATTTGGGCATATACTATATATTTCTTGCCATTCACAAAGATGAATGAGAACCTGTCACCGCCTCCAACGAGTTTATAGTCTAGTAGGAGAGTTTGAGACACATTTATAGTTTCAGAGTATGAAAGAACTTTAGTCCCAAATCTTTACCCTATGTTTGAAGATACTAAGTTTGGGAAAGGAAGAGTAATTTTCCCAGAGTCATGTACAGAGCTCATGGTACCACTTGGGTGTCTTGAATTCTAGCCTAATATTATTTCCATTTTTCCCTTTCACTTGCATTCTGTGTTGTACTGTTGTTATTTGTAAGTTGTTGTTTAGTCATTTCAGTTGTATATAACTCTTTATGACCCCATTCATGGTTTTCTTGGTAAAGATACCAGAATGATTTGCCATTTCCTTCTCCACCTCATTTTACCGATGAGGAAACTGAGACAAATAGGGTTAAGTGACGTGCCCAGTCACACAGCTAATAAATATCTGAGGTCAGATTTGAATTTAGGTCTTCCTGACTCCAGGCCTGACACTGTATCCACTGGCCTATCTAGTTGCTTGGGTTTGTAAGTGCCCTAAGAGAATTAGGACATAATGAGCACTAGAGGAACTCAGGGATAGGGATTGGTCCTGTGGTTTCAATTCAGGGAATATATCCTCTACCAATGCAGATAGACACCTCTTCATAATAGACTTGGGTAGAATATACATCTAGTATGTGTTAGAGGTGATACTTGAGTCTTCTTGGCTCTAAAGTCAGCTCTTTATCCACTCCACCAGGCTCCCTCTCAGAAGAAAAAAAAATCACTAAGTTGTAATGGATTAGAAAAGGCTTTGCAGAGTTCCTCAGTAGAAAGGATGCCGCTGAGGAGGGAGGGTATCCCACACAAAGGGAACAGAGTGTACTAATGCTTGGGGGAAGGAAGGATTATTACGAGACTAGGAAACGATTTGGGTTAGTCTGGAACATGAAGTGTTTGAAGAAGAGGAAGTATGAAATAAAGCTGAGAAGGGTGGTTGGGTCTAGAGAGTGAATGTGGAGGAGGGTCTTAACTAGAAGTTGTGTGTGTGTTGCAAGAAATGAGAATCATTGAAACTTTTGACCCCATGATTGATGGGGATTGGAGTTGTGCATTAGAAATATTATTCACGCAGCCTGCTCTGAATAATATACTGAATTAGGGTGACAGTTTTGAAAGAGATTCCAGAGTAGGAAGTAAGTGATTGAGGGGACCAAACTGCAAAATGACTGTGGAGCTTTCTTTCTTTTCTTTTTTTTTAAAGCTAGATTGTGATTTTAATAGTGTAAGAAACTCCTAATGATTTCAATTAAGGAGTAATTCTTCCTCCAATGCAAATTGACACCTGCTTTGAAACATAAAGTCTTTTTGAGTTGCTTTTCCAAGAAAACTAAGAAGCATATATATGTATGAAGTGTGTGTATAATGTATATGAAGCAATATAGTGTATGTAGTGGTATCAGCATATTGCCTTAGAAAACCACAAATTAACATTATTTGTATTGTATTATATTTTTCCTTATTTTATTAAGCATTTATCAATTACAGTTTAATCTGGTTCAGGCTGCCTTGGGGAGTTTTTGCACAGTGAGTCTTGACCCCTCTGCTGTGGTACATATGTTGGAGTTAGGAAGACCTGGGTTCAAGTCCTGCCTCTGACACATATTGGCTATGTGACTCTGGGCAGGTCACTTGATCTCTTGGAGCCCCAGGAAACTTTCTCAGACTATATATTACATATATACTTTCTGAGATTATATGTTACTCATAAATTGAAGTGACAGTCCATAGAAAGGGTAATCCATAATGCTGGAATAACCAAAGCAAATTCTGTATAGTTTTGGGATTCCTTGTAGGATTTGCTATAGCAGAGTGGGCTTCTCCATGGAATTCGGGCCAGACTAATGCTTCTGCTGAATAGTATAGGCAGGGGAAGTTAGAGAAGGAAGTGAGAGTCCATTGGGACATTGGAGAGGAACACCAAATAGATAATTGAGTGTAGTATGTAACAATAATTACAACAGCCCAAGGATGTATGGGGGTGGGAGAAAACTTAATTCCTCACCTTGCCTCCTTTCTCTACCATACAGGCTTCCACAAAGTTATGGAAGGCATCCATAAGGCCATTGAGTTGGGCTATGATCCTGTCAAGGTGAGAAAGTTTTTCCTCTTAATTCCTTATCCCATTTGCTCCCCTTCCCATTGACCCCTTCTTTTTACATCAGTCCTTTGGCTCCTAGATGGCCTTCCAGGTACATGTTCTTCCCCCTTCTTAGCTTCCATCCTGGGTCTGCCCTGCCCTTCATTTCTTCTTGCCCCATTGATCTAACTCTAGAAGGAGTTAAGAAAAGGGGTGGGGAGGCAAAAAGGAGGGATTGGGAGGGAAGAAGGCAATGGAAGGCACTGCTTGGGATGAGGGATGCCCCGGATGATGTTGAGTATCAGTGTGCTGCCTTTCTCTGGCCAGGTGAACTGCGTGGTGATGCGTGGCCTAAATGAAGATGAGCTGCTGGATTTTGTGGCCCTCAGTGAGGGCCTCCCCCTGGATGTTCGCTTCATAGAATACATGCCCTTTGATGGTTAGTGCCTGGGCTGTGGGAAGGGCCCCAGGCCCTAAAAGATTGATCTTTGCCAGGGCCATATTGATGGAGTGGCTAGTATGGCCAATGGCCTCAATGTTGTGGGGGAGCTAGTTGCCCCCAACAATGGATCTCTTTGGTTGCAAACTCTGAAGCTTTGGGAATTTGTTGGTGATCCTTTAGTGGCCTCACTGAGGATGCCTTAACTACTTATCCATATCCAAACACTAGAAGATGAGCCATGTATAACAGGAATAGGAATGAGGGGGGATGGTTTTAGGATTGGAGGATCATGAGATTGCTTGATTCATTTATTTATTTTAAGGCCTTACCTTCTATCTTCAAATCAATACTGAGTATTGGTTTTAAGGCATAATAGCAGTAATAGGGAGGCAATTGGGGTTAAGTGATTTGCCCCAGGGCACAGAGCTAGGAGGGTTTGAGGCCAGATTTGAACCCAAGACCTCCCATCTTCAGGCCTATCTCTCCATTGAGCCATATTGCTGTCCTTTGCCTGTTTACTGTTAATAATACTTATTTCTGTGGTATTCTGATTAACAAATCTCCTTTTTCACAAAAATCGTATAAGGTAGATAGTGAAAATATTATCCCCATTTGATAGTTAAAGAAACTGAGAGTTTGAGAGGTCAAATAATTTCCCCATTGCCACTTTGCTAGTAAAGTGCCATACTGGAAGGAAAGTTGGATGAGGTGAGTTTTAAGGATTCCCTCCAATGCTAAGATTCTGTGATTATCTAAATTTGTCATTTTTATAAAGATAATAATAGCTACTGTTTTCGTGACCCTCTGAGGTGTACAAAGTACTTTCCACAGCATTTCCTTTGAGGTATGGAATACAAGCATTATTATATCCATCTTACTGTTAGGGAAACTGAGATGAAGTGACTTGTTCAGGATCACAGAGATTGTACTATGCCATGATCTTCTGAAAAGTCACCATGGCTACTATGTGCTGACCCCACAGGTAACAAATGGAACTTCAAGAAAATGGTCAGTTATAAAGAAATGCTGGACACGATCCAACAACGTTGGCCAGAGCTGGAGAAGCTACCAGAGGAAGCCTCTAGCACAGCTAAGGTTGGAGGGGAAATAGGGCTGGGGTCTGAGACAGGGAGGTTAATTAGCCTGTGTCTTCCTCCCAGAGGAAGTGAGTGGTTTGTCAGAGAGTGGGATGTCTAGAGTCAATGTTATTGGGGGGCGGTGAAGAGGGGAGGGAATAACATAAGATAATTTAAAAACAACAACAACAAAATAAAACCAAAAAATCTTCCCAAGTGTCTTGGGTGAGATATTTCAGTTGAGAAAATGGACTGGGCAATGGGGTGGGCAGGAGATCAGCATAGGAGATGGCATTGCCTTCTTCAAGCATCCATGTTGGGCATCTTCTGGCATGGAGGTAAAGAGAAGGATGAAATAGCCCTTATGGAATTGGAAACTGGTCAATCTCAAGGAGGGGGTGGGTAAGCAGCTTGCTAAGATATTGGTGGAGACTTCGTCTCCCTGGCAACAAGCCCAGGACTTCAGTTTCTTCATCTTCTCCAGGCCTTCAGGATCCCTGGTTTCCGAGGCCAGATCAGCTTCATCACATCCATGTCTGAGCATTTCTGTGGGAGCTGCAACCGCTTGCGCATCACAGCTGATGGAAACCTCAAGGTAGGTCACCCCTTCCCCATAATGCCTCATTAGACGTGCCTCTTTCTCTCAGTGTCATTTCCCTCCAGTGTTATCCACCTCCTCCCAATGCCATTCTGGATATCTTCCCTTCCCTCCTCCTGAAATATTGATTTATTGGGGATACTGGAAGGGGTCGACTGTAAATCAAGGGTTCTTAACTTGAGGTCCATGCACTTGATTTTTTGAAACATTTTCATAAGTGAATTTCAATATAATTAGTTTCTTACGTAATTATATATATTTTACTTTATTAATTTAAAAATATAATTCTGAGAAGAGGCCCATAGACTTTCCTGCATTTCCAAAGGGCTCTGTGAAACAAGAGAGGTTAAGAACCCATGGTTTAGTGATTCCTCCAGAAAACAGGGCACAGAGATGGTTGATGGTGAGAGAGGCCAAGTCTAAAGTGTATTTTGTGTTGTTACCTGTGTAACATCCCCCTGTGGGGGATGATAGGAGCATGGAAACAGGGCTGTGGCGAGCTTCCTTCCTGAGCCTTATGGGACTCCAGGATAGGGGTTGATTCTAAGATAGATTATGATTGCTTAGAAGCTTCTTTTTAGGGCAGCTGGGCGGCTCAGTGGATTGAGAGCCAGTCTAGAGTATGGAGGTCCTGGGTTCAAATATGGCCTTAGACACTTCCTAGCTGTATGATCTTGGGCAAGTCACTTAGCTCCAATTGCCTAACCCTCACCACTCTTCTCCCTTGGAACCAATACTTACTTAGTATTGATTCTAAAACAGAAGGTAAGAGTTTTTAAAAGAAGAAGCTTCCTTTCTATTCTATTCCCCCTTTCTCCTCTCCTCTCTGCAAATCCCATTTATTATCACTCTTCCTCAATCAAAAGGGGTTAGAAGTTCCCAAAGTCATACAGTGATGGGCAAACTTTTTAAAGAGGGGGCCAAGGGAAAGGAAATGCTCATCTGTCTGTCTATTTCTAAGGCAACTCTTTCGAAGTTTCATTGTATTGTATCCTACTCATTGTATTCGTCAGATTAGGAATAATGTCAAGGGCTGGATAGAACATTTCAGAGGGCCGCATATGGCCCACGGGCCGTAGTTTGCCCATCACTGATCTAGAATGTAAATGTGGATTCTGCATAAGAACTGTTGCTTTGGGACACCATGGCCAGCTATTTGTCCTTGACACCAAGCTCATTTCTATTTAATAAGTGTTGAAGGGTTATAATAAATGTGCCCAGCATTCTAGTTACTGTCAGAGAATCATTCAGGGAAGTACAGGGTCTATTGTGCCTTATGAACAGTATCTAGAAGAGCTTATAGTCTCAGACAACAGAATGCATAAGAGTTTTTTTTGAAGAGTTTTGGTTTTTAAAAAGCATCCTTGCAGAAAACTGCTACAAGGCAGCATTCTAGTCGAATGCTGCAGGGGCCAGAAAGAGATGAGGTGGTCCAGGAAAGCTTCCTAGAGGAAGGAGCTTTTGCAGCAAGTCATGTAATAATTGGATAGAGAGAGCAGATTAAAGAAGGTATTCCAGGAACAGGAAATATGAATAGAGGGTAGGAAAGAGAAAAATTTTGGCAGATGGTGAATAGACCAGTTGAATCACTTACGTCACCAGACGTCATTACCTTCCAGTCTTTTGTCTCCATCCCTTCCTAAAAGTGTTAAAGCCATATGAATATCTTTCCTTTCCCCTTCTTAGATAGTAATTATTTTAGGAGTAGGTATGGGAATGCTGGAAAGGCTTGACCCTGTAGACCCTGTAGAGGAGAAAGAAGAGGGGATAAACTGGAAAAGTAAATTGGGACCAGACTGTGGAGGGCCATAAGTCCTAGGATAAGGAATATGGGCTTTATCCTGTAGGTCTGGGGAGCCACTAAAGATTTTTGAGCTGATGTTGGCAAGTAACATAATGAAAATGACCTATTCATTAAAAAAATTCTTTAGTACAGGAAGGATTAGAGTGGGATTAACTAGAAGTGACAGGAAGACCAATGAAGAGACCATTTTAGTAGTTCCAGATTTGAGATCTTTTGAAAAGAAGAAAAAACAGAATTTGATGACTGACTTCTCCCTGCCAGAGCTGATTCTGAGATTGTGGTCATGGGTGAGCATGACACATAGTGAATGTACCCTTGACAAGAAATAGGGACATCTGGGAGAGAAGCTTAAGTATAGAACAATTTCCATTTTAGAAAGTCTGAGGAGACTGGAACATCCAAGTGAAAATATCTTTGGGAAACTCTTACATGTCCCTGACCCAGAATTTGAACCATGATTTTCATAGTTCATCCCCCTCCTCTTTTGGCCACTCAGTCTTTTCTCCTCAACACTCAAGGACATTTTATTCTTTTCATTATCATGAACTTGACATGGCTTGAGAAGTCCCTTATTTTTACACTTGAGGCTAATGAGGTCTAGAGTAGCTAGGTCAGAGGCAGCTTGGTGGTGTAGTGGATGGATCATTGGGCTCAAGTTCAAATTTAACCAGATAACTTTCTAGCTCTTTGGCCCTGGGCAAGTCACTTAAACCTGGTATACTTCAGTTTCTTCCTCTGTACAATGGTTTTTTTTTTTTTTTTTTTGCACTGAAATTTTTTGAGGGGGAGAGATCAATGAATGGAAGAGACAGATGGAAACATACATACAATATGACAAATCTCTGTGTGTTCATGCACACATATTCACGTGCACATGCATGCCTACACACATGTACATAATGAAGCTGTCCTTAGGATAACAGGGAAGCCAGGTCTCCAGATACCCAGGCCTTGATTCTTTTTTTTTTTTTAAACCCTTACCTTCTATCCTGGAGTCAATACTGTGTATTGGCTCCAAGGCAGAAGAGTAGTAAGGGTAGGCAATGGGGGTCAAGTGACTTGCCCAGGGTCAGCTAGGTAGTGTCTGAGGCCATATTTGAACCCAGGACCTCCTATCTCTAGGCCTGGCTCTCAATCCACTGAGCCACCCACCTGTTACCTTGTACAATGGGTTTAATGACAGTACCTACTTTCCAGGGTTATTATAAAGATGAAATGAGATAATATTTGTAAAGTACTTAGCACAGCATCTGGTGATACACAGTAAGTGCTTAATAAATGCTTGTATCCTTCCTTCTTCAAGGTCCAAGAGGTGGTATGTGTCAGAGGCAGGCTTTAATAATAGCTAATATTTAATAAATTTTAATAATAGGTAGAGCAGCAGATAGTGTGCCCAGCTTGGAGTTAGGAAGACATCTTCCTGAGTTCAAATATGGCCTCAGACGCTAGCATTGTGACCCTAGGCAAGTCACTTAACCCTGTCTGCCTCAATTTCTTCATCTCTTAAATGTGCTAGAGAAGGAAAAGGCAAATCATTCTACTATCTTTGCCAAGAAAACCCCAAATGGATCACAAAGAGTTAGACACGATTGAAAAACAATGAATAATAAATATTTTTAGGGAGCTTTGCGATCTGCAAAGTGCTTTCCATATGTTATCTCACTTGATTCTTGCCGTAAATTCATGTATGAGGCATGATTTGAACCTCTTGATTTCTGACTCCATGTCCCACCTAATTGCCTGATTTGAGCTCAGGTCCTTTGGCTTTGGAGACAGTGATTTTTCCACTGTTCCAGGCTGAATCCCTGTGTCTAACCTCATCCCTTTCTGATACAGATTGAATCATTTTCTTTTTGCCCTGGGACCTGTGGGTCTAGGGAGGAAAGAGGAGATCCAGTCCCCATCTAGGGGTCAATTAACCAGGAATAAAGGGGAGCTTCATTGAGTCTTTGTTGTGATATTGGGCAGGTCTGCCTCTTTGGGAATTCAGAAGTGTCTCTACGGGATTACCTTCGGGCTGGGGCGCCTGAAGAGGAGCTGCTGAGCATCATTGGAGCTGCTGTGGGCAGAAAGAAGAGGCAACATGCAGGTATTTCAGGCTGGGAGAGGAATCAAGAGGAAGTCAGTGAGGGTAGAGATTAGTCCTGAGGAATGACTGGCAGCAACTTAAGATTTAGTCTGAGTCTAACTAATGGAACTCAGTACTCCCCCTACCTTGATCGCTTTCTTTATTCTCTGTCTCGGATCCCTCATCCCCACCTTTTCTAGAGGTTGATCAAGAATCAAGGCCTGGTGGGGGCAGCTGGGTAGCTCAGTGGATTGAGAGACAGGCCTAGAGACAGGAGGTCCTAGGTTCGAATCTGGCCTCAGACACTTCCTAGTCGTGTGACCCTGGGCAAGTCACTTGACCCCCATTGCTTACCCTTACCACTCTTCTGCCTTGGAGCCAATACACAGTATTGACTCCAGGATAGAAGGTAAGGGTTTAAAAAAAAAAAAAAGAATCAAGGCCTGGGTATCTGGAGACCTGGCTTCCCTGTTATCCTAAAGACAGCCTCATTGTGTACATGTGTGTAGGCATGCATGTGCACGTGAATATGTGTGCATGAACACACAGAGATTTGTCATATTGTATGTTTCCATCTGTCTCTTCCATTCATTGATCTCTCCCCCCTCCCCTGCCCCATCTTTCTCTCCCTCCCCATTTTTCCCTCTAACTCAGGCATGTTCAACATTGCCCAGATGAAGAACCGACCCATGATCCTCATCGGTGGGTGACCCATCAGTACGTAACCATTTTCCCCCACCCCTTATCCTTCCCCATCCTTCAGAGACCTCTCTGGGGGGAGTGGGGAGAAGGAGCGAGTGAAGGAACCCTGGCACTATTAATCATGCGTCCCATTTCCATGAGCGTTCCATCCAAGAAGTAGCACAGGCAGGGTCAAGCTTTTGGGAGACAGTACGGTGGATCTGGAGTCAGAAGACCCAAGTTTGAATTCTAATTTTGCTGCTTATTAATTCCGTGAGCATGGATAATCCACTTAACTCTCTGAGCCTCAGTTTTCTTACATGAGCAATCAAAAGGTTGTAGCAGTGGACCTTTAAGGTCCTTTCCATCTCTAAACCCTGCGTCCCTTCAAGCCACTGGGAAAATACGATTCGATTGATTTGAGTCCAGACGATTCCAGGGGACAGTTCTTATCCAATAGGTGTTAGGCACAAAATGTTTGCTTCAGAAACAGATGAGTTCAGCCACTTGGATCATATCTTAGGGGCTTGCAATAGACTAACGTGAGTAATATATCAAGAATCCATGATTTTATCAGCCCAGTGCATCTTCTGCCCACATGGGCTTTTTGTGTCTGTCTTAGTCAGATGACTTCATGAGTTTCTTTGACTGAAAACTACAGCTGGCAGCTAACTTTTCTGGTGATGCGCCTCTCCATGTTTAGCTAGGCTGGTTCTCAGAAAGTCACCAAACCCATCCTTTTTGCTTTTGCAGTTTGGCAGAACAAGACTCATCTTCATGAGTTCAAATCCGACTTCAGATACTTAGTAGCTGAGTGACTGAGCAAGTCACTTGTTTCCCTCAGTTTCCTCATCTGTAAAATGAGTTGGAGAAGGAAATGGCAAACTACTCTAGTATCTCTGCCAAGAAAACCCCAAATGGGGTTATAGAATGTTAGACACAACTGAAATGATTGAAAAACAGCCTTAGAGCTCATCTCTGCCCCTCCCTCCATTAAACCCTCATCAACTTTCCTCTCAACTCTTCTCACAACAAGAAGTCTCCAAGCTTGTGCCTTTGAGAACCTTGGATCCTCATCATGAGGAGGCATTGCAGAAGATTACGTTGGGTGAGAGATATAGAGCCAGAAGAGGCCTCAGAGGACAGCTAGTCCAATCCCCTCACTCTATAGATGAGGAAACTGAGGCACAGAGAGGTCCCATGAGTTGGTCACAAAGGTGGCAAATATAGATGGGATTTGAACTCAAATCCTTGAGTCTGGAGCGAGTGCTCTTTCTACTAACTAGACTAGGAGAAAGAATCTTGGTAAATATAAGCTGCACCTACAAAGTCAGAAGACGGGTCCCCATATATGTCTTACAGAATCTGCCTTATTACTTTGTGTGAGGTGTACCACCATCATTGAATTGGGATGATGGAGGTTGTATGATCATTGACTTAGAACTCTAAGGAACTTCAGGACAAGACTTCTTAGCCATAATCCTCAATGGACCCATTAATAGATTTTATAACAGGGAAAGACATATGTATTTGTATGAGAAAAGTTATAGCTTCATTTCAATGTTAGTGGTTTCCTTTGTAATCCTATGTATTTTATGTTATGCATTTATGAACATTATTCTGAAAAGGAGAGTTTAGCAGGGGTTTATGGGCTTCACCAGACTGATAAAGGGGTTAAGAATCCCTGTTTTAGAGGTACTCAACCCCCTCATTTTATAGATGTGGAAACTGAGGCCCAGAGATGTTAAATGATTTGGTCATATAGGTAGTTAGTGTCAGAGCCAAGATGAAAACAAATTCTCTAAGGAGTCAGCACTTTCACTATCCCATGAGTCCTTTTTGGGATATGAGGGTGATTATTAAAAAAAAAATTCAGAATAGCTTTAATTCATTAAAGAAAAGCGATATCAAACCTTGACTTCAAATTGATTGGGGTTTTTCCCCCTGGATTTTCTTTCAGTCACAGTGTTTCATTTCTTAGGAAAGGCAACAGTTATATAAAAACTTACCTCAAAAGCTCAATAATTTATTAAAAATGATTAGAGAACACATAATTTTAGGAGTCCATACCGCTTTTATAATCTATAAAGAATTTGTTATTGTTTAGTCCTGCCCAATTCTTTGTGACCCCATGGAGTTTTCTTGGCACAGATACTGGAGTGGCTTACCACTTCCTTCTCCAGCAAGTTAAGACAGACAGAAGTTAAGTGACTTACTCGGTGTCATACAACCTAGTAAGTTTCTGAGACATGATCTGAACTTAGATCAGGTCTTCCTGACTCCAGGCCACCAACTGCCTAATTTAAAGTTGCAATTCTGATTCTCGCTAAGTCACCCAGTCTCATAGTGTTCTAGGCAAACTCCAAAACTAAAATGGCTAAGAAGGTACTGATTTAAACTGGGAGAGGAAATTTCCTCATTTGGCATTTCCCCATGTCATTGAAGGGGCAACTAGATGACCCAGTAGAGAGAGTGCTGACCCTGGAGTCAGAAAAAATTCTGGCCTCAGACCCTTCCTAGCTATGTGACCCTGGGCAAGTCACTTAACCCTGTTTGCCTCAGTTTCCTCATCTGTCAAATGAGCTAGAGAAGAAGTGGCAAACACCTACCTACTTAATAATGGCAAAAGCTTTATAGAATTGTTGGGACAGCTGGATGGCACAATGGGAATGCCAGGCCTGGAGTCAAGAAAACTCATCTTCCTGAGTTCAAATAGGATGCAAATGAAATAACAGACATGAACAAACAAAAAAAATTATCATTAGGCTAACAAAATTTAACCCCAAAAGAAGAGGTCCTGAAAGGGACCTACTTGAAGGAAGAGAAAAGGCCACCTTGAATAAATCTAAGTCTAAGAAAATGCATAGTTCTGAAATGCTTCAGAGTTGTTTCAAGTCATTTGACATGATGCATTCTCCTAAGGAGGTTAAATGTTTCCCTTGGTATCTTGTTTATACTTTTTAATTTGCTTAACAGACTTTTTATTGGAGATAGAGACTTCACTGAGGGACTATTTAGTTCTTCATCTAGGACTGTAATGGCAAACCTATGGAATGCATGAAAAAAGGGCACACACAGAGCCCTTTTTTTTTTTTTTTAAATTTTAAACCCTTAACTTCTGTGTATTGACTTATAGGTGGAAGATTGGTAAGGGTAGGCAATGGGGGTCAAGTCACTTGCCCAGGGTCACACAGCTGGGAAGTGTCTGAGGCCGCACAGCTGGGAAGTGTCTGAGGCCAGATTTGAACCTAGGACCTCCTGTCTCTAGGCCTGACTCTCAATCCACTGAGCTACCCAGCTGCCCCCTACAGAGCCCTTTTTGCAGGCACACCTGCAGTCATTTTTTTTTTTTTTTAACTAGAAAGCCAGAGGGACTCAAGGCATGCTATTCCCCTCCTCCTTCCATGCACCTGAGGACATTCCTCACTTCACCCACCCCTCTGCCCAGCAGCCAATGGGAGTGCTTCCTCCCTACCCTGTCTAGGATAGTAGGGGGCATAGTGGCACCCCATCACTGTTCACCATCACTGATCCAGGACTTTTTTTTTAAAGAAATTTTCAAAAATACTGTCGTCATACAAAGAGTCAGAGCACCTAGGTTAGAATCCCATTTCTGAGACTTTCTATCTGTTTGCTCTCAGCCCAGTTCTTCAGCCTCAGTTTCCTTATCTGTAAAATGAGAAGGATGCACTGCTAGATGGGCTCTGGTGTTTCTTTTAACTACATGGCTACAAACTTACATGGTTCAGAGGCAGCAGAGCAAAGTGATTAGGACAAAGGATCTGGAATCAAGGAGCCTGGATTCAAATCCTACTCCAGATACTTATTAGCTTTATGGCTCTCTCCAGCTCCATCAAGTCATTTAACCACTCTATCATTCAATTCCCTTGCATACAGAATGGGGAGAGGATTGGACTCAGTGGCTTCTTAAGGTCCCCTCTAGCTATAAATCTGCAATCCCATAAGCAAAGAATTTTTTTTTCAGTCCAGTCTTGATTCTTCATGACCCCATTTGGAGTTTCTTGGTAGAGATACTGGAATAGTATGCCATTTTCTTTTTTCAGCTCAATTTACAGACAAGGAAACTGAGGCAAACAGGGTTAAATAGGTGACACAACTAGTAAGTGTCTGAGGCCATAATTGACCTAAGGGTGATTTTCTGACTCCACTGTGCCACCTAGCTGCCCCAAGTAAAAATTAAAGGCTTTAAAAAACAATAATATTACATGCAAAAACAAATTTTAACATTCATGTTTTTCGAGTTTTGAGTTCCAAATTCTCTCCCTTCTTCCTATTCTCACTCTCTTCTACTCCTCCCCCTTCCCTGGGATGGTCAACAATCTGATATAGATTTCACATTTCCAATTATGCAAAGAGGTTTTATTATTTAAAAAATAAAATGGAAGGAACTTTGAAATGCCATCTGATCCATTAGCCTTTTATAAACCCTTACCTTCTGTTTTAGAATCAATACTAAGTATCAGTTCCAAGGCAGAACAGCAATAAGGCAATGAGGATTAAGTGGCTTGCCCAGGTTCACACAGCTAGGAAGTGTCTGAGGCCAGATTTGAACCCAGGACTTCTCATCTTCGGACCTAGCTTTCTCACCATTTAGTTGCTCCTGGCCCAATGACTTTTTTTTTTTTTAATTTTTCATAAAAACTCTTACTTTCTGGGGGGCAGCTGGGTAGCTCAGTGGATTGAGAGTCAAGCCTAGGGAGGTCCTAGGCTTCCCAGCTGTGTGACCCTGGGCAAGTCACTTGACCCCCATTGCCTAGTAAGAGGTTTTTTGTTTTTGTTTTTTTTTTTAAACCCTTACCTTCTCTCTTGGAGTCAATACTGTGTATTGGCTCCAAGGCAGAAGAGTGGTAAGGGTAGGCAATGGGGGTCTAGGAAGTATCTGAGGCCAGATTTGAACCC
Source organism: Gracilinanus agilis (assembly GCF_016433145.1). NCBI lineage: Eukaryota > Metazoa > Chordata > Mammalia > Didelphimorphia > Didelphidae > Gracilinanus > Gracilinanus agilis. Next base: position 269,651,911 of record NC_058133.1, on the reverse strand, counting down.
CAGACTTCCTATTTCTAGGCCCAGCTCTCAATTCACTGAGCCACCCAGCTTCCCCCAGCTCATTGACTCTTAAGTTATAATACACGGATGGGAGGGAGTAGCTTCCTTTTGCTTAGGATTTCCCAGAATAGGAGCTCACAGTCCAGATCATTGTTTTTGGAGCTTGCTGGTGAAGCTGACCCAGAGCTGGTGATAATAACTAGGAAAGAGTGAAACCTTTTGTGACACTATTTGATTCAGAGTTTATCTTTGCCTCTCGCCCTCTGCTCGTGTCTCTGTGGCTTTCTGCCCACGGTTTTCCCTCCCTTCTTAGCTTCAACCTCCTTTTCGAGCGGTTCAACCTCTTCTCTTCTCCCCCCTCTCCTTGTAGGGTGCTTTCCAGAGCTCCGGGATGCTCCTCTGACCCCCTCCAGACGTCCCCCCTGGAATTCTCTGCACATGCAGGGCCTGAGGGCCAGAGAGGGTTTCTCTGGTCAGACGGGGGCCGTGCGGACAGGATGGGGATTCCCACCGGTCCTTCGTCCAATCCAGCCACGGCTCGAGGCAGGCTCTCCCCGGAGATTCTACAGCGCTCCCCCACAGGACCCCGACTCCAGCCCTAAGTGCCTTCACCCAGAGACACCAGCTCCGCCCGCTTCCCCCAGACGCTCTCCGCCCTCAGACCAGCTGACCCACGTGGACTCAGAAGGCCGAGCCTCCATGGTGGATGTGGGTGGAAAGCCAAGCACAGAGCGAGTGGCCGTGGCCTCGGCCGTGGTCCTCCTGGGGCCTAAGGCCTTCCACCTTGTTCGCCAGAACCAGCTACAGAAAGGTGACGCCTTGGCCGTGGCCCAGCTGGCTGGAATCCAGGCAGCCAAACTGACCAGTCAGCTGATCCCACTGTGCCATCACGTGGCCCTGAGCCACACCGAGGTTCAGCTGGATCTGGATGCGGCCCGCCATGCTGTAGTGATCCAGGCATCATGTCGGGCGTGGGGCCCCACCGGCGTGGAGATGGAGGCCCTGACTTCTGCGTCCGTAGCCGCCCTCACCCTCTACGACATGTGCAAAGCCGTCAGCAGAGACATTGTCCTCGGAGAGATCAGGCTGCTTAGCAAAACGGGGGGCCAGCGGGGGGACTTCAAGCGAAGCTGAAAGTCCAAACCACCGCAGCCCCCACGCCGGCACCCCGAAGCCCCCTCCCTTCTGAGTCTCTCTCTGACTTTGTATCGGCCTCCAGGATGAGGAACGCCTTTGGAGGGGCATTTCATCTTTGGGTCACGGTGTCTTTTCACCACTCCCCGTCATCCAGGACCAAACATAGCCCAGCTGGGGAAGTAGCGTAAGAGGAGTCTAGACGATCTAGCCCCAAATGTTCATTTTACAGATAAAGAAACAGAGGCCCAGAGAGGAAGCGTCACGAGGCAGGCCAAAGCGGTAAAGATGGCAGCAGGTCAGAAGCAGAAATGGGCTTAGAACTCCCATTTTATAGCTGGGGATATTGAAACCCAAGAATAATGATGATATTTTACATTTGTAGAGCATTCAACACTTGTCAAAATACTTTTACATCCATGATATTATTTGACTCTTGGAATAATGCTGTGAAGCCAGTAGAGGGGAACCAAAGGTCTGAATCATCTACAACTTAAGTTGGTGGTCCTGGATAAGAGAGTGTATGAATATCTCGGACCCCAATCTACCCTCCTTTAGTCACCATTTTTTCCACCATATTTGTTTTTGCCTTGCTTCAAGCCTTGGTGCCCTGCACTAGACTTTGGGACTCTCCCCAATTGGTTGTTGCTCCCTTATCTTCCCAGCTCCCACTCTGGTGGGCTGAAGGCCCCTTCCATCCTGGGAGAGGACTTTGGTCCACTTTCTTTTCTCAGACAGGGAAGAAGGGAGGAGAGGTCCTAAGGATTTGTGCATGCTGGTCTTATTGATGCCTTTAGGGTGTGTGTGTGTGTGTGTGTGTGTGTGTGTGTGTGTACACATCACAATCATTTCCAGATTCAGCTTCCCACACCCCAGAGGAGCCTTCCTTTATGATAGCAACAAACGATTCATAAAAACCAGCCAAGGCAGAGAGGACATCTGACAGGAGAGGTAACATTCCACAGCCATCACCTCTCACCTCTGCAGCCAAAGGAGGACGGTGCATTTCCTCCACCCTTCTCTAAACCTCATCCTTCTTGAGATAGCCTTGTTCCAAGGAGCCAAAGGAGCAAAGATTTATGGGTGGCCTGATTCCTAGGAAGTTTATGTAGGTGGGGTGAGAAAAGGAATGAGACAATGAGGAAGATTTCAACTTAGCCGTGGACTTCTCATTTTTACCCTTGGAAGGGAACTTAGTGACCACCCCTGTTTGGGGTTGATTTCTCTACGGCTCCAGAATGTAGCCTGCCTTCTCCCCCAACCCACATCCCCTTGCAGATTTACCGTAATTGTCCTATTTCACAGAGGCAGGGTAGTGGATACAGCATTGGGCCTGGAGTCAGAGTTCATATACAGTCTCAGATACTTCCTAACTGTGCAACTGTGACAAGTCACTTAGCCGCTGTTTGCCTCAGTTCCCTCAACTGTAAAGGGGATAATAATAGCACCTAAATTATATAGAATATATATATATATGTATGTATAATTCTTCTTGAGTTCAAATCTAACCTCAGATACTTACTAGCCATGGGATCCTGGGCATGTCACTTAACCCTGCTTGCCTCAGTTTCCTCATCTGTAAAATGAGCTGGAGAAGGAAATGGCAAACCACCCCAAGTGTCTCTGCCAAGAAAACCCCAGATGGGCTCACAAAGAGTCAGACACAACTGAATATCAACACGCTTAACCACTAGAAAGGGCTTCCCATTATGATACCAGACTAGACGATATCTAATACAGGTTAACTTCTTGTTTTGCAATAATATATTCCCCAGGATGCTTCTTTATTTAAAACTATGATTTCTCTGTCTTCCCACACCCCCACACCCCCAGCCAGTCTGAGGCTCTCCCTCCTGGTCATAGCTGTCTTCCTTTCCCTCAGCTTCTGTCTCCATGTCATCTCCCTCACTTTTGAGACATAAACTCTCACCCAAGGCAAAAAGAGGCCAGACAACAAAAATTAGGCACAAGAAGGCAGTCATGGGGCTGTACGGATTTAATATTTTTAGTATTACAGTATATTCTTATAAAAAAAAAAGGTGCGAATAAAAAGGACACTACAGATTTTGTACATTAGACTCATTGTCTGAGATAGCTGGTGAATGTGACAGTGCCACTGAGGTGTGACTGATGGAAAGGGACAGCCCCAGCTTGGGGGTTTGGAAAAGACTGACAAAAGGAGGAGATACATTTACCCCCTCCCACCCCTGCCTTAGATTCCTCCTCCAGCCAGCTTCCTCATGTGGGAGATGGAGATGGAAGCCAAGGGTAGGTCGGGTCTGCATTCTTCCTTGGGGGTAGGGGAAAGTTCGAGGGTACTGGGGGAGGGCAGGGAAGGGAGGTTGCATTACATCAAACATGAATTCTGCATCTGATGTAAAATTAGACAGTGGGGAAAATGTACCCCAAGAAAAGGCAGACCAGAGGGAGAAGGGCAAAGGACAAAACTCAATGGTTTGTAAGAGATTAAAACAAGGCAGTACACCAGGTACCAGATCGACCCAGACTCAATGGGGCATCTATCAGTGGCTCCCCTCACCCCCAATTCTCACTGGGCCAGCCTCTTCAGTCTGTCTGTTGGGGGTGATGATGGGGAGTTTAGTCTTGCCAAGCAGCCTCCACTGCCCCCATTGGCCCTATGGGCCAGCAGGAACTAGGGAACAATAAATAGAAATTGGGCTCCCAGGGGTGATGGGCCTTATCTAAAATAGAAACAGACTAAACAAAACTGCATGTGCCACGTACTCCTGGACAGAAAGGCACAATTGCTACCAGGTATCTCCAGATGTCAGAATCTGGGACTTTTCTGTGGCAGTACAAAGGGGATGCCAGGAGAAAGAAACACATGCTATGGCTAGACTGCCCTACTGCTTGCCACCCTCTATGGAGTGGGACTATGTTGTAGGGGCAGGGGGAAGGGGTACTAGCACTGTTTGCTTTATGGCTTGGGAGGAGAAGGGGGAAAGAAGTGGTTTACATCATGGGTGTACACCAGGACAGAGAAAAGTCCTACTAAATTGGTCAAATTAATACCTTTCCCAATATCCCAACTTTCCATCCCATTAGCTCCTTGGACAAATGTGGCTGAAATCCTTCCCAATGCCTCCTGGGGCCTAGGGAGTGTCTGTGAGAGAGAGAGAGCTTTTAGTCAGAACTCCAGAGGACAACAACGACAATCACATCCCTCCCCAACATCCCCAGTCCAAACAACTGGGCTCTTCCCTCTTTCCTGTCTTTGACCCTGTCCATCCTACACTTGGGTGAAAACATCACCCCATTCCCTCAGCCATTTCCTCCAGCCCAACTCACACATAACACAGGCTGAGCACATGCTCTTCAGGGGGCAGTTCGGCCTCCCCTCTCCTTTCTCACAGACAAGGCTCTTTAATCACCTTGCCTTTAATCACCTTGATCACCCAGGATACTCACTGCCCCTCTCCCCTTCCCAAAGAATTTAATCTGAGATGAAGTCAGAAGAATGGCAGCTGGAGAGCTCAGGCCGCCCTGAGAAGGGAGAGTTAGAGAGAACAAATATTATAGAGACACGAAGGGAATCTGGTAGTAACTCCAAGTAGAAGGCACTTAAAGGCTTAAGATCATGATAAACGAATGGGGAAAGTCCACTGCAAATTAGAGACTTCTTTCCTTTGCCATGGTCATGATACGTCTGGTCTTCCTGATTCCTTATAGATCAGGAATTAGAGGGCAGGGCATCGGGGAGCTGCTCAAAGGACAGTGTAAGATGAGGGTTAAGATCATGGGGGATGGAGAATGGAAAAGAACCTCTAGAGCTGGAAGGGAGATACCAGCAGGTCATCTTGTCAACCTGTCCCCCTAGCTATCCTACTTTCTAGCAGGGCTACCTATTTCAGCAGCTGGGAAGTAGGGAACAGATTTGGAAGGTAAGTAGCTAGAGGCCATACCCACCTCTTGGCTCCAAGCTCTCTGCCCTTTGTGACCACTTTTTGAAGCGAGTCACTATGGTCACTCACAGTTCTTTGAATCCACAACCCTCCTGTTCTTAGGTCTGAGCTTGGCCCACTGGTCCTAAATGGTAAATCCCTCACTGGAGATATGTAAACACGGACTGGCTATATTGGGCCTGATTTGCAGGGTACAGTTTTTCAATATGTGACCATCTCTTGAAAGCTGTGGAGAAATGACTTGTCTCATCCATCCCCATTGATGGTTCACTCCAGCTGAGGGAAGAGATAATTTTCTTCTAAATGGCTCTCCACCCCTCCCATGAACCCCAAGATTTTCCCCAAGATAGGTAAGGCCTGGATGGCCAGGGTGGAGAAGGGACTGGTTGCGCCCACTTTTATGAGACAAGCATGCATTGGAAATTAAGCAGAATCTGAAGGAAATGAGGCTGTGAGAAAAGAAGATTTTTTAAGAGAGCCGGAAAAAAAACAACTGAGGGCTGAGGTGCTGGTGTTTTCTGGGCTCCTGACAGAGAGCCCACATATTCCATGTCTCCAGGACAATGGTCAGTGGGTATATGTACATTTGAATGGGAGCATGTGTGTGGTGGGGGGCGAGGCGGAGGTGTCGGCAGAGAGGGCAGGGTGTCAAGGGTTTGTGTTCCAGAAGAGAGGGGTGGGGTTTGGAAAGAGGCCCAGGCAGCTGATCCCAAATCATTCCCCTCCAAGAAAAGGGAGAAGGAACTGTGGCAGGCCAGATTCCATTCTGAGGGTAGGGAATAGAGTTCATACATAAGCCCAAGTCCCTGACTTAGGTTATAAAATTAATGTTTCACTGAAGGTAAGATAGGGGCTCAGGCATTTTCTAGCCATATTAAGTCTCTCTTCTATACCAAAAGTCTGTTGAGGAAAATAACTCTATTCTTCAGCTTGTACCTGATCTAGACTGTCTTCCTTCTCCTTGAACCACTTTTCTTTTTTTCTTTTTCTTTTTTTTTTTGCTTTGGCCACACTTACATACTTCCCTCCATTTGTCTTTCCATTCCACCCCTTAGATAAGCATAATCCAAATGCACTCTTAGAGAAGATGTTTTAAAAACTTGTTTGTGTTTTGGCAGCTTCCAGAAATTCTTTTTTTTCCTTTTTCTCTTTCATCCAAGTAGAACATTTTGTCTTCAGATTCGCAACCAGACCTGTCCCTGACCTAGATGCTCCAGAGAAAGGGGCATCAGTACCAAGGCTGAGAAGACTATGTGCTTTAAAAAGCTCTCAGAGGCCATACAAAGCAAATGCCCTGCTCCTACTACCCTGTCAGTGAAACATCTTGTTTTGCCTTCAGTGGGGGCTCAGAGCTGATCTTTGAGATGCTAGAGCCATTCTATGCCAACACGCGGGTTCCTAGGTGGGGCTGTGGATCCTCAGCACAACTTCTAGGCATTCCTGGGAAGTCCCAGGACCTCTGGCTGAGTAACAATAGACATAACTGGAGATGCTTTTGGAGCAGGAGTCAGCCACAACAGAATGGAGGGCAGGACACAAGAAAGGGACTAAAAGAAAGCCCCTGAAGTAAGGGGGACATACTTGGGCCAGCCACACACCACTTGCCCCAAATTCAGCTTAATCACCTAATTAGGCAACCCCCTACTTTGCCCCTTTTCATCCTCTCTCAGTTTCCTTGAGCAGAAGTCATCCTCTTTCTGCCGCCAAAGTCTCCAAGTCAATAATTTAGCTTGTTCACTGCCCGCTCCCGGCTTATTTCCGGCATTTGGGTCCCTGACCGCTTGCGGCTTCTTTTGAGCTTGGACAAGTCCTTGTCAAAGACTTCACCTGAGCGCAGAGCAGACACCAGGTCATCAAACTCTCCGCCCTCCTCCAAGGAGCTGACACCAACAGCTGCCTTTCGCTGTCTTCGCTCCCGCTCCCGCTGTTCCTTCAGCTAAGGGTGAAGACATGCCAGGTCAGTGATAGCGGGTTGGAGGGAGGCCAGCCCAAGGAAGGACTAGGGATCAAACTCTCACTCCTCTGCGCATCCCCACTCAGGAACCTTCTCTGGTTCCTGGTCCCAAGGTGGGAATTCATAATCCCACTCTTCTCAAAAATGGCCCAGTTTCTGACTAATAGTAATATTAACAATTAGTATTTAAATAGTACTTTTTTCTTTTTTTCTTTCCAAACAAAAGCATTTTAAAAAATGAAAAAATATACCAAAAGTCAATCTCCTGGCTCTACTTTTCTTGCTAAACTAAATCGCCTTATAGTCTTCTTGGTGGGCTTAAATAGAATGCTGGGCCTTGAGTTGGGGAAGATAAAGCTTCAGATACTAGCTGTATGATTCTGGGGCAAGTCATTTAGCCCCTGCCTCAGTTTCCTCAACTATAAAAAGGAGTTAATAAATGTATTTACCTGGAAGGATTGTTGTGAGGATCACATGAGCTATCTGTGAAGTCTGGCACCTAGTAGGCTTTCTATAAATGCTTATTCCCTTCCTCCTACCCCTCACACTGATTCCTAACTTTCCTTGAAGTAATCTGAATCCCTAATTCTCTTCCTCAGGGCCTCCCCCTTCTTTCTCCAGTGTCTCTCAGTTACTATCCATTTTCTGTTGTTTAATATAATTGATAATACTTCTGAACATTATCTATGTTCCTGTAATGAATGAGGGGAAGGGGGAGGAACTGATCAATGATCCCTCCTAGACTTAATGTACTCCTCAAACCTTGATCCTCTCTACAAAGTATCACAGAGCACCCCCTGTCATCTCTCCCTGTTATCTCCCAGCCCTACTTTCTTTCTTCCAAATCTTTTCTTCTTCCCACTTCCTCCTCCCCTCTATCCCCATTCTCTTCCCCCTACCATGGCTTCCATTCGTGCCCGTCTCTCCTCCTCTTCCTTCTTTCGCCTCATGGTGTCTAGATCCTGTTGGGCCTCAGAGAAGGCCTGTAGGAAGGTGTCAAAGATGCCAAAAAACTCATCTGGTTGCATCTTGCCCTCAGGTTCTCCAAAGTGCTTCAGTGCCCTGGCAAACTGTCATTGGGAGCAGAATGGAGAAGAATCCATTGAGTAGGTCAAGAATTGGAGGATTGGTTATTAGGGGCTGGGGTCTGAGGAAATTCAGGTTTAAGGGATTCCCTAGTTTGCCTTAGGGGGCTTTGTGAAGCTAGGAGTGAGGATCAGGAAGATGAGAGGGTAGGAGTATCCCTACCTTATCCCTGGCCTCATTGAGCTGATCTTCTAGCTCTGAGAAACTGAAGCTGGCAACAGTGATGAAGTCACTCATGATTGGGATGAACTTATCGCCCGTCTCCCTTTTCTGGTGCTTCTGATATTCTAGCTCCTGTAAAGCCAGGAGAAAATGAAAGGAGAAGAGGATTTCAAGCTAAAATTGTCCAAAAGTGAGAGAAGGTAAATGGGGAAAGAAGTCTCTCATCTATACCAGACTCCTACCCTTCCTTGTACCAATAGAAACACAGTAAGGAGGCATTCTCAGAATTTATTGGGCTGGAAGGCTCCTCAAAAGGACATGGTATGGGGGCAGCTGGGTGGCTCAGTGGATTGAGAGCCAGACCTAGAGACAGGAGGTCCTAGGTTCAAATCCGGCCTCAGACACTTCCCAGCTGTGTGACCCTGGGCAAGTCCCTTGACCCCCATTGCCTACCCTTACCAATCTTCCACCTATAAGTCAATACACAGAAGTTAAGGGTTTAAAAAAAAATTAAAAAAAAAAAAAAGGACATGGTATGGGCAGCTAGGTGGCTCTGTGGATAGAAAGCTGTGTCTGGAGAATGGAGGTCCTGGCCTCAAACACTTCCTTGCTGTGTGGCCCTGGGCAAATCACTTAACCCCATCTACTTAGTCCTTACCGCTCTTCTGCCTTGAAATCAATGCTTATGATTCTAGGCCAGTAGCTAAGGGTTTAGAAAAGAAAATCATGATGTCCATTCCCCTGTCTATTACTACCTTTGAACAGGCTGAGAAAAAGAGAAAGGAGTTCACTCCTCTTTTTAGGGACTTTCATAGAACTTAATTCTCTAGCCTTCTAGGTCTCTATGTTTTTCCTGATATCTAGCCTCAAGCAATCGAATTTGCAATCCAACTCCATTCTCATTCTGTGTGGATTTGCACATCTTCTGCCTGTCACCCAAGTCAGCATATCTCTAGCCAGCATCCTCACACTGAACCAGAGTAGGTCCCTGTTTCTCCATCTCACCATACCCATCAGAAGGAGCTACCCAGAGGCTCAGAGAAAGGTTGCAGGATGTTTCAGTATTTGACCAATGTAGGTTAGCATCCAGAGGAGAAATGTACTAAGATGCTCTGGAACAGAGAACCGAGTCCTTAGAGAAAAGGAGAATCTTCCCAGGAATGAGGTGAAGAGAAATCAATGAGTATCTTGAATTAAATTTATTACCTAAATTTATTATGTACCATTACCAGTCCCTTATCCAACCCTGAGCCTCAGTTTCCTCAGTTATAAAATGAGGAGGTTGGGCCAAATGACCTTTAGAGCAGGGATTCTTAGTCATTAGTCCTTAGTCTAGTTTGTGTCATAGGCCCCTTTTGTCATTCTGGGGAAGCCTAGAGACCCATTTTTAGAATTATGCTTTTAAATTCATAAAGTACGAAAGATTTTTTTAAAAATGAATGCTCTCTTAAGCTGTATTCTAGCCCTGAGTCTATGATCTTATGATCCTTTCCATATGAATTCGTATTATCCTGGACATAGTGTCCAGGACTATTTCTCTGGCAGACATTTAGGCCACCTCCCACCCCCCGCAACTTCTCCAGCTCCCTCCCACCTACCCCTGTTTCCTGGATAGAAGGAATATTAGCTCATTTTATTATCAACCTAAGTTAAACATAATTAGGAAGGCAAAATTGAAACCGAATTCATCCAACAGCCCAAAAGAAATGACTTTTTAGATTACTCGTTGTCTTGAATTGGATCCTAAACACAGGCAGAAATTTGAGGAGGCATCTTGGTCCCAGCCAATTAATCAGCCAGCTGGCAAGTAGAGCACTTACCAGGTGGCCTCAGCAGCACTGTGCCAGGTACTGGGTGGGGAAGGGTGGGGATTGACATAGGGCAAGATACAGAGAAATATAAAGTACAATCCTTTGTCTTAAGTGGCTTAAATCTAATTGGGGTGGGGTGGAGAATGACTAAAAAAACTATAACACACATGAAACATGAGGGAAGGGGCAGGGTTTGCAATCCAGTCAGAGGGCAGTTCTCTCCAAACCTCTTGCCTCCTACAGTACCAACTCCCAAGCCTTTGGGGATGGGCATCCAGGAGTACTCACCACTTCCACAGCTCTCAGCCCTTTTCTGATGTTGTTTATCTCCTTCTCTAGCTCTGACAGACTGCAAGGGAAACAGGTCAGAAGATTGGACTTTTTTTTTCCCATGTGGAAGTAGGAGGAAGGGGGGAATGGAGGGAGAGAATGAACCCCCCCCTTCCTGCTTCCTGACTCCCCTTCCCTTCCACAGAAGTCTCTAACGCAGGCCTCCACTCCCCCCATCTCTAAGCCCTTTCCCTTGTGAGAGCTGAGATCTCAAACAGGGGCAAGATTCGGATTTTCTATATGAATTTATTCTATTTATTTAAAATCTGGGCTTTCAGGTGAAAAGTTATGTTTTCACTGAAAAAGAGAAATGTTTAAATAATTAATTTAGTTAATTAATTTTAATTAATCACTTAATTTAATTAATTCTGTTTAAGGAAATTCTTTGCAATTGACTTTCATTTGCGAATAGATTGTCCACAGCAGAAGGTTCCACTTTGCTTGGCTTCTCCTTGCCACTCAATACAGTCCTGAGAGCTGCGCTCCCTTTCCCCAGTCCCTCCTTGCTAGTGGAGCCCAGTGGAAATAAGCAGGAGCCAGGAGGGATCTGGAGAATAGGTCTAAGCCTGGCTGACCAGAACAATGATAGAGAAGGATGTGTCCACTCACTTGACTTTAGCAGCCTCGGGGAGATGCTGAAGCTCAGCAGGCATGTTCAGGATGTCTGGGAAATTCTTTTCCAAAATCATGATTAGGTAATGGAGCAATGAGATGTTCCTGCAGTTTGGAGGTGGGGGGAAATGGGAATGAGCCAGAGGGAAAAAGGAAGAAATCCAAGCAGGGCACCAGGGAAAGATGGAGTTGTGGGTGAGACCACAGGGTGGCAGGAAGATGGAGGAAGTTGGGAAGGCAGAAGGAAGGAGGTGGGCTCGCACCTGTCAATACTGGACTTGGTGTCGGCGATCTTGTTGAGGCTGGAGACTCGGAAGCCATAAGCTCCCCCTCGTTGACCCTTGTTCATGTAGTTGCCGATGGCGAGGACGACTTCCAGGAGCCGCTTTAATTGACGACTGCGTGTCAGCTCCCTGGAGGCCAGCAGGAGGGCTGGGGGGTAAAGGTGTGTCACCCCCAGAACTGGGTGAGACCTCTACCACTGGCCTGGGTGGCGGTGGCCATCCACCTCCCCCCTGAGCTCCCGGAAGCACTGCCCTTCAGGTGAAAGCTCACCCCTTCCAGCCTTCCTGAATGAGACTGGAAAGTGGCGAGAATTCTCACTCCCGCACAACTCGCGTCATCTGTGCTGCTTTTTAACAGATGTCCCCACTAGCCCCTCTGTTTGCTTATGATATCATTACAACCCGCTTTCAGTTGTCCTTATGGTTGGAAGGGAGAGGTGGCAAACAATTGAATAACAGCAGATTCCTACCAGGTCCCTTTTATCCTGCACACATCTCCCGGCCCCCTCCAAAGAAGTTCAAAAACTGCATTTCCCTAATCTTTTCACAGTATGTATTTACAGGGAGAAAAGTATCAGACCGAGTTGTGTGTTCCAGCTTCGACACGCAATGCCTCTCTGACCACAGACCCATCTCTTCACCTCTCACTTTCCTTACATGTCAAATAAGAATGGCAATGTTTGCAAACCCTAATGGTTCCACAGGGTAACTGGGAGGGAGATGCCTTGTGAACCACAGGGATTTTGATAGGGACTGGAAGCTGTGATTTTATTGGTGCAAAAAACTCCCACAGAAGGAAATTCCCTCTACCAATACAAGGATACTCCACTTCGTTGGCATCTTAGATACTTCTTGGGTCATTAAGAGGTTAAATGAGTTGCCTAGTCATGCAGCTAGTACGTGTTCAATGTATAACTTGAACCCAGGTCTAGTTACCCATCAGCTATATCAAGCTGTCTCTATTGTTAGCCATAAACATTGCATCTATAAATATAATGTATAAATATATTATAGAAGTTACATTTATAAAAGATAATATAGTATACAAATTATAGTGTACAAATACTATTGATATGATAATAAAATATATTATATATATTATATGTACAAAAACCTCCCAGATAAAGAAATTCCCTCTACCAATACAAATATACTCTACTTTGAAGGCATCTTAGAGTCTTAGATAAGTTCTTGGGTCATTAAGGAGTTAAATAACTTGCTTAGTCATAGAGTTGGTACATGTTTGATGTATAATTTGAACCCAGGTCTAGTTATCCATCAGCTACATCATGCTGCCTCTATTGTTAGTCATAAATATTTATTGCATCTATAAATATAATGTATGCATATATTATATAAATTACATTTATAAATGATGATATAGTATACAATTACATTGTACAAATACTATTGATATGATAATAAAATATATATTATATATGTTTAGAGCATGTATAATAATTGCAGCAACTTAGGCCTGGAGTCAAGAAGACACATCTTCATGTGTTCAAATATGGCCTTAGATACTTACTAGGTGTGTGATCCTACACAAGTCATTTAACCCTGTTTGCCTCAGTTTCCTTATCTTTAAAATGAGCTCTAGAAGGAAATGGCAAAGTACTCCAGTGTCTTGAAGAGATTGGCATGATTGAAATGAGTGACCAGTAATAAATGTAATTTTTATTAATGATGATGAGGATAATATGCATGGCATTGAAATGTGGCTATATGGAATTTATTTAAATGACATAATTTTATTAATTATATATAATATCCTGAAAATATATTATGAAATATCTTGAAAGTTGGCCATAGATAATTTATTTAAATCATTCTATTACATATTTTATTATATATATTTTATAATATACATATTAGTATCTTATTTTATATATATTTGTGTGTCTTGAATCCTTATCCATTCCCAGTGGAGCTGGGAGCTTGCTGAAAGGTAAGACCCTTCCCTATGCTATTTGTCTGGGTTACTTAGAGATAGGATGAAGCTGGAGACCTCCAGATTCCTGGTAGCGCCCCTGTCCCAACCCAGCCTGGGATGGTTGTTGTCTAGCAGCAGCAGGGTAGGCATGAAGTGAATGGGGAGTCTGTCTCTGGATTCATCTGCGTCTTCCCTGGGATCCCAACAATGCCTTTATAATGTTTTTACTCATAGTCTCACTGAGTATTGACTGGCTCTGGTGTCCAGCAGAGGGTGCTCACGCTATTTCTTAGATATGGGTCTCAGGGTGAGTCAGGACCTCTGGTTTCTTAGCTCTACTCATGGACCAATTCTTACCAACATGTTGGAATCCCCTTCTTGGATGAGCTGGGGTGAGGGAAGAAAGTCTTCTGCTCACCTTCTATTTCCATAAATTATTCCCACCTTCTTCCCCACCTCAGAGGTTCCCTTCTTATTCTCCCTGCCTACCAAGTTAGCCATCTCTCCTGCCTTCAGTCAATTAGGGCATTTCTGTCATTCCTTATAGGAAGCTTCAAGTCCCACTATCTTGGGGTCTAGGGAGGAAAGGGAGACGTACTTGGTCAAGCCCAGCCTTACCTTCTATGGCCCTACCTGGACACAGAAGCACCAAATGTGAGAGGGGATCCTGAAAATTATTTAGTCTAATCACTCATATTTTTGTTGTCCATTCCTTCAGGCATGCCCTACTCTTTGGGACCCCATGGACTACACTGTCCAGGGAGTTTTCACCACTCTTTCTCCAGTGGAGAAAGGCCAACAGAGGCTAAATGACTTGTCTAGAGACATACAACTAGTAAGTATTCAAAGCAGTATTTAAACTTGGAGTTTCCCAACTCTGGGTCCAACACCGAGTCTCCTAGCTGCTTCTTCTCTCATATTACAGATAAGGAAATGAGTTAGAGAGGTTAGGGGATTCCTGTGAGATCACACAGCTAATTAGCAGCATAGTCATGTCTTTTGACTCCAAGACTTGGGCATCTTTCTATTCCAGCAGCCTTTTAGCCAGACATAGAACAGCTGCGCCAGCATAAGAACGAGACACTCCAGGCCAACTAGATATATCCTGTCAATTGTCTCCTCCATCTTCTGCTCCTCTGTTCTTCTGCTCCTCTTCCAGAATATCCATCCCCTACCCAACCCAGAATAATGCCTTCTACACTTACGTAATTACTATCCCATGCTGGGTCGCTGTATGGTGTAGACACACAACAAAACCCTCTCCCTTATTGATCAGTCATGAGGATCATTGATTAAGATTTGGAAAGAACTTCAGCAGTGATCTAGTCCAATTCCTTCATTTTATAGATATGGGAACTGAGGTCTTTAGGCATCTAACATGCTAAGATGCCAGATATGCCAATCTTAACAGCATGTGTATCAACACATACATGCATACATTTTCTAATAGGGTTAGTTTTCTTTTTAAAATGTTATTTAATTGATTAATTAAGAAAATTTTTCTATGGTTAAATGATTCATGTTCTTTCTCTCCCCTCTTTACACTCTCCTCTTGTAGCCAACACACAATTCCACTGTGTTTTACATGTGTCATTGGCAAAGACTCATTTCCATATTATTGATATTTGCATTAGGGTGATCATTTAGAGTCTACGTCCCCAGTCATATCCCCATCGAACCATGTGACCAAGCAGTTGTTTTTCTTCTGTGTTTCTACTCCCACAGTTCTTTCTCTGGATGTGGGTAGCTCTGTTTCTCCTAAATCCCTCAGAATTGTCCTGGGTCATTGCATTGTTGCTAGTAGAGAAGTAGTTTTCTATTTTTCATTGGATTTTGAGTTAGTTTGGAGGTCTGCAGAGATTTCACAAGCCACCCTCTGCCTGGGAACACCTTGATATTTTTTGTTTCTGGCCTCCTAATTCTTCCATTCTTTAAATATGCCTCTCTTGACCCTTCACCCCAAAGCCCCGTGCCCTGGGAAGACTCTTCCAAGCCTCTGCCAACCTTACCTTCTACTTTAGGTTTGGTTTCTGCCAACCTCTCTTGAAACTTTTTCTTAAAAAAGAGAGCCTGTAGACGCTGCTGGTAGTGATCAATCCTATGGAGGGAAGGGAAAGAGGGTCATGGAGAACTCATTTTAATAGCCTGCTTGAGGTCATCCTTCCATGTCCTTATCAGAAGGCCTAGTCTCCTGCATAAGTCAGATAGACTGGAAAGAGGAGCCAGAGGTCCCAAGGTTTCTTGCTCCTTCAGAGGCCTTAGGTGATCTGATTAACCTTTTTAGGCCTCAGTTTCTTCATCTGCAAAATAAAGGGGTTGGGCTAGAAGGCCTCTGAGGTTCATTTCAGCTCTAAGAGTGTGATGCTCTACATGTAGATGTTCTACAATGTAATGCTTAAATGATGGATAATCCACTCACTAGAATGGGAATTTAGAGACCTGGGATCTAGCCCTGGTTCTATTACTAACTTATTTTATTTTATTTTTTAAACCTTTACCTTCCATCTTAGAATCAATACTGTGTATTGGTTCCAAAGCAGAAGACTGGTAAGGGCTAGGCAATGGGGGTTAAGTGACTTGCCCAGGGTCACATAGCTAGAAAGTGTCTAAGGCTAGATTGGAACCCAGGACCTACTGTCTTTAGGCCTGACTCTCTATCCATTGAGTCACCCAGCTGTCCCCTACTAACATTTTAGAACCTAAGGGTAAGTGATTTTCCACTCTAGATCTCAGTTTCCACATGAATAAAATGAGGGTATCTCCTTGCAGAGCTAAAGCTATAGTCCCCTGGTCTTCTTCAGCTCTCTTTAATCCTTTGGGTCTGTTTCCCCATAAAACCAGTTCTGTTTCTCCTTTTCTCTCCCTTAATCACAACTCTCATCCCTCCCCAGGTTTCCTGAGCTACCCCAAAGTGACTCACATTAAGGAATAAGCGATTAACTCAAGGCAGTAGACATCGCCCAGTCAAACCCTTTATACCCTTGTGCCCAAACCTGCTCATCTCATAGAGGAAACGGTCAGCCCGGGCCATTCGATCTATCTCATGCTTGTGTTCCTCCAACAGGTCAACATCACTCTTCTCAGGGATGAATTTGAGAAGCTGTAGAAGGCAACAAGGGGGGAGGTAGACAAGAAACTCAGTAAGAAAACAGGGTATATGGATTGGCATGGCAGAATGTCCATCCATCGCATAACTAACTACCTAAAATAGAGATGGTTTTAATAGGGTGGTTTTAAAAAACAGACCATCTCCCCTTGTTTAAGTCTATTATTGCTTCAGGGCAAGATGGATGAGTTGACCTCTTTGTCTGCACTCATTACAGGACTCTAAGATCTCCTTGTCTAGGGATGAAGCCCTGGCTGCCCTCTCACTTCCTCTTATGAATGTGAGCCCACCCCATTTCTGCCTGGAAAATTATGGGAGGATATTTCCAAGACTCATAGGAGAATAGTATGGTGACAGATACTGTCATTTTATTCCTCCCATTATTTTCCCATTTCCCTCTAGAACAGGCTAATTTCTATTTTTTTTTCCAATTCCAAATTCCAATTTTCAAAACTCCCCTTTAAAGACCTGATTTTTCTCAGCCAAATTTCTTCTTGAGCTATCTGAGTGGAAGACCCCCATATTACCTTTGCATCCCTTAGGCCTTACCTGTTCCAACATGTCTTTAGCCAGGTCCTCCTCCTCATCCATCTTGAGGACGGCTCGTCGGATTTCCTCATTAGAGAGCTTCAATCTGGTTACAAGAGTCTGCCTTGTTAGTAACCTGCTCTAGAGATTTCTCAAACCTCCCATTTAGACTCTTCATTACCTTCCTAATTTAGTTTTCCCAATCAAAATCAGGTAATTCTTTTAAATATACTTCTGCCTGAGCAAAATTACCTCTTAGCTCAGGGTCATGACCACCTTTAGGAAGCCTTCCAAGATTAACCCAAACCTGTTCATTCTTCAATACAGCGACTTAACCACAATTTATTTCCCCTCACACAGAGTTACCTATAATGCAGTCATCTAATTTCTACTTATTTTTGTTTTGGCTGCCACGGACATCTATGGCAAAGACACTGTAACTTATTAGCTATTCCGTGGATTTAACTTTGCGTCTAGAGATAGGGCAAAGGCTCCTGGCCTCCCTCCCCAATCTCTACACATCAATCAATTGATCAAACATTTATTAGGCATTTATTAAGCACATCCACCATCTCTTAAAAATTGATGGCATTTTTGTGCTCTGCCTTCTCATAAGGGCCTAATTGTCTACTATCTTGGCACTCAGAAGTGGCCTTAGCATCCCACCTTCTGCTGAATCTTCGGAAATTTCAGGAGCTGGACAGGTGCCATAACCTTTCCTGCTTCTTTCCTCTAGAGAACAGCCCTCCCTCTCAGCTCAGAATCTTATAGAGCAGGAGTTCTTAACCGTGCGCGTGCGTGCGTGCGTGCGTGCGTGTGTGTGTGTGTGTGTGTGTGTGTGTGTGTGATAGACCAGGAGTTCTTAACTGCTTGTGTGTGTGTGTGTATGAGTGTGTGTGTGTGTGTGTGTGTTATTAGACCAGGAGTTCTTAACCGTGTGTGTGTGTGTGTGTGTGTGATAGACCAGGAGTTCTTAACTGCTTGTGTGTGTGTGTGTGTGTGTGTGTGTGTGTGTGTGATAGACCAAGAGTTCTTAACTGCTTGTGTGTGTGTATGAGTGTGTGTGTGTGTGTGTGTGTGTGTGTGTGATAGACCAGGAGTTCTTAACTGCTTGTGTGTGTGTGTGTGTGTATGAGTGTGTATGTGTGTTATTAGACCAGGAGTTCTTAAAACTGCTTGTGTGTGTGTGTGTGTGTGTGTGTGATAGACCAGGAGTTCTTAACTGCTTGTGTGTGTGTGTGTGTGTGTGTGTGATAGACCAGGAGTTCTTAACTGCTTGTGTGTGTGTATGTGTGTGTGTATGAGTGTGTGTGTGTGTGTGTGTTATTAGACCAGGAGTTCTTAACCGTGTGTGTGTGTGTGTGTGTGTGTGTGTGTGTGTGTGTGTGTGTGTGTGTGTGTATGTGTGTGTGTGATGGTTCCCTTTGGGAAATCTATGGGCCCATTCACAGAATGCTTTTAAGTACGTAGTACTGTGTTGTTTCTGGTCAGTTGTTTCAGTCACATCCAACTCATCATGATTCCAGTTGGGATTTTCTTGACAAAGCTACTGGAGTGGTTTGCCATTTCCTTCTACACCTTGCTTTACAGATGAGTAAACTAAGGCCAACAGGGTGAAGTGACTTGTCCAGGGTCACACAGCTAGGAAGTATCTGAGGTCAGATTTGAACTCAGGAAGATAAGTCTTCCTGCAACCAGGATCATAACTCTATCTACTGTGGCACCTAGCTGCCCTATATAGCTATATAGTATGATGTAAGATTATATAGAAAACCAATTATATTGGTTATTAAAATAATTTTTATAAAGGTAATGGGAGGGGGGCAGCTGGGTAGCTCAGTGGAGTGAGAGTCAGGCCTAGAGACAGGAAGTCCTAGGTTCAAACCCGGCCTCAGCCACTTCCCAGCTGTGTGACCCTGGGTAAGTCACTTGACCCCCATTGCCCACCCTTACCACTCTTCCACCTATGAGACAATACACTGAAGTACAAGGGTTTTTTAAAAAAAAAAAAGGTAATGGGAGCAGTGAGGTGGCTCAGTGGAAAGATGCCAAGCTTAGAGACAGGAGATCCTGGGTTCAAACTTGGTCTCAGACACTTCCTAGCTATGTGATCTGAGCTAGTTACTTAACTCCAATTGCCTAATTCTTATGCACATCTACCTTGGAAGCATTATTACAGAAGTTAAGAGTTAAGAAAAAAAAATTTTTTTAAGTTCATGAGCTCCAGGTTAAGAATTCCTGCTATGATTTCTCCCCATTCCAAGTAGGGGTAAACTGAGGCATGGGATAAGAGGGCATCTGCTTCAACAAGAGAAAGAGAGTGGATCCCAGGCAGAGCTAAGAATAGGTTATGGGACTGTGACCTGTGGCCCCAAATTCAGGCATGGAGGCCTCACACAGAAGCAGAGCTGTTAGCTTGGATACTGCCTGTCTTGTTCTGCCTATAAAGCAACATGTTTTGAGACTGAGATCACTCAACCCCATGGGCATATTCTGAGCCAGACTCCTTGGTGCGTGCTCCTACTCAGACCCCACTGGAATAGACACAACTTTAGACACTCACTGGGTGCCTGCTTCTTCCTAGCTAACTAGAATTCTCTATAACCTCAGCAGGTTGGTTGTGTAGAGAAGCCCCAGCTTATTACTGATCTAATTTATTCCCTGCAGATCTATAATCTGCCCTCTTCAGATAGAAGAGTAGAAAATAGATGGAGAGATCTAATTATTCTTCCAGCTCTCATCAGTCTGGTTTTTTTTTTCTGGTCCCCAGCATTGATAAACCAAGGCATCACTCTTTTCATTTGCACCTGGGCATAATTTGCACCTGTAACACCTGTACTGTACCTGTATCATCATTGGCCCCTTCATCACCATTAGCCCCTGTGCATTATTTACACCAGTGATTCTCAAAGTGGGCACTACCGCCCCCTGGTGGGTGCTGCAGCAATCCGGGGGGGGGGGCCCGGTGATGGCCACAGGTGCATTTATCTTTCCTATTAATTGCTATTAAAATTTTAAAAAATTTCCAGGGGGCTAAGTAATATTTTTTCTGGAAAGGGGGCGGTAGGCCAAAAAAGTTTGGGAACCACTGATTTACACCTACAAATGGTACCTTGGAAAATAGTCCTCCCTTATTAAGTTTCATGGCACCCTGAGGACAGAAGCCAGAGCTTACTTCTGGTTTCCAGTGTCCCTTTCCACAATACTACAGGCTCACTTTCTCCAAGTCCATTATAGGAAAGTTAAGGGGGCTGAGGCTGCAATAGCATTTTTGTTTTCTGAAATTTTGATGGAATCAAAGAACTCAGGAGCAGGTGGAGCTGTAGTAGCATAACCTCTAGTTGTCCTCATCTCAGGGCAAAAGAGATGGAAAGAGATCTTTAACCAGCTTTGGAGTTCCTGAGAGGGTAGGATCTATATCTCTTAGTGCCAGGCCATGTGTAGAAGTGGGTTTGATGGTAGAGGGAATTGACATACTTGGAAAGGAGGATGATGCAGTTTTGAGCTCTTCGGCCATCAATGACTGAGAGTTCTTTGACCTTTCTTGTGGTCAGGTAGAGGTCTTCAGTGGAGCCCATCTCTTTCTGCAACCAAGCAGGGAAAAAGTTCAGGATTTATTTCTTCTTGACCTCCCCAGGTACCCAGGGACTATCTAACCCCATATCATTTGCTGCCAAGGATAGAGGGAAGCAGGGAAAGGATCAAATAATCGGGGATCATAGGATCATAAAAATAAAGCTGCATGGGACTTTGGAGGCCATCTAACCTAGCTCCCTTTTTTATGTATGAGGAAACTGAGGCCCAGGGAAGTCTAGTGACTTGCCAAACGTCACACAGGTAGCAAATTCCAGAGGTAGGATTAGAGCCCGAGTCCTCTGATTGCAGAGCCATGGTTCTTTTAAAAAATGGGTTGATATTAAAATCTGCTTTTATAAGTAGAAATTGGATTGAGACATGAAGAAATTTTTTACTTCGTGGTTCAATTTTTGACTTCGTGGATTAGAATGAAATGGACAACTAGGGACTATCTCTTCCTAGGATAGGGGAGTTAGATTATGTGAATGCTTCGTGTAGAGATATCTGATTCCTAAGACTTGGAGAAGTCCAGGACCTCTAACCCTCCCACTGCCTCAGTCTAGCCCCATTCAGTCACATCTAATTTCCTAAGATGAAGATGGCTCAGAAATGGTCAACAGCTGTCTCCTTAACATGTTCTAGGGGCTTTATATTGTGCCCATTGTACCTAGGAGGAGAGGGGTCCAAGCAAATAAATGCATGGCAGAAAAGGAATTGGAGGTTGGGGCCCCACAATGTAACTAAGCAGGAAATCTTCAGAGGTTCAGGAACCCAAAGTTCTCTTTCTTCTATACCCCATACTCCTAGATTCGCCCTTTGCCTCACACTTACAGTAGACTTGGACTTCTTGGTTCTCCTTTGCCAGCCTGGTTCATCAGTAGAGACCAGGTCACCTAACCAAAGCTTATCTCCAAAAAATAACCTCTAATACTGATAGAATTCACCCAATCATCTCCTCCCACCCCTGCTCTGGACATTCTCATCTCTCCTTGATGATTCTTTCCCATGGGATGAGTGGGCATTCCTTTTCTTTGGGGCCCAAGTAAATGGAATGGGAGGTGGGAAAAGGGATATAAGCTGGGGTGTCCAGAGGCCCAAGAGTAACTCACCTGCTTAAAGGAAGGATTAGTTAGCAGGTCCTAGGCAGCAGCCACAGCAAACAAAGAATTAAACATGCAGAACATTAGTTACAGGGATTCTAGAGACTCTGGGGACCCCGAAGCAACAGCATAAAGCCTTGGAATACTCTAGCTTTCTTTTTTTAATTTAATTTAATTTCTTTTTTTATTTAGAATATTTTTCATACTCTAGCTTTCAAGCATCCATTGCCTTCTCCCCTTCTCCATGCAGCCTACTATAGTTTGCAATCATGCTCTGACAGATCTCTATGCACTTAACCCAAGCCACTACTCCAAAATGGGGGTGGAGAGGTGGGAGAGGGAATAGAAGGGAGGTGAAGATGGGATGAATTCAAGAGGATACAAAAGCACAGAAAAATTAACTGTTCTTCTACCTATCTCCCCACTCCCACCCCAAGGTGGTCACTTTGGGGTGACTGAAACAGGAATCTAGAGCTCAAACTCTCTCCCATCATAAATGAATGCCTATTGTTCTTTCTTCCAGTAATGTCTCATTAGAAAGAAATAGACCCACTCCCTTCTCTAGTTTGTTTTTTACCAAAAGAAGTAAGATTAACTTAGAAGCAAGTTTAAAACATGCTCATTACAAAAGAGAAAGGAAAGCCCTCTTCTTCTTTAACCTCCCTCAGTCTGGATGGAAGGAGGCATATCTTCCTTATAATCACCTAGAAATTAGGCAAGGCATATATTATTCATCCCCTTTTACAGATGAGCAAACTGAGCCCTAGCAAATGTGATTTGTCTAAGGTCACAAAGCTGACAAATGTGAGGAGCAGATCTTAAACCCAGAGCTTGTTTCTGGTTTCTGTTCTAGTGTCCTTTCCATGATCCTGTAATCTCACTTTCCCCTAGTCCACTAAAGTAAAGTTAAGGGAGCTGAGACTATAATAACATTTTTGTTTCCTGAAATTTTAATGGAGTTAAAGAACTCAGTAGCAGGCAGAACTGTGGTAGCAAAATCACCAGCTCTCCCTATCCTGAGGACTCCAGTTAGGGACAAAAAAGGGTCAGGGCCAAACAATCTCCACTGAGTCTGAATAAAAGAAGCATTGGAGAGTTGGAGAGCCAGATACTTGGCTTCCCACTTAATGGCAGTAACTTGAGTGGACCCAACTCCCTTATTAGGGGGCTAGATGAAGGGCTCAAGAGACTCTTCCTAACCTTGACCTATTAAGTAACTGCAGGTTCCTTTCCCAGCTATGCATCTCATCTCATTCAACTGGGTCACAGGAATGACTTTGCTCATAAATTCACTGGTAGATCTGACCCCATTGAGTTTTTAGTTGTACTCGGGAAGGGAGGAAACATTTATAAATGCCTACAATGTGCATTTGCTAAGCACTTGATAAATATTTTTTCCTCACAACAACTCTGGGAGGTAGGTGCTATTATTATCTACATTTATAGTTGAGGAAACTGAGACAAACATCAGTCAAATGACTTGTACAGGGGAAACACAATTAATAATTCAATTTGTCATATTATCAATTATATTATTGGTTGATATCCACCTTGGGGGAATGGAAGCTTGGAATCTAGAAGATTTTCTCAGGAAACATTTTTGAACCCAGTGCTAGCTGACATTTTTAATCAATGACTTTAATTGATGTCTTTTTTTTAAAGATGGTTTTATAAATCAGTGAGTATATGCTTATCACATTTGCAGAGGATATGAGGCTGCATATGTTGGATGCCGGAATTAGGGTCCAAAAACATCTCAATGGTCTAGGACAGTCGTTTCCGAACTTTTTTGGCCTACCACCCCCATTCCAGAAAAAATATTACTTAGCCCCCTGGAAATTAATTTTTTAAATTTTAATAGCAATTAATAGGAAAGATAAATGCACCTGTGGCCATCACTGCCCCCCTGGATCGCTGCAGCACCCACCAGGGGGCAATGGTGCCCACTTTGGTAATCACTGGTCTAAGATGATAGGTTAAATCAAATAAAACTAATAAGATGAAATATAATATTTACAAACCTAATGTTCTATATTTTAATTTTTTTAAATGGACTCTACAGTTACATGATGAGAGGTACCAAATATTTCCATTGAAAGAATTATTAGGGGAAATATTGAAGAAGTGCAAGGTGTGTTCCTTTTCCTTCAATAAGACCAATTTATCAGAAATAGAAGAAGAAGAATATCCCTAGGTAATACAGTAGATAGAGCACTAGGCTTGGAATCAAAAAGACCCATCTTCATAAGTTCAAATCTGACCTCAGACACTTATTACCTATGTGACCCTGGACAAGTCACTTAGTCTTGTCTGCCTCAGTTTCTTCATCTATAAAATGACCTGGAGAAGGAAATGGCAAATCACTCCAGTGGTCATTGGACAGGGATTTAAAGTATCAATAGCTAAGTTAATGCTTATAGACAGTCTGAAGACTGTGGGGGTCTACAACTTTGTCCAGGTTACTTGATAAAAATGTCACATGTCCCCTTCCACCTCTCTATCACTAACTCTACAGGAAGGAGAATAAGGTTGCCCAGGATGGAGAGCTCTTTCATATTTTCCTTTGTTTCTTGGCATTTTACTGGCCAAAGAACCATCAAGTGGCCAGCCTACTGGTAATAAGCCTCTTTTCACTTAACTATTCTGGTCCTCCATGAAAATCCCAAATGAGATCAGGAACAATCAGACACAACCGTAAAGACTGAACAACATCACTATTCATGAAGAAGATGTATTTTAGCAGCACTACTACTGTCAGAAATTTTGATACAATAGAATGTAAGCTCCTCGAGGTAGAGAATATCTCTTTTTCTGCCTATGTGTCTGCAGCACTTAATCACTGTAGTTGGCATTATTGCATCCATGTTGGTAAATCATTTTAATCATTTAGATTCCAAGCCCAGAGGTTTATCTACTGTACCACCCAGCTGCCCATTGAACCCATAGTTTGTACTTAATGAATATTAGTGTGTTAAACTGAATCATAAAAACACTTGAGGGGGGGTTTAGTGGACTCAACATAGGCCAACAGCAAAACAGGTCAGCTTCAAATGCTAATCTGCTCACCAGCATCTCAAGAATCGATGATTTTGTTGATGTGTCTGCCTGCTGCCTCCACTGAAGCCACTCAGAGCCCTTCATGGATGGAGCAAATGTTCTTAAAATTAAATTTGCCACCCTGAAGCCAATATGGTGACAAAATTCTTCAAGTTTGGGCAGGCTGATTCTTCAATAAGAAACAACCAGTCAACAGCCAACTATACTATTAACTTTTCCAGATTGATGGTAGGCTCTGCCAAAGCTTAGATTCTGCTGACAAACTCCTCAAG
The DNA here is from genome assembly GCF_016433145.1 of Gracilinanus agilis. Lineage (NCBI taxonomy): Eukaryota > Metazoa > Chordata > Mammalia > Didelphimorphia > Didelphidae > Gracilinanus > Gracilinanus agilis. Next base: position 269,627,040 of record NC_058133.1, on the reverse strand, counting down.
AACCTAGGATCACTGACATACCATAAAGTATGAGTGGGACTTTAGTGGAAGTTTTTAATTTGATCAGAGGCTGCGTTAATATAGTTAAGGGACTATAGGGACCTAAAGCCAAATGGGACCAGGGAAACCATCCAGTCTAACCCCTGAATTTTATAGATGGTTTTAGAGCCTGAAAAGGTTTCAAGTATGGTCATGGCAATAAATTGCCTGCTTCTGAAGGACTAGAGTAGTTAAATAAAGAGAGATTCATTACCAGTAGGCTGGCCACTTGATCATTCTTTGGCCAATAAAATGCCATGAAACAAAGGAAAATATGAAATAGGTCTTCATCCTGGGCAACCTTCTTTCCCTTTCCATAGTGTTAGTGGCAGAGGGGTGGAAAGGGACATGAGACATTATTATCAACAAAATGGACGAAGTTGTAAACCCCCATAGTCTTCAAACTGTCTATAAGCATTAACTTAGCCATTAATACTTTAAATCTATGGCCAGTGACCATGCCAGGAGTTATACTATTGGAATAACCATGTGGCATCAATGTTGACATGCTTGGTGTAAATGAAACCAAAAGAAAGAGATGAGTTGCAGGTAAATGGAAGGATAGCACAAAAATTTTCAGGTTCATAGCTCAATGGATATAGCCATGGGCCTGGAGTCAGGAATATTTGAGTTCAAATTGAGCCTCTGACACTCATTTCACCTTTGCCTCAGTTTCCTCAACTGTAACATGAAGATAATAATAACACCCACCTATTACAGTTGTTATAAAGATCAAATAAGAAAATATTTGTAAAAGCATTTAGTAGAGTAAATGGCATGTAGCAGGTGCTTAATCAACCCTTACCCTCTTCTTCCCATTGCTAATTTCTTTTATTAATATTATTTTGGGGAGACACATATGAGTCCATTTTATTGTGCATCCAAAGAAAGCAAGAAATATTCTGTGTGGCATTTGGTCATATCATTCTGCAGTGCTGAGGATAAGAAGTAAATGCCCCCTCTAAAAAATCTGATCATGAAAATAATTGATCTTTGTTATACTGGCATTCATTCACTGCAGTAGATGGCGATATAGAAATCCTCTTTTCTTAGTCTGCCCCCCTCACCAAGCTTCTGCCTCTCTCCAGGGTCCTAGCTTCTTTCTTTCACATATGCCTCCAAAGCATTATTTTACTATCTCCACATTCTCGTGGTCACATATGATCTACCATTTACAGAGTTGTTGTGAGGAAACACAGAAGATAATGGCTTTAAATGTCATCAAAATCTTAAATAAACAGTTGTAAACATGGGAAAGGGGAGATATTTGTTATCCTTTCGCTTCTGTGTATAATCCCCAATCCCTAGGATCAGAAGAGAAATGGCTGGGCTTCCTCCTGACATTGGGTCTTCCCTGGGGTTGGTGGAAGGGAGAGAGAGAGAGAACAGTCATCTGGTACCAGAGGGATGAATTCGGCAGGGTTATGGAAAGGAGGGGAAAGAGCAGAGTGGGGCGGGTATCAGGAGAAGGAAGCCAGAATCAGGGTAAGGAGAAGACACAGAAAGGAGCAAATGGGGCACAAAAGGCCTTACCTGATGCCTCTGATAAGCTGAGAACATTTTTTCTAAGTCCTCCAGGTCCAAGACCTGAAATACTCGAAGATCATCAATCTCATTCCACACAGTATCAGAGATTCGTTCCTAAAATACACAGTAGGGAGAAAAAGATATCAGGGCTGAAGTTTTTTTTTTCCTTATTATAAATTTTTATTTTTAGTTCCAAATTTTCTTCTTCTCTCTATACCTCCCTTACCCATGAAGCTGAACTTTCATCCCCATTCCTTGCAAAGGATACCTAAAACTCTTTCTTCTACTACCACTAGGCAGACCTCTAGCCAGTCCCTCAGGATAAAATAGGTTCCTCTTACACTCTCCAGTACATCTCTTTCTCTCCTTCTTGAGGGCCCTACAAGAACCTATCCTCCATGTCCTAAGGAGAATTCAAATTACAGTAGGTGTAATAGCCAACCCTTGCTGAAGAATACCAGGGAAGAGGAGTGAGGTGGCTTAGTGGATTGAGAGCCAGTCCTAGAGACGGGAGGTCCTAGGTTCAAACCTGGCCTCAGACACTTCCTACCTGTGTGATCCTGGGCAAGTCACTTAACCCCATTGCCTAACCCTTACCATTCTTCTGTCTTGGAACCAATATTTAGAATTGATTCTAATACAGAAAGTAAGGGTTTAAAATAAAAAATACCTAGGGAATGAGAGGAAAGGAGAGGGGGAAAGATGATACTATTCCTCCAGGTACTCTGTTAAGGTCCATATTGACTGAAGGTTAAATTCAATCTTCTGCCCACTCTACCAAACTCCTTTTTTCTCTCATTCTTTCTATATCCTCCCTGTCTCTCCAATGCATATATCCATGGTAATTTATACTGGATTGAACTAGAGCTAGCTATACTCCATCACTGGTCAAATGGGAATATCGTCTGTACCCAGAAAAATGCTTGGGCATTCCCAAAGCATTATTGTAAATTCTACTCCTTTTCATTTCCTCTTCTAAGAGTTTAATCGCCTCTTCCTTAGTGTTTTTTTTAAACTCTTACTTTCCATCTCAGAATTGATATGATGTACTGATTCTAAGACAGAAGAGTAGTAAGGGCTTTGCAAAGGGGGTTAAGTGATTTGCCCAGGGTCACACAGCTAGGAAGTATCTAAGGTTAGATTTGAACCCAGGACCTCCCATCTCTAGGACTGGCTTCCAATCCACTGAGCCACCCAGTTGCCCCCTCCTTACAGTCTTAAGAAGTAAAAAGACTTCTAAAGACCTTGTAACCCAGATTCCTGTGTCTGGGAAGGACTGTAATGACCCAAGTCAGATGAGGTTTTCTCCTAAGGAAATCCAAGGTTTCATACTTCACCCTCTTTCTGATATCCAGTTTCTATCTGCACACATACACATGCCCCTAGTCCTTTAGTGAGAAAGAGGATTGTCCAGACAATGATGATGACAGTAACAACAACAACAACAATGAATGGGTACAAAGTGCTTTACACATTTTTACTTCACTCCATCCTTACAACCTGATGAGGTAGGTATTATTATTATCACTATTTTGCAGATGAAGGTACTAAGAATGAGGAAAAACTACGTGACTTATTCAGGATCATACAGCTGATGTCCAAAGCAAAATTTGGCCACAAGTCCAGCTGCCTTTACAACATCTAGATACTTATCCTTCACTTAGTTGCCTATATAACCAACTAATTGCCTAAGATAAGGTGCAAGAGGGATAAGGAAATTCAGCCCATCTTTTAACTCTTTGGTAAAAGTGTTTTAAATTCCTAGGTCTCTCTCATCCTTTAACCAAACTCCCCCCCTCACACACCTGAATACCTGGAGTGAAAAGAAATTGAAATAGCAGAAAACAATCTAGGTTCTCAGTATTCTATTTATTGCCTTTCTCATTCCCAGGTAGGTCTCCAGGTGATTCCAGGCTTACATCAAAAGAAAACTGAGAGATGACAAGCTTTCCCTTTTTCCAGGGCAACAGGTTCCATTTCTAAGCTCCCCAAGGGGTGACTGGGGGAATGGAGGAGAAGGGAGGGAAGGATTCTCTCAATCATCTTTTCTGGTTCTAAAGCAGAGACAATAGACACCTCCTGCCCCGACCAAAGGTGTTTCATCATTCTTCCTTTGATTCATCTTCTTTGTCATTCCCCTTCGGAATCCCTACACACTCTCATATATTTCCTGCTCCTTTAAAATGATACCTTTCACAATTCCCATAGCTCTGAACGCAGGAAGGGAGACCTTCTCTTTGCTTGTCTCTTCCAACACCCATTTATCCTTTCCTTACCTCTCCTGTTTTCCCAGCAAGCTCAGAAAATGTAATGTACATTTTCATTCAGTTCTATTTTTAAAAACTTGGGAAAAGAAAAGAAAAAGCTGGGCTGAGAGTGGGGGTGGGGATGGAGTAAGAACATTCCTGCGGCCTTCCCAAGGCCCTGGGACCCTCACTAGGAATGTTGGGCCAGGGAGTCCGGAGCAGCAAGGGGTCTAGGCATCTGGCCAAGCCTAACACAGACACATTCTTATCGAGGCAGAAATAGCCATGGAGAGAGAGAGAGAGAGAGAGAGAGAGAGAGAGAGAGAGAGTTGCAGGAAGGGGAATAATTTGCTGAAATGGAGAAGGGAAAGATGGAGTAGGGGGTAAAGGGAAAAAGCCAAGTTCCTCAGGGTCAGAGATCAGAGGGAAAATATGAGATAGAGCAGAGAGTGCAGAAGACGGCTAGGGCTTGAATCAGGATTAAAGATGATTGAGAAGAGAAGGGAATGATAGCTAAATTGGGGAGTGACAGTGAGGATTACTGCAAGGACTTAGTAACAGGGAGCCCTACTACTATATCTGGATTTTTCTAAGTTACCTCCCATGTAAACCTTGCTCCAGTTCAGAGAATCTCAACATTATTGAGATGGAAAAGACCCCAGCAATCATTTGGTCCAACCCATGCCCCACTACAGGAATCCCCTGATAAAATACCCAATGAATATTCACATAGCTTATGCTCAGAGACCTCCAAGGAAAAGGAAGTTACCACCTCCAGAGTATGCCCATTCCACATTTGTACCACTCTAATTATTAGAACTTTTTCCTGACAACAAGCCTAAAATTCTCTGTTTGCCATTTTCACTAGTAGTCCCCAATTTTGCCTTTCGGGGTCAAACTGAATGTTTTATTGTTCTTTTTAAATTTTTATTTATTTATTTTTTAATTGATTAAAAAACATTTTCCATGGTTATATGATTCATGTTCCTTCCCTCTTCTCCTCCCACCCCCCCTTCCATAGTCAATGCACAATTCCACTGGGTTTAACTGTGTCATTGATCATGTCTTATTGTTCTTTTGCATGACAGTTCAAAAACTTAAAAGGTAGCTATCATGTCACTGGCATTTTCTAGGCTAACCATGCCCACTTCCTTCTATCAGTCTTCATATGATATGGATTCAGGGCCCTTCACCATCCTTGATACCTTCTTTTGTATGATCTCTAGCTTACCAATGTCCTTTTGAAGACATGGTACCCAGGATGGAATACAGTACCCAAGAAGTTTGAATAGGGCAGAATATCATTAAGCTATTATAATATGAAATTGTTATTCTTTATTCCTGAAAACTATTCCTCACTCAACACAGTCCAAGATTTCATTTTTTTTTTCTGAATCATCACCTTTATCAGGCCCTCTAACTCTTCTCTTCCATTATTATACTCTTATTGGTAACTTCATCAGTTCCTATGACTCTTCCTATGAGTAGTTAGGTGGCAAAGAGTAGATAAGGCCAAATTTATAGTCAATAAAGGCTAAGTTCTTACTGCCTTAGATTACTAGCTATGTGACCCTGGACATATCTATAACTCGTATGCCTCAGGTTCCTCATTTGCAAAATGAAGATAATAATCACTATAATAGTTGTTGTGATGATAAACTGATATATTTGTAAAGCACGTTGCAAATCTTAACACATTATATAAATGCAAATTATTACTATTATTAGCAATGGTTCCCAGATCTTTATAATCACTTTTCATTTCTCTCCTGAGTTTTAGACCCATAATACCAACTGTCTACCTGACATTTCAAAGTGGATCTCCTGTAGGCATTTCAAACTCAATATATGCAAAAAAAGAATTCATTCTGTTTTCCCCAAAAGACTACACTTCTTAATTTTCCATCGTTTACAGGAAGCCTTTCCCCAAGTCTCTTAATTCTTGTGCCTTCCTCTTATGTCCTATTTATTCTCTATATAGCTTGATATATATGTGTATATATAGAAATATGTACACATATATATTTTATATGTAAAATATATATATATATATTATATACGTTATTGCCCCTACTAAAGTAAGTTACTTGAGGACACAACTATCTTTTGCCTCTTCTCAGAGAAGAAAATGATTAATAAATACCAATTTATTAATTGATTTCCTGATTTCCAACAAGGTGTCACCATTCTTTTAGTTGCTCAGGTTCATAATTTGAGTCATCCTCAATTCTTCACCCCTCATGACCCCATATATCCAATTAGTTGCCAAATCTCATCAATTCTACCTCCAGAACACTTCTCATAACCACCTCTTTCTCCCTATACATATGGCCATGACCCTAATTTAGGTACTTGTTACATAGCCCATGAAATATTGAGATATTCCCCTAACTGGTCTTCTGTCTTAGTTTCTTCCCTCTCCAAATCATTCTTCTTATAATCTCTATTATTTTCTATTTGACATTAAATCCCTTAACAAATGTCTCCAATGTCCTTTCCTAGTCTTCATATACATTTTTCCCTTTCATATACTTTATGGTCTTTTTGCTACATATAATAATTCACATCTTTGGGCCTTTACATTATTTGTCTTATTTGCCTGGGATATATTTCTCCCTTCCTTTTGCCTCTTAAAATCTTTAGTTTTCCTTCAGAGCTCAGCTCAAATAATACCTTCTATATAATCTCTTTTCAGATCCACACAACCACTAATGTCTTCTTTGCACAAATGCCTTGTATTTTTTCATTTATTTGTTTATGAATGTGTATTTTCCCTCAACAGAATGCAAATTCTGAAAGTAGAGGCTCTTTTTATCTTTTTATCTTTGTAGTTCAAGCACTTAAAGCAATATACAGGATATAGTTGTTTAATAAGTGGTTAATTGGTTTTGTATCACACTGTTTATCCATAGTGAACCTGTGGTTTCCTAATATCCCCAGATATTTTTCAAAAAAAACAAAACAAAACAAAACATGCTTTTCCCATCCTTCACTTAGGAAGTTAATTTTTTGACTCCAGCATAAGACTTTGCATTTATCCTGATTAAATTTCATCTTATTAGATTCAGCTCAGTATTCTAGCCCCATGATGATAAACCTATGGCACGCATGCTGAAGGGGACTGCTCCCTTCCCCCTCTCCACTGCCCCTGAAGACATTTTTTCACATGGTCTACCCCTCTGCCCAGCAGGCCAATTGAAGCGCTTCCTCCCTCTCCTGTCTAGGGTAAGGTAATGGCTCACATGTGGTGTAGGGGTACAGTTTGGGCACTCAGTCTCTAAAAGTTTTGCCATCACTGCCTGTCAGGATTATTTTGGATATCAACTCGGGCATTAAGTGGGTTAGCTATCCCTTGCAGCTTTGTGTTATCTGCAAATTTAAGAAGTTTGTCATATATGCCTTTATCATTAATAAGATGATGTCAGGGATAATTCCCTGGAGACTTCTGTAAAGTTGATATTGAACCATGAATGACTATTTTTTAAATTTAGTCATTTGATCAGTACCAAATTTATCTAATTTTGTTACCATCTAATCCATTTCTCTCCATCTTTTCCACAATACTAGTATGAGCTAAATGCTTTGCAAAAATCCAGGTAAGTTATTTCTATAGTGGGAGTTCTTAGCATTTTTTGGTGTTATAGACTGCCCTGAGAGTTCAGTGAAACCTATGAACTCCTTCTCACAATAATTATTTTAAATGTATTCAATAAAATATATAGGATTACACAGGAAGCTAATCATATTAAATAGTTATAAAAATATTTTTAAAAACCAACTTCCATGGGCCCTGGTTTAAGAACTCTTGGGCATTTCCCTGATCCAACAATTTGAAAATTGTTTTTAAAAATGAAATAAGGTTAGTCTGGCATGACCTGCTATGTGTAATAACCATTTCCTTTGTGAGATGATCACTAATCATATTTCTAATGATCCATTCTAGAATTTTTGCCAGGAATAGAAGTTGAGCTCACCAACCTATAGTTTGCAGGCTCTGTTCTCTTCCTCTTCTGAAAACATTTGTTCTTTGCCAATCTGTTACAGCTATGTCCAAACTAGTGAGAATAACAAATCCCTCAAAGTGGATGAACATTATTTTAATTCACACCGTTCAAGTTATGATTATGTAAAATATGACAATTGGTTCCAGCCCAATGGAAACACGCAGCGCAAATTCAAGTAATGCAACCACTTTCTGGCATTTGTTATTCTTACTAGTCAGGACATAGCTATATTGTTCAAACTAATTAGGACGTTGCTGTAGTACATTTCCCATTTTCCATGATCTTTCAAATATCACTGATTCCTAGGGCTTAGTAACTATACCTACTGGTTCTTTCAGGACTTAAGATTCTAGTACTCCTGAGCCAGATGATTAAAACTCGAGAACAAGCAGGTGCTCTTTTACTATCTCATTTATTTTGGGAATCAATTTCCTGTTTGCCATTTTTATTCTGTTATTTCCTTTGTAAATTCTTTGTCTTTGGCAGAGAAAAGAGAAGAGCGGTATTGAAAGAAAAGCATTGAATTTTGCCTTCTTTATGTTGCCAGATATCTATTCTATCTCCCTCCCCCAGTGGTTCTATCCTTTCTTTGCTCCTCTTTTCCTCCAACTATAGCTAAGATAGCTTGAATCTCAAGCCTAAGTATTTGCATGGGACTCTCTTCACTGTCAGATAAAATGATGACTTGGTGCTCTATGCTTTCATAAATAGACCAAAAATCCATTTTTGTTGATTTTATCTTCCCTTGTCAGCTTCAGCTTATTTTGAACTTTGGCACTGTTGACACTATTTTTACAGAAGCATCTTGTGCTTTTGACATTCATCCTCTGTTACCTGCTTTTGCTTCCCTCTTCTGTATACATCTTTTAAGATAATCTATGTTGATTGGTGAGTTGCTCTCTGTATATCCATTTCCATTTTTTCTTTCTCATCAGTGTTCTTTCCTTTTATGTCTTCAAAAACTCCTCCCTGAGAGGAACTTCAACCTTATGACTGAAGAATTTTAGTCCATGGGAATCCTCCCTTTGATACTGTTTTTCCTAAATCTAGAGTTCACATCTGACTAAGCCTAGTTTTCCTCTCACCTTTCACAAACTCTAAGAAGCAGTAGTTACTTCCTCTACAAGATTCCCATTATTTCTGACCCAGCCAGACTTCCAAGGCAAAGTCTTGGAAAAAAGAGAGGTTGACCAGATGATCTCCATCCCTGATAAAGATGAGTCTATAGGAAATGGCCTTAAATTGGAGCTGAAGGATTTGATATCAGATAATAATAAGAGCTTTTCAAAAGAGGAAAAGATAGATTCAATAGTGAGTTCTCCACTACTGGAGACCTGAACAAAAGTGTGGATTGTTATCAGGAATGTTATAGAAGGAATTCATGTTTTAATTTTTGGTAGTACTAGGTGATTTCTGCATTCCTCTTTCTTTCTTCTGATTCTGACTAAATATTGTAGGAAGAGATTGCTCCTTGAGTGATGATTGTGAAGGTCAAGAATAGTGTGGTGAGGAACATACCGAACTCTGTTTTACTCTCTGAATCTTTTCTCCCTCTCTTCCCTCTCCCTCTTTTCTCTCCTCTCAATCTCTATCTTTTTCGATCTCCCCCTCCATTATTTCAATGGCATCTCCCTACTCTTTTTTTCTATCTCATTTTGTTTTGCTTCCACATGCTATGACAAAGTTCCAATAATTCTTTCCCTTTAATAATTCTCAGAATCAATTTCCATATCATACTAGTCCAGGCCCTCATTAGCCCACACCTGCTACACATGCATCATTGTTACAAGCTTTCTCTGTGCCAATTCATCCTACAAACAGCTGTCAAAATAATATTCCTCAGAATATTTTCATTTTGTCACTGTAACACTGAAGAACAGAAAATTACTTCCTAGATACTATCTAAAATCCAACATTCTTCAAGTCTAGTACTAGTCAAGAACCTATACCTTCGGGACCCCAAGGACTCTTCACAAGTTTTAGTAAAGTCATCTTAATATAATTCTAGTAATATATAAAGGGAAGCCCAACATTTACTAGTTGTATGATCCCAGGTAATTTACTTAACCATGTTTCCCTCATTTTCCTTATTTGTAAAATGAGCTGAAGAAGGAGATGACAAACCACTTCAGTATCTTTGCCAAGAAAACCCCAAAGAGTCAGACATGACTGAAACAACTAAGCAACAGTAATATATAAAACATACAGAATAATTGCAAACTGGCTTCCAACCTCATCATTTAACTGAGAATGTTCTCTCTGAAGTTTCTAATGATCTTAATTGCCAAATCCATTGGCTTTTTCTCAGTCATCCTCCTTCTTTATCTCTTGGAAGTATTTATTACTGCTGACCATTCTTGTTGACAATTCTTCTTTCTCTTTGTACTCTTCATATTTCTGGGTCCAGTCCTTCTCATAGTCCCTTCCACTGGATTATCAACTAAATCTCGGTTCTATATGAGTGCCCCCAAGGCTCTGTCCTAGGTCCTTTTCTTTTCTCTAAATCCTCTTCTAGGGATCTCATCAACTCTTAAGTTCAACTACCATCTCTATGCAGATGATCCAATATAGATCAATATATCCATCTGTAGTCTCTCTTCTGCACTAATACACAGGTTCCATATCATGAAACAGATATCCTATAGATTTCACAAACATTATTTTTCTCTTCAAAGTCATTCCTTCTTTATAACTTAACTATTTATGCTGAGGGCAATACTATCATTCAGTCATCCAAGTCTGCAACTTTGGAATCATTCTTAAATCATTTTTCCCCTCATTCCCTTCCCTCTTCTATCATATTCAATCACTTGCCTAGTCTTGTTGATTCTATTACCACAATACCTCTCCCATCTACCTCATTCTTTCTGATTACATGACCATCACCCTAATTCAGGACTTTACCACTTCCTAATCAGTTTCCCTTCTTCAGGTCTCACCTCTCAAATCCATCTTTCATGTGGTTGTCAAATTTATTTCCCTAAAGTACTGATCTGACCATGTTATTCCTCTGTTCAGGAAACTTAAGTGGCTGCCCATTGCCTTTAGGATAAAATAAAAACTCCTTTCCTTGGCATTTAAAGACTTTCTATCCCCAGCTCCTATCATAGTGTCTAGCAAGTGATATGTGATTAACAAATTCTTGTTGAATGAATAAATAGTAAAAGGTTAAAGCCTGTAAAGATTTCTTTATGATGAAAAGATCCAAGAGCTCTGGGCGATAGTTCAATTACATAATGTGTAATTCCAGTATGATAAAAGGATTTGAATAATCATTTAGAGTTTGCTATTATAGGGATAGCCAAGTATGGTATTTGTCATAATCATCATCATCATCATACATTTAACTTAGTGTTTTGCATATAATAAACACTCAAAAATGCCTCATTCATTCATCTCTTTGTTGTCATATATTTGTTATTTAAAAGGCAGCTAAATAATGCAGTGGACACAGTGCTGGGTCTGGAATCAGGAAAATTCATCTACCTGAGTTCAAATGTGACCTCAGACAACTTCCTAGTCATGTGACCGTGGACATGCCACTTTACCCTGTTTGCCTCAGTTCTCTTATCTATAAAATGAGCTGGAGAAGGAAATGGAGAAGTATTTTTGCCTAGAAAAACCTCAAATGGGTTCATAAAGATTCGGATACAGTTGAAAGCAACCGAACAACAATTTGTTATTTGACTCTTTATGTATATGGCTTAAATGAATTTACCTAGCTGTAAAATTTACATAATTTGAACTTTTATAACTTAGCTATTATGAATGTAAGATATCATCAGTAATATTTCTGGAAATACATTGTGAATTTTGTTCTCACAGCCATCTTTCTATCATGCTACCTCCTCTCTCTCATCCTCTGCTTATGGGACCTTGGTCTCTATCCCTAGGATGGGGGGCTTTGGTAGGTGAGCCTATCTTGCCTGAAATCAGACCTCCAGAGTTGTTTCTCAATCACCTCCACACCCTGCCCGACTCACCTCTTTCAACCTCTTATCTTTTCTCCCCCTTCTAGAATTGAAACTCTTTTAGGTCTTTGCTTGTATTTGTATTTCTCATTTGTTACATAATTGGAATTAAATAGAAATCATAAAATCATAGATTTAGAGGTATAAGGGAATCAACAGTGGAAGAATAGTTATTTGCTCAAAGAAAGACAGAAAAGTTAATGAGAGTTTAAGTACTAGATTCAAGTTTCCTGGCTTCTACCCCAGTATTCTTATATGGACAGGGGCCATTTGTTCTTCTTGAGTGTGTCCTTTCCCAGCACCTAATACAGATTTACAAACAGTGGATGCATAATAAATATCAATTGAATGACTTGCTTGAAAATAACAAAAGGCTCAGCAAACAGCCGAGCCTTTGTAAAGTGAGGGAGTTGGACGAGATGTTCTCTAAAATTCCTTCTAGATGTGAAATGCTATAATCCTAAGGCCTGATTTTGCCAATGGAGCAAACAGGACTTTGTCCCAGGGCACCAGCATCCAGTGAGGTCTGCTCTTTCTCCATGGCAACTGCTGTCCTTGTATCTCTCCTTAATAGTCTCTATTCCTGTACTCTACTCCTCCTTAATACTCTCTACTATAGGTTCTCCAGGGCAGAGCTGCTCCAATTAAACTTGTATATTCTTTTCTTTTTTTAACCCTTACCTTCTGTCTTGGAGTCAATACTGTGTATTGGCTCCAAGGCAGAAGAGTGGTAAGGACTAGGCAATGGGAGGTCAAGTGACTTGCCCAGGGTCACACAGCTGGGAAGTGTCTGAGGCCAGATTTGAATCTAGGACCTCCCATCTCTGGACCTGGTTCTCAATCCACTGAGCTACCCAGCTGCCCCCTAAACTTGTACATTCTTGGCACTGGCAACTTTCCTGCTGTACCAACCCTACCATCAGTTATTTCAACCTCTGTTCCCCCACTTGCCCCAGTAGTTTTTGCTATAGGTCAAACAAATTCTAATTATAAATCTGGGTATAAGTTACAACTCAATTAACAGCTGGTAAGAATGCTAATGGATTTCAAGGTAATGAATATCATTAATTACATTATATTAGAAATCTATATACTATTGGCAACCCCTAGTTAACTAGTAATTAATATGTATTCAGCAAATTGTTGTATATGCATTTATGGGCAGCCAATTATAACCCTCTCTATTCTGATGATATCAGTGAAAGTCTTCTACAGCCACTCAGCATCTGATCTTTGAATCTCCAGTGATTAGCAGAGTAGACACTTAATAAATGTTTATTGACTGAATGATAAGATTTCATTAATGATGAAACTGTGAACTGTGTTTCTAGATATTAAATTGGTAAGGTGTGTGTGTGTGTGTGTGTGCATGCACATGCATGTGTGTGTGTGTGAGAACTATCAAAGAAATGAATGAGACAAAACTAACTACTTCATGAGATTGGTCTCAAAAGTGGGGCTAGGTATCCTGCACCTTCATGGATATAGCTAGATATTATTATGTAATAAAAATAAATTATCAGGGACTCATACAGTTCTCTACATCACTGGCTCCAGAGTGATGGTAATAACTTTGTAAATGTTTGTTAATCAGTTGATTACTATCTTTCTACTCTTATCTCTGGGCAAGAATTGTTCACTTTGCACTTGTATTTCCTTCTTTTGATAATGATTAGTCATTTCATGTCTTCAATGTGCATACTTTGCTTGTTCCTCATCTAAGTCCGTGAACAAACTACCCTCCCTATTTTGGGCGCTCTCTTCTTTTTTCTCTATGTCTATCTCTTACTTAAAACTTGAATTTATAACTTGATAATCCTTAGGAACTGTTCTCTGATAAACCTGCCCAGCTCTGGTTACTCGATTACTTTTTGTCCTCTTAGAATTTAATAATTTAATTTTCACTGTAGTATTTTTCTCTTGTTTCTTTATTGCTTTGCAAAAGTTCTTATATCTCTCTCCCTCTTGTATCCTGGCTCCCCTGTTAGGAAAAGAGTTCCACAGAGGTCAAAACAATGCCTCCTCCTCCCCTCCATATTCCTCTAAAGCACTTGGTTTCCTGCTCTGTAGACTATAGTTATTCAATGAATAGGATTTCAGGTTAATGGATACAGCAATAATCCAGGTCCTTTTGCTTACCTCATTCAACTTTACCCAGTTGAAAGACTTCAGAGGATGGGAAGGCTGTGGAATAGATTTCTTCCTGAGGGGTGGGCAGCTGCTAGGGAGAGAGGCTAGAGGAGTGGACATCCCCATGCCAAAGCAAGGGGGTGCCCCTGGAGGAGGGGGAGGCCCACCTGGTGGAGGAGGTGGGGGTGGGGGTGGGGAGAAAGGCAAAGGAGGCGGGGGTGGAGGCAAGTCAATGGAGGTCATGGAGGGAAGTGAAAGGGGTCCTCCTGGAGGGGGTGGAGAAGACACAGTACCAGTGGACTGAAAAACAAAAGGAAACCAAAGTAGTAAGCAACAGTAGTGGCCATGACTTTTCTAATTTTACTTCTGCCCTTGTATCTTGTATCCATTCCCACCTTCAACTCATCTTTTTATTTCTCTCCCCTTTAAACCCTGACCTTTCTCCCATGCTCACCCTTACCCTCATGTCTCTCTTTCTAGATCCAACAAACCACTATATATAATCCAAAGACAGACATGTACATAAACACACATATGGGATATTCATAATTACAGAGACATATACTAACATGAGACTTCATGTGTTCAATGTGGTCTCATTGTTACCTCCAGGGCTTCCTTTGCTTTTTTCTTTTTTCCCAATCCTCCCCTTCTCTTCCCCCACACCCCCATGACACTGCCTCCTTTCCCAAATTCCCACCCCAGTACTGCTACCTAGCCTCCTCACTGGGGCCTGAACATTCCTTTTCTCATCTCCAGCCCTGGACCATTGACCCTGGTGCACTCACATGCTATAGGTATGTGTTAAAAGGTATGTTACAGCCTATAAATCTTACCGAGAACTCCCTAAGCTGAGCTACCAAATCTGCCAACTGTCCCCGGGCTTGACGTAGTTCCTGGGACTCTCGGGCCAGCTTGTCCTTCATCTTGTTCAGAGTCTTCATCATCTCATCCTTCTCCATAGTTTTTGTCTCACATTCTCTCTCCTTCCGTTCTAACCGACTCACCAGTTCTGCGTGCTCTGAAAGAGCAGAGAGGACCAGCAGAGATAGGATGGTCACCAACATGGGTAGGAGGATTCTGGAATATGAGTGATTGGGGTAGGAAAGAGCAAAGTAGACCTCGACAAATATGCTTACCTTTTCGGAATTTCTCAGCCTGTTCTCGCCATTGATTCACCTCATTTTCATTGACTAGCCTGGGGAAAGAAATTATCTTTCATCTGCTGACTATCTCCCAAATGAATCCCTCTCACTAAATCTACTCAATCCTTAGTCAGTCCCTCTGACTCCTCTAGCTTGTTCCCCATTGCATCCTGCCCAATTTCTATCTCTGCATTCTAACTCTTTTCCCCTAAATTGTTTATACAATCATCTTATTTTCCAATCCATCTCTTTAGTTTGCCCCAAATTTTCATTATCTTATCCAACAGAGTATTCTAAAAGATCAGAATCAGGAAAAATATTAGAGATCATCTAACCCTCTCATTTTATAAACCATATAAGGCCCCAAAAGATCAAATGATTGCCCAAGGTCGCATAGCAGGTTAGTGTCAGGGTTGGTTATCTAAGCTCGTCTATCACCTACCTGCCCCCCCAAAAAAATTTTCAAAAATTCCACCCTCTTTTTCCATGTTAGCTGGCATTAGGGTGATTGGGGGAGAGAGGAAGGAATACTGTTATGGGCAGAGATGCTAGTCTTTTGTCTCTAACCAGTGTCCAAATTCTTAGTTTCAATGTTAGTGCTAGAGATTTGAGGGAGTTGTCCTCTGCCCACCTCAATTCCCCAACAGTATGGCTCATTTTGGTCAAGCTCCCTAAATAGAGAAATGCAGCAAACTCTCGATTTTCTGCGCTAATGAGAAGTGTGGCACAAAATAATTCAAAACTTTGGATAATTAAAATGACCATTTCTACTTGGCTTTGAAAAACACAACATGAATTATTTTAAGCAGATTTACTCCCCTACTGATGTTTGGATCAGATTGATACCAAAGTATGTGGTTTGAGCAAACAAGTGTATTATTGATGGTGTAGAAAAGGTACCCAGAAATGTACTGGGTAGGAAGGGGATGCAAAAGGAAGTCAGTCTGGAACTAAGCATTTGTTGTGAATAAACCTCAAAGTGGATAATCGAGAGTCAATTAACATTCTACAGACTATTTGGAGATTATTGGCTCTAGGAAGAGAAAGCTGAGGTTTCATGGACAGAAGGGGTAGAGTGGGGTAGGAAGAAGAAGGAAGGGAGAAGGGTCACTGCTGCTCACATCTTGATGATATTTTTGACGTTGAAGTTCTCCAGGGGTGCCAAATCAGGGTCCACGCCCCTCTCATCCTGTAGGACGATCTGCTGGAGGATCCGATCAAGGAGCTGCCAATGATAGATGCTCCCACCATTCCGTTTATCTGAAGGCAAGGCAGTCACTGTGTCTTTACTGAGCCCCAGGGGCTAGGACCTGGTTCTCACAGCCTGGGGCACAGAGTAAAGAGCAGACACAGCCCCCAACTGAAGAAGGAGATGTGCTCTGCATTTTGGCCAAATTCCCAATCTAATGGGGGGAAGATCAGAAAAATGTAGTTCCTGGAAATTCATAAATCTAATCAGCTCCCAAATGGGGAGTTTATTGTGGAATTTTAAAACCCCAGGTTCATGTCTTACCACTCCCCTAATTGGGGCTAGCTCCCCTAGCTTTCTGTTAAATGTATGTTCAGGGAAGAGAAATTCATTTTCTTATCTTCCAAAGGAAAATATATTTAGGAAGGTGAATCAATTACAAGAGTCTTTTTGATATATAATGAATTCCAAAGGAAAACAAAAACAAAAAGTATGTTATGCTTTGGATTATTCATGCCACTACTCCACAAGAACAGACAATTGAGAGATATTTAGAACACAAAATTACAGAAGAGTAGGGGTCATTGGCTGTGCTTCTGGGAAAGAGAATGAGTAGTGCTATTCAGGGATGGCATCCTGGAGGAGGTGCCTTTAAATATAAAGACAAAAACACTGAAATAGATTGTATACTCTTTCTCCTGGTTATCCACTTTGGTGTCTAATTATCTTCATGGCAAAGAAAAAAGTCTGCCTTATTTCTAACTTAAATCTCTTCAGTGGCATCTTAGGCCCATTTCTTCTTTTCATGTCTTAATGACTTCAGAGGAAAGTGGTAACTACAAATAATGTGATTCAGCTGTACTCTTAGACTAACCCTCCAGATGATAGAGTCAGAAGTATGTGGGCAGAGAGAAAGTAAAAAAGGAGGGAACAAAAACAAAGAAATTGGCAAAGCTAGAGATAAAAAAAGATATCTCCAAGAAAGATATGCCCAGTACAAATGTTCTTTCTTCCTAATTGGAAACTCCACCAGAAAATGGAAAGTTTGACTGTTAGGAATGGGAAAATGGAGACTGTTTGACCTTGAAATTAAAAGATCAGGATTCTGTTTGCTGGTATAGGACACTGGTGACTCTATTCTTTATGTCTCCTGTTCCTCCTCAGGGTCTAGGTTCTTCAGAAAGCAATTAGGAGTAGGTTAGGGGGTAGGCACCTGAACCATATTTTCCTTCCTCCAAGATTGAGGAAGTAACAGTAGCCTGAACTTCTCAACGTTTTTGCTCTGTGGCCTGATCTCCTGGAATAGTTAACTGAATATCTTTCCAGTGAGCCACATGACTGAAAATGCTGCCCCCAAAATGAGCTAGATGTTTGGGGCCTCTATTGATAGGGTAGGAAAAGACATGACTTACAAGGCAACTGTAAACAGTGCTGCAGCATAGAGAGCAGGTAGGGATATGCTTCTGTGTGTTTCAGCTTCCTATGGATCAGGTCAAACATCTGTGATGCACTCTTGGTATCAATGTGTACCTGATGGAAACACAAAGTAAGGAACAAAAGAATAGGGAGCCCAATGAAGGTAGAGAGGGAGAGAAGAAGAGAAGGAAGAAGACCTAGGCTCCTAATTCAATGAACTCTGAGATACCTCCTCCCACCCAGAGCCACCTTCTGTCTCTCATCTTCCCAGCTGTCATAGCCTAAACAGCCAGAGATTTCACTCCTCACTGCTTGCCTAGACACAAAATTAGGAAAGAGAAGAAAAGAAAAGGAGATCATTGTTAACTGTTGATGATCTGGGGAGCACTGCCACGAATACACAGATGATATTTGTTCTGGGAATTAATCATATATTTTTATAGCAGCTGTTCTGTGTGAATGATGTTTGGTTGGGATGCTGCCCATGAGTGATGCTGGGCAACTAACAGAACCTTTCAGTCCTGTAGGCAGCTCTTTAAGAATTTAAGTTGCAAAAGAAGTGTTGACCTCTATTAGGAGAGGGAGTTCCCTGTCCTTATGAAATCATTACTCCAGAGCCAACTTGTCTCTATATTTTGCTGAGGTTGACATTAGAGTGAAACTACATTTCCTTCAGTTCAAATCAAGTGATTTGTCCCAAGAGAGTTCTGTTGCTTATCAGAGAAAAAGGCAGTCACCCAAGTATTAGATATTTGCTACTGGCCACCCATAAAGTAACCACAGGTAATACAGAACTGATTCTGTTTCTTTAAGAATGACAGCCTTCTTTCCTTTGAGGATCAGGGCTTTTTCTCCACTGTCTTGGCAAAATCCAGACATTGTAAGCATCCTAGAAACAATAATGCTAGTAGAATGTTCATTTCAATGCATTATCCCTCAGGGACCTCTGGGGAAGACTCAGGAAGTCATTGTGTATTGTGTTTGAATCTAGTCCTAATGGACCTCACCATGTCAAACCTTCTGGCTAATTCCAAGTCATCCTCATTTCGGACCATCTCAAAGAAGTCTAAATGCCTGGGCAAGGAAAAGAGAGCATGTCACAACTGAGCAGTATCACAGCAAGAAACTCCAAGTTAAAACCAAAACACTCTACAGACAAGTACTTACTCCCCTTCTCTCTAACACAGATGGGTAAAAAGTGTTTACTTTCCTCTGGAGGAGGGACCAGTGAACAGAGAAATGGCTGAGCCCAAAAGACGCTAATGAGGTTTTAGAAGACGCATTGGGTCTAGAACTAGGTCAGACTGTGAAATAGCTAGCTTCTTCTGGGGACCATAAGCCTCCCCTTGTCCCTCTCACCCAGTCCACCCAGATATTTGATATTTATTCCAGGCCTACTCTCCTTGAGTTGGTATTCATGTGTTTCTCTCTGCCATTGTGAATTTATTATTATTCTTGGGCCTTTTCTCCTACTTTGAAATGAACAAGTCCTACATATTGTTCCTTACTTGTCCAGTGTGGCGTTCTCATGCCTCCGAAGTTTGTCAATCACAGGCTGTATTCCCAACATTAGGAACTCATATCGCAGATGTAATCGAAACTCCAGATTATCCTTGAAGATAATTGGGATGGGATGGAATTGAGATAATGGAGTGGGATAGGGAGCAGAATCGGTAAAGAAACATTTATTTCTTTGGCTAGATCAGAAAGCCACCATGACTTAATGCTTTCTTTAGCCCTACATGCACTTCTCACCTCAAACCTACCCCATATCCAATCTGTTGCCAAGACCTGTCAATTCTACCTTCCTAACATCTTTTGTAGATGCCTCCTTCTCTCCTGTACCACTGCCACTGCCACTGCTACTGCCCTGAGACAGGCAATCATAGCTTTACCCAAAGACTATTGAAATGGCCTTCTGGTTGGTCTCTCTGCCTCGAATCACTCTTTACTCTAGTCTACCTTCTACTCAGCTGTCAAATTGATCTTCCTAAGAGGGCAAATCTGACCATGCCACTGCCCTATTCAACAGACTCCAGTGACTTTCTATGGCCCCCAGAATCAAATATAAAATATTGTTCTACCTATCCAGACATTTAATATTTTACTACTCTTACTCTACTATTCTTCAAACAAGACACTCCATCTCCCCAACTCCATGTATTTTCATTGACTTTCTCTCCTTGTAACTCCCTCCCAACTCATCTTCCCCTCTTGGGCTTTCCTGAAATCTCAGCCTTCTACAAGGAGCCTTTCCTCATCTCCCTAATTTGTATATATCTTGTTTGGCCATCATTGTTTGCATGTTATCCACCATATAAGCTCCTTGAGAGCAGGGGCTTTTCCCTTTCTGTGTATTCCTAGAACCTAGAGTGCCTAGACTCTAATAAGTATTTAATAAATACCTGATGACTTGACTACCTCCTCCCTCCATATCCCACAGTAATAAATAAATTCTAATAATAATAAATAAATAATGTAATAAATATTCTCAGTTACTCTAAAAGACACAGCATCCCATAGAAACTCCTCCCAAAGGGGAGAGAGAAGAAATACAAACTTCATTCAATTTATCCTAAGCCTTTTAACCAAGTTCCCACAGTGGAACATATTACCCAGACAACTTGGGCTTAGCCTACCTGGCAAAGCTGATTCCCATTCTATGGGGCTAAGTGATATCAACATCATAAGGACAAGCAATTATCAGAATCCCTTTCCCCTCCCACTTTTGACACTGTTCTAATAGACTGAGTTCAGTTCAGTCATTTTCCTTTAAAAAAACAAACCATTTACCTTCCATTTTAGAATCAATACTGTGTATTGGTTCCAAGGTAGAAGAGCAGCGGTAAGGGCCTCCCATTTCTAGGAGTGGCTCTCAGTCACTGAGTTACCTAGCTGCTCCCAATTCAGTTATTTTTCAAACATGTGTGACTCTTCATGGCCCCATTTGATGTTTTCTTGGCAGAGACACAGGAGTGGTTTATCATTTCCTTTTCCAATTCATTTTACAAATGAGAAATTTGAGGAAAACAGGGTTAAGTGACTTGCCCAAGGTCACACAACTATTATTTGCCTGAGGTCAGATTTGAACTCATGTCTTCCTGATGCCATTCCTGGCATTCCTGGCGTTCTAGCTGCCCTATGTCTGGGTTAATGGTATACTTTGTAGGGAAGGGAGTAGGAAAAAAAGGCAATGCCAAGAACCTGCTCTAAATCCCATCCCAGAACCAGAAGATCCTAAGTGGATTGCCTATTTCATTTAGACATTCTGGGGGCTCCCCTACCATCTATATTAGGGCTATTTTTCAAATGTCTTTGTACTTACATTTCAGTCAGTCTTGAGGACTAGTTCTAATCCTGGGATCTAAAAGCACTAAGGGTTATTACTCAACAAAAGCTATTAAGATAACATGAGAGGTCCTGGGTTCAAATTTGATCTCAGCCAATTCCTAGCTATGTGACCTTGGGCAAGACACTTGACCCCCCCCCCCCAATTGCCTAGCCCTTGCCACTCTTCTGTCTTAGAACCAGAACACAGTATTGATTCTAAGATGGAAGGTAAGGGTTAAAAAAAAAAAAGATAACATGAGATCTCCAGGACCTAGTTCAAAAGTAATATCACCAAGGCCTCACAAAATTGTTTTGGAAGGGTAATCAATGCCTCTCATTCTCTAGTATCTTCCCAAACACTAATTCTTCATTTTCTAACACTTTCCTATACTTTTATTCTGCTCCTGTACTGGACTTATCTCCTTTTTAGTTTCTTCAGATAAGATTATTTTCTTTTTTTTTCTGATTTTCCTGCATCATCCTCAATGTTATCACTATAATAATAACCTATGTCTACTTCCTTAGTTCTAGTTAACTGATTGGATTGTCCTTCATTATTTAAATAGCACTTCAGACCTCTCTCCTCTTTCAGAAAGTTTTCCTGGCTTAATTAATTCATTTCTCTCTCTCTCTCTCTCTCTCTCTCTCTCTCTCTCTCTCTCTCTCTCTCTCTCTCTCTCTCTCTCTCTCTCTCTTTCTTTCTCT
>NC_058133.1:269567350-269590381 GCF_016433145.1 Gracilinanus agilis | reverse complement strand
AGAGGGAGGAAGGAAGGAAGGAAGGAAGGAAGGAAGGAAGGAAGGAAGGAAGGAAAAGAAGGAACTTCAGATGGTGTTTTGAAGAGTCGAACATGACTGAAGTAACTGAACAACAAGGAAGCTTTATAGGATTAGAGTTTTAGAAGTGGAAGAGACCTTAAAGATTACCAAAGGGTTTCTTAATTTAGGGCCCATGAACAACTCGTATTTAAAAGTATTTTGATAATTGAATTTCAAAATAATTGGTTTCCTTTGTGATCCTATGTTTTATTTTATGTATTTAAACATTATTTTAATAAGCGTCTATAGACTTTACTGGAATGCCAAAGAGGCCCAGGACCCCTCCAAAAAGCTAAGAACCCCAGATCTAACCCAACCATGCTATTTTTTTCAGAGAAGGAAATAGAGGCTCAGGGGCTAAAAGACTTTCCCAAGGTCAAGTCACTAGTTTATGACAGCTATAATAACAACAAATGACAAAGGGTTAGACTTGAGATCCCCCGATTCTTAGTTCAGTATTTTATCTTCGTGCTGACATTTGCCCTTCTAATACCTAGTCTAAACAAAGACTTCTCATAGTTCTTTCCCCAATGTTTCCACTGTCATATAAACAACTCTCATGCTTTCCTCCCACTCCACTCCTAAAATGACCTCTCTCTGACCTGAACACTATGTAAGTACCTCACTATTCATGTCCCAATTTAATGTTATTCTACTATCTACAGCTACATGTCTTTTTAGAACTCTTGGCTGAATCTATGTCTGTATTACTCTACAACATAGGAATACACAAAACACCAATGTAATATCTCCTTCTGAGAGTTGGCATTACAAAAAAGCAATGTCTATCTATACCAATTATTTTTTCCTCCTGAGTGGTTTCATCTCTCTGTTGTAAGTGTCATTTCAGTCATGTATTTGTGACCTCATGTGGGCTTTTCTTTGCAAAGACACTGGAATGGTTTTCCATTTCCTTCCCAGCTCATTTTATGGATGAGGAAACTGAGGCAAGCAGAGTTAAGTGGCTTGCCTAGGATCACACAGCTTATGACGGAAGCCAATTTGAACTCAGGAAGATGAGTCTTCTTGAAGTCAGGATCCACTGGATTACCTAGCTATCTGATTTCATATCTATTCACTTTTAATTCACATGTCAGATATGGGAGGAAGGGAGGCAGAGCATCCCAGCACCTGTCCTTTTACAGTTATAGAACATGAGAAACATTTCACTAAGAAATGTCTTTTCATCCCCTACATCTCCCTTCAAGATTCACTGATTAACCAGAACAGGCCAGAAGTACTATCAAAATCCCTATGGCACTTCAATCAATCTATAAAGCTTCATCACCTACTATGTGCCAGGCATTGTGCTAAATGCTGGGGATACAAAGAAATGCCAAAGGCAGTCCCTGATCTCAAGGACCTCACAGTTTAATGGGAAGACAACATATAAACACCTACGCCCAAACAAACTATAGATAGATAAATTGGAGATAATCAAAAAAAGAAGGGAGGTGCCAGCATTAAAGGAGATCAGAAACAAGAAGACAGAACTTTAGTTGGGACTTGAAGGAATCCAGGAAAGCCTGAAGGTAGAGATAAGGAAGGAGAATATTCCTAGGATGGATAGCCATTGAAAATGCAGAATCAGGGGAGGGGGCACTTTTTTTTTTAGCTAAGAACAACAAGGGGGACACTTTACTAGATTATAGAGTACATGTAGCAAGGTAAAAAGTCTGGTATTATCTCACACATATCAGATTGGCTAAAATGATAAAAGGCCAAAAATGACAAATGTTGGAGGGGATGTGGGAAAATGGAGACACTAATATACTGTTGCTAGAACTATGAACTGATCCATCCATTTTGGAGAACAATGCTGAATTATGACCAAAGAGATATCCAACTGATATATGCCCAAAGAGATATAAAACCCTTTAGCCCACCAATACTACTACTAGGCTTGTTTCCAAAGGTGATGGGGGAAAAAAGGAAAAGAACCAATGTGTTCTAAAATATTTAGAGCAGCTCTCTTTTTGGTGGCAAAGAGCTGGAAATTGAGGGAACACCCATCAAATAGGGAATGGCTAAACAAATTGTAGTATATAATTGTGATGGAATACTATTGCACCATATGAAATGATAAGAAGATTAGTTTTTTAAAAATGAAAAGAACTAAATGAAATTATGAAGAGTGAAACAAGCAGGACCAAGAGATCACTATATACAACAACAGAAATACTGTTTGAAGAATAACTTCTGCATCTATCGCCAGAGAAATAACTGATAAGTAGACAGAATCAAGATGTAGTTTTATATGTACATATGTATATATGTGTGTGTGTGTTGATAGATACAGATGGATGGATGGATAGATAGATAGATAGATTAATTGATTG
Organism: Gracilinanus agilis; assembly: GCF_016433145.1. Classification (NCBI taxonomy): domain Eukaryota; kingdom Metazoa; phylum Chordata; class Mammalia; order Didelphimorphia; family Didelphidae; genus Gracilinanus; species Gracilinanus agilis. Next base: position 269,587,982 of record NC_058133.1, on the reverse strand, counting down.
ACAGGTAGATGGATAGATAGATAGATGGATGGATAGATTATAGATAGATAGATAGATAGATAGATAGATAAATAGATAGATAGATAGATAATCTCCTCATCATGATGATCACTCCTCTGATCTGGAAAATCCACATAACATTTTTAGACCTTTCCTTCCTACCAGAGAAGAAGTCTGAATTTTCTCTTCTTCTTTTATAGGGTATTTACAGTACCTTATGTAAAGGATAAATTTTGGGTCAATTATTTGGTCATTGGCTATGTAGTTTTAAAACTTTTTCTGCATCATCTGCTAGCCCTTGTGTGTCATCTGCAGTTTCTGCAAATCCCCCCCAAATTCCCATTTTATTTCTTATGCTGATCCTTAATATATTGAAATAGCAATGGGGAAAGTCACGGTGTGGAAGGAATACGTGTGTGTGTGTGTGGGGGAGTCAAATGATACCTTCTTTAGGGTCAGGAGGGGAAGAAGGGTGGCAGATACTTGGGAACTTAATCATAAAAAACAAACAAAAAAAGACTAGAAAGGTAGGAAGGGGTCAGGTTATGAAGAGCTTTGAATGCCAAAGAGAAGATTTTATATTTGATCCTAAAAGGAGCCACGAGGGTTTACTAAAGAGAGCAATGACATAATCAGGTCTGAGTTTTAGGAAGATTCATTCATAAGTTAAGTAGTAAAGAGTCTAGGAATGCCTACACCAGAGTGGTAGCACTTACATATTCAGCTTATTATTATTATTATTTTAAAATATGTACCTTCCATCTTAGAATCAAAACTATGTATTGCTTCTAAGACAGAAGAGCAGTAAAGGCTAGGCAATGGAGTCACACATCTAGGATATATCTGAGGTTAAATTTGAACCCAGGACCTCCCGTCTCTGGGCTTGGCTCTAAATCCAATGAGCCACCTAGCTACCCTTTATGCAGATTATTATTAATGTCTCTTTCAACATTTTAATTCAAGGCCCCAACTCCAGCTTTCAGCATGTGATCTAACTGTCCTTTACTGAAAAGCCTAAGGCCATCAACAATGAGTTTCATCATTGCTCCTTTCCTCATCCTTTCCTTACTTTCAGACTCAGAGGAAGATATGGATTTTCTGGAGCCTTGTCTTGCCCCGTTGATCACCAATTGCTGCTCTCCTCTCTCATTGTCAATATTGTTTCAATTTGTTCCTTTCCTTGGCAGATTCTACCTTTGTTATGTACATATGTTGTATGTTATGTTATTCTACCTCATGTGCACTCCCTCTGGACTACTGCAAATTGCCTACTAGTTGGTCTCCCTCCCTCAAGTCTTTCTCCATGCCAGCCCATCCTCCCCCTAGCTAGAAAATAAATCTTCTTAAAGCAGAGGTCTGATCATACTTCCTTATACAATTAACTCCAGGGGTCACCTATTGCCTCTAGGACAAAATACAAAATTCAGCTTGGCTTTTAAAGCCCTCCATAACCTGACCTTTTCCAGCCTTCTTACATCTTACTCCCCTGCACGTCTTCTGTCCTGACTCCATGCATTTCTACTGGCTGTCCCCCATGTCTGTGATGCTCTCCTTCCTTATTTCTACTTCCTGACTTCCCTCCAATTTCAATTAAAATCCCATCTTCTACAAGAAGCCTTTCCCAATTCCCTATAATTTTAATGCCTTCCTTCTGTAATTATCTCCAGTTTGCCCTGTTTATATCTTGTTTGTACAGAGTTGTTTATATATTGTTTCCCCTTTACACTGTGAGCTCCAGGAGGACTGGGACTGATTTTGCCTTTCTTTGTGTCTCCAGAGCTTAGTATAGGGGGTGGCACATGGCAAGTCCTTAATAAATGCTTTTTGATTTAAGTTGATTATAAAAAAGTTCCACTCTCCCTTATCCTCTTCCTAAAAAGCCTTTTATTACTCCTACAGACCTTGACTTCTTCACAACTCACTCATTCTCCATCTGCCTGCAATCTGGCTTTCACCCTCACTATTCCGCTGAAATTATTTTCTTCAGAAACACCAATGATCTCTTAACTGTCAAATTCAGTCACCTCTTCTGAGAACTCATACTCCTTGACCTTCCCATAGCATTCATCATTGTTAATCAACCTCTTCTGGATAATTTCTTTTTCTTGGCTTCCATTATAATGTTGCTTCCTAGTTCTCCTATTTTTCTGACTGCCCCTCTCTTTCCACAGGTTCCTCCTGTAGACAACAACTGTGGGCATTCCTCCACAGCTTTTTCCTTATCATTCTACTCTCCTCTTCCTTGACAAGCTCATCCATGGCCAAGATTTTAACTGTCACCTCTATCTTGATGACTCCCAAACTTTGGTTTTCAGCTTCCTTCTCTTCCCTGGATGCCCCACGGACACCTGAAACCCAACAGGTCCCCAATTCATTGACTTTTCCTCAAGACTGGTCACTCTTCCCTCATTATTACCTTTAATGGTACTGCCATTTAGCTCAATCATACAAACTTCTAACTTCAGAGTTCTCTTTAATACCTCCTTCTCTCTTATTTCTCACAGCCAGTTAGTTGCCAGGTCCAATTCATTCTCTCTCCAGGGTGGCTCCGATATTTCTTCATTCCTTTTGTATCCTAATACCACTGTAGGGTAAGATCTTATTACATATGTGTTGTTTGATCATTTCATAGATATCTGACTCTCAGAGAGCCCATTTTGGGGTTTTCTTGGCAGAAGTACCTGGAGTCGTTTGCTATTTCCTTCTCCAACTCATTTTATAGATGAAGACCTAAGATCAATAGGGTTAAGTGACTTTCCCCAAGTCAGAAAGCTAGTAAATATCTGAGGCTAGATTTGAACTCAGGAAGAGGGGCCTTGCTGAATCCAGGCCCCCATTGCTGTACTACCTAGGTTATAAATATATATGTATATGTATATATATACGTATATATACACATTATAGTGTATAAATACACATACACACATATATAGAGAGATACGTACATACATACACACATACCTACATAAAGGATTGTCTATAGAGTAAAATGCAAACCTCTTAGCCTGACATTCAAGCATGTCCACAAATTGGCTCTAACATATACTATTGGCCTTTTCCCAAAATATTCCCCTTCAAACACTCTCATTCTTTAGCTAAATATTTTTCTAACATTATCTTGACTTTTTTCATTTGTGCATGCAATCTTCCATGCCTCAAAGGGCCTCCTCTGCATATCTCTTGCCTTTTGAAATTTTTTCTATTTTTTCATATACCAGGTCAGGTTCTTCAATATTCCCTCTACCTAGAAATGATTCTTCTGTCCTCAAGTCAAATCAAAATAATAATTATTGTATATATCTTATTATATCATATACATTTTTGTTGTTGTTGTTGAGTCATTTCAGTTGTCTGACAACTTCATGATCTTATTTGAGGTTTTCCTGGCAAAGATACTGAAGTGGTTTGCCATTTCCTTCTCTAGCTCAATTTAGAGATGAGGAAACTGAGGCAAACAGGGTTAGGTGACTTGCCTAGGGTGACACAACTTCTAAGTATCTGGGGCTAGATTTGAACTCATAAAGGTGAGTCTTCCTGATTCTAAGTCAGTGCTCTATCCACTGAGCCACCTCAGGTCTTCTCCTGATGTTATGTTATGCTATGCTATGCTATGTTATATTAAGTTATGTTATGGTGTGCTATGGTATGGTATGGTATGGTATTCTTATTTGGATTATAGTTATTTTTGTACCGTCTTAATCCCTAATAAGTGGTAATTTCCTTGAGGACAGGGTTATCTCTTTTTCAGCCTTTTTTTTTTTTTACTTAACTCTCTGCTTTGCACATACTAGACTAAATAAATGACTAAATAAATAAATGAGATGGAAGTGAATTCTCTGAATTTTGTTTCATTTCTGTCATTGTATCTTCTAACTATTGACAAAAAAGTTAATCTGATTCATTAAGGCTTCAAAAAAACATAACAAATTCATTGTTTGAATCAGTACATTGAGTCAAGGAATTGTTTTCATTTTTTAAACTCTAGCACCTATCAGTGATTGGCACAGCAAAGACATCTAATAAAAGTTGTTTGGTTTTGTCTTTTGATACTGAGGCTCTCCATGTTATCAACTAACTATAATCCAAGTTATAATGTAATCAATTGCATTAGGGGTGGTTTAATCATTATTTGATGTGAGGATGAAGGAATCATTTTTAGGTAGAGGGAAGGTCAAAGCACTTGAGCTAGATACATTAAGGAAGAGAAGAACATTCAACTGGCAAGAGATGTGGAAGAAGCCCTTTGAGACATGGGAGATAACATTCAAAAACATTTATTTATTTATTTACTTATTTAGCGGCAAGATGATATCAGGAAGGCATAGAAACCACTTGCTGACCTGATCTCATTGCTGATCATTATCATAGTTTTGGCCTACTCAGTTTTTGACTCTTCACCTTTCCTTAGTTAGTCCAAGTCAGCTTGGTAGCCCTCAACACTTAGAGTTTATCATATTGGTGTTAGACACTGGCTTTTGCTCTACTGTACTTCAGAATCCCCTGATTCATGCCTTCCCAACAGCAGGGACCACAGGCATGTCTACTACGTAATAAATGTTTGGTGAGTAGAACTGAATTATTCTTTCTAATGGAAAGTGATCTTTTATATCAAGATGCTATTTTAAACCAAAATATTTGATTTCTTTCCCCAACTTAAATCTCACCTTTTATAAGATGTTTTCCCAATCACTTTTTATTCCAGTGCCTTTCTTCTGTTAATTATTTTCTTAGTTATCCTGCATATAGGTTGCTTTGTCTATAGAGTATTTGCATTCTACCTTTCCCAGTAGATTGTAAGTTCCTTGAGGGCAGGGATCCTCTTGCACTTAGTATAGTGCCTGGCAAATAATAGGTGCACAATAAATGTTTACTGATTTATCAGTTACCCTCAGGGAAAGTATGAGCTTGAAAAACCCAGAATTTAATGAGTACTACATCCATTCTAACAATATCCTTGTCATTCCCACCATTCAGTAGAGCTGATCCCGCTTTTCCTGAATTGAGTCTTTTTTTAAAAACCTTATCTTCTGTCTTAGAATCAATACTAAGTATTGGTTGCAAGGAAGAAGAGTGGTAAGGGCTAGGCAGTGGGGGTTCAGTGACTTACCCAGGGTCACACAACTAGGAAGTGTCTTAGGTCATATTTGAACCCAGAACATCCCATCTCTAGCCCTGGCTCTCAATCCACTAAGCCACCTAGCTGCCCCCTTGAATAGAGTTTTTATGAAGTAGCTTCATTTTATTATGGGGAGAGCTGCCCTGATTCAAGAAGATTTCTGGGAGGCAGCTCCCCAGTGGGAGATTGCCTGCCTCCACTAACAAAAAGTGGGGTTTTTATAGGTTTTATAGAAGGGCTGAGTACTTGACAAACAAGAGGGCAGGAGACATGTGACTTACAGATAACTGGTGTAGGGGAGGGCTTGGTGTTGGAGGTGGTGACTTCAGTGACTTTGGGAAGGGCTTGAAGTTGACAGGTGTCTTCAAGGATGGGTAACTTTTCTGGGGGGGGGTGCTGAGGTTGACATTGTGACTGGCAAGGGGCAGGTGACTAGGGGGAAAGTCTGGAGATGAAGAAGTTGTTTATCAGGAGATATACAGATCTCAGGAGGGTGGAACATACATGCTATCTTTATCCGTTAATCATTGGCCATCAGGAATGGCTTCTCTGGCCAGATCAGCTTAGGAGAATCTTTCATTTGCCCCCTGAAACTTTGGGGTTTTCTGTGTCCTGACTCAATTTTTTATTGGAAATGTGACAAGTTCCTAGATCTAACATACCCATATTCAAAGAGAAGTATATTTCAAAGCCAAATGAAAATGACTTTGGATTGTCTATATTACATTCCCTTCTGCTAAAATAGATTATCAGGATCTTGTTTTATTAACACATTAATCTGTATTGATATTCCTATGCCAGCCACTGTGTCCACTTCCTGAGTTTCTTTCCTGTCTCCTTTATTTAACTGGGGGCTTCCTATGGGAAAACCTTGTTTGCTAAACAAGGATAAAGATCCTTTCTCCCTACTAGACAGAGTGCTCCCTAGGTATATAACTATATTTCCTGTTTCTACTAATTTTTTACAATACAGGGTGATAGAGAGATAGTATTCAGGAAAAGGAAGAGACTGAGAGGATCAGTGAGTCAGATTGGAGTTGCTATTAGAACCCAGGTCTCTTGCTTTCTAATTAATAAGTATGGCCACTAGACCTTCCTTATTCATTTTGGCTAGCTAGCTTTTTGAAAAATCCTTAGGCTCCTAAACATGATACCCCACTTGCAAAATGTGCATTCTCTCCATCTTCTCTAGCTAATATCCCCCTAGTTCAGAGCCCTGTGGGATCTGTCAGCAGTAAACATATCCAGAGAACCCTGAAGACAGAGTTCCAGGGAAATTCCACATAGAGGCAAGACAAGAGTTCAATTATTAGGAAGTTTTCTCAAGTTTAGTAACTGAATGATTTCCCAGAAGTCCAGGTCATCTGTCACCATATAGCCCAGGGGCAACCAGGGGCCAGTACCCAATGGAAAGGCTCATTCTCAGGGGGAACCTTTCAGTTCCTCCCAACTTGACTAATACCTCCACTCTGCCAGTAATGCTAAAGGGATCTCTGGCATCCCAGATTTGGGTTTAAGGAGTGGATATCCCCTCTCATATACACCTCTCTGATTATCTCTACTATACACGTTCATAGATTTAGAGGCAGAAGGAACCTCAGAGGTTATAGTTAATCTAATTCCTTTTATTGGATGAGGGAGCAGGCTCAGAGAAATTAGATGTCTTACCCAAAGTCTCATGGAGGCTAATTAGCAAAGCTAGAATTCATATCCAGGTCCTCTGATTCTATCCATTTCCAGCACATTTTCAACTCTCTCTCAATATACTTAACTCTTTTTACTGGTCCTTCTCTTTCTCCCTTCCTCCCACACATTCCTTTTCTTTCTCTTATACATTCTTGCTTCATAGTCTAGTGCTAAGTCTCCCATGCCCCTAATGCCCTGGGACCTATCCCCTACCCCTCCCATTTGCTCCCTTCAAAAGATACTGACCACAAGCTCTGCAAAGCGGGCATTGAGCTCCTCTGCAGGTGGGATGGGGGTGGAGAATTCCATGAATTGCAGTGGGTGGTTCTCCCGGAGGTTGATCTCGGGGATGTCATTGCCCCCAAAACAACAGAGAAAGCCCAGGCCATGACGACTCCTCTTCCAGGGGGCCATGGTCAGTTGGGACACTGTTATCTACTCATCGTGACCTGAGCAAAAGAGAAAAAGGAATATGTGAGAGTGGTTCCAAGTCAGACAGTACCAAGGGTCAAAGATGATAATCAAAGACTCTTTCATCTTTTTTTCTTTCTTTTGGAAAATTTTATTTAATTAATTGATTTAGAATATTTTTCCATGTTTACAAGATTCATATTCTCTCCCTCCTCTCCTCCACCACCTCCTGTAGTGGACATGCCAATTCCACTGGGTTTTACATGTGAAAGACTTTTTCATCTTACACATTGCCAGAGCCCCTAACTTGATTTGCTCTTGGCCCATCCTTTCAGCAAACCAAACTCCTCATTGGAGACCCAAATATAAAAGTGAGACAGTCCCTGCCCCCAAGAATTTATATTTTAATAGAGAGAAATAATACTCATAGGATAGTGGTGTTCCAGGAAGGAAGTTTTTGGGGAATCACAAGAATGATGAGTCAGTCCAACAGACACTCAACTAATAGACTCTTTCCAGGGATAATGGTAGACTACAGAGTTCAGAGCTGACTCCATTCAAAGATATTTCTACTTCATTACTCCAGTTTCCCTTCCTTCCTCCCTTTCTTCCTCCTTCCCTCCCTTCTTCCTTGCTTTCTCTCCTCCCTTCCTTCCTCTATTTCTTTTGCTTTCTTTCATTTTTTTCTCTTTCTTTCTCTTTTTCTTTCTTTCCTTCCTTTTTTCTTTCCTTCCTTTCTATCTTCTCTTTGTCCCTGTCTGTCTAACTGTCTATCTGTCTGCCTGTCTCTCTCCCCCTTACCTTCTGTCTTAGAATTGATACTGAGAATTGATTTCAAGGCAGAAAAGTGGTAAAAACTAGGCCGTGGAGGTTAAGTGACTTGCCCAGGGTCACACAGCTAGGAAGTGTCTGAGGTCAAATTTGAACCCAGGACCTCCTACCTCCAGGCCTGGCACTCTATCTGCTAAGTCACTAGTGTTTCCTGTAATTAACAACTCTGGATTATTCACAAAATAAGACTCAAAATAAGGAAAAAAGGGAAATAGGACATGTTTGACTTTTTGTAATTGACAGCCAGATTTCCATTGAATCCACGTCTTGATTCATTCTGAAATTCCTGAGTTGGGAATGATTTTTAGTGGGATGGCAATGGGACTGGAGAAGTCAGTGAAAAAAGGGGATGGATTTTGAAATATGATTCCTGGAATAGAGTTCTTCTCCATACCAATTCTATCAAGTATAAATAGATTATAGGGGACAGGGATTCTAGCAGTATTTTTTGCACCTAGGAATGCTTTGATTAATAATCAAACATCTTATGGCCCCAATTCATAATTCACTCTTTTGTTAGTCAGCTCTTTGCACTGAGTATTCTTTGTATATTGTCAGGTGATAGGTACCAGATAAGATAGGGAGGAAAGAAAAGATAGTGTCCCCAGACTTGAGCTACTAATCTGATGGGAAAGCATGGTTGTTGCCTAGAGCAGTGAAAGCCTTTGAATAGCTTCCAGAAGTAACAAGGTGGTACAGTTGATAGAGCTCTGGACCTAGAGTTAAGACCTGAATTCAAATCTGACCTCACAAACCTACTAGCAGTGTGTGACCCTGGCCAAGTCACTTAACCTCTGTCTTAGCCCATTTCCTCAACTATAAACCAAGGATAATAATAGCATCTACCTCCCCAGGGTTGTTATGAGGATCAAATGAGATACTTAGCACGAAGTCTTGAAAATGGTGTTGTTTTTCAGTTGTTTCAGTCATGACAGGCTCTTCATGACCTAGTCTGGGAGGGTTTTTTTTTTTTTAGGTAAAAATACTAGAGTGATTTACCATTTCTTTTTCTAGCTCATTTTACAGTTGAAAAAACTGAGGCAAATGAGATTAAATGACTTGCCTGGGGGCACAGTTAGTAAGTGTCTGAGGACATATTTAAACTTAGGTCTTCCTGATTATAGGCCTGGCACTCTATTGACTACACCACCTAGCTACCCTCCTGGCTCATAGCAGATATTCATAAATGTTTGTTTCCATCCTTCCTAAGCACAACCAAACCCCAAGAATTAACCAACTCCTTCCTCAGTTTTTCTCAGCTTTCATTTTGCCTCTTCTATTAGATTTTCGGCAATAGAATAATCAAGGGACCTGTGCCCCTCACCCAATATACTCTGGCACTTGCAAACCTGATTGTGCACATGGTAGAACAGCAGCCTCTCCATCCCTGGAATACCCGTTGGCCATTCTTAACTTTGTTCATACCATTTCCCTTAGCTGAAATTTAGTAGCTTCATGGGGCTCTGAGTAGATGTATCAGAATGATGATAGGAGGAGGGGCAGCTAGGTGGCTCAGTGGATTGAGAGTCAGACCCAGAGATGGGAAATTCTAGGTTCAAATATGACCTCAGACACTTCCTAGCTGTGTGACCCTGGGCAAGTCACTTAACCCCCATTGCCTAGCCCTTACCACTCTTCTGCCTTGGAACCAATACACAGTATTGATTCCAAGTCAGAAGATAAAGGTTTTAAAAAAAAAAGAATGATGATAGGAGGAAGAGAGGTGGGAAGGCAGAAAACTCCAAGCAAAGATGGAGCAAAGCATCAGTACGCATTCTGCTCTGCCTCTCACCTCAGTTCTGTGTGATTCTGGCTTCCTGCCTGACAAAGGCCCCCTCCCAAGCCTTGGACTCCAGCTTAACTTGCCTGACTTTTTTTTTTCTTGGCTGAACCTTTATTACCCTAGTTCCACTCCTCCCCCTCATTCAAGCTTTTCTGTTGAGACTAAACCAGATGACCTGTGATTATACCTGCTACATGTGGAGCCTGGGGTGCCTGACAAGAACGCAATTTGAGCCTCTTTGTTTAGTTGTCTCCAAGTACAACTGTAGCTTGGCTGATGTGTGGCATATTGAGGTCAGAATGACCCCGTCATACCGCAGTTGGCAAATGTTTAGAGGTTACAAGAGGTTAGGATGATAGTGAGATAGGGGCCCAGGGGATAGATGGGCTGATATCTGGGAAACCAGTGGCTGGCTTTCTTTTATGGCATCCCAATTCCACCCTTCCTCCCTCGTCCCACTAACCAAGTTGGCTTGTTGGTTGCCAGCTCTGACCTGACAAGGGAGAGGATGGCAGGAACCAGAGAAGGGAATGGGAGTGGAGCCATAGTTACCCATACGCAGTTGGGGTCAGGGTAGTCACAGACCTTCCAAACAGGAAGCCGAGAGGGATCTGGGTACTCAGCACTCAGGGGAGTGCTGCATAGTTTGCCCATTTAAGGGACTTGTTTGAGAGCTCTTGAGTTTGCAATACTCAAATTTGCAAAATGGGGATCACCCGTTCCTTCTCCCCAGACTAAGCACTCTTGTTCCTTTTCCTCATTAAAGTTTCATTTTAACAACATAGCAATAAAATTTTAGTGCTGGAAGACATCTTTTAGCTTATCTAGTCCAACTTCCTTATACCTGTTTTTGATAAGGATATTGAGATCCAGAGAAAGGGAAGTAACTTGCCTAGATTCCACATTCCCCTTCCCCCAAAATGTCCTTCCTAATACTACAGCCAGGTCCTAAATGAGTGCAAACAATAAATCCCCTGAAGCGGTCAAATGTACTTGAATTCTCACTATTTGAGGTTACAATCATGTAAAATAATGGTAATTTATTCCAGCCCAATAGAAATATGTAATAAGAATATAAATAATGGGGCCACTCCAGGGGATTTATTATTCAAACTAATCTAGACCCAGCTATACTTCACAATCAATAGACTGATTAATCAACTTGCTTCATATTCTTATCCAATTGTCCATCCTGGACCTCTTGCTATTTAACCTGGTGGGGCACCATTTCTCACCTGGAATTGCCCCTCAGGTCCTGGTCACTAGAAAAACATGCCCAGCCCCTGAGCAACTTGGAACTCCAACCCTAGACTGAGCAATCTTAATTGGTGAAGGAGTGAGATTAGCCCACCATATCGGGCAGGTCCCAGCTCTTCACTATAGCAGTCTGGCCTATTGCCATATACAGAATCTCCTTCAAACTCCAACTCCTTCCCAACTTTTGCTCTGAACTCAGATCAATCATATTAATAATACCAATCAGATTAATCAACCACCAGATTACTACTACCATTGCTTCTGAAAAGGGCATATCAACTGAATGCCCTATGGATCAATTTATCATCCTAGTGACTCCCATACATTCCTTTTTGTCTATCTCAGTTTTCTCATCTGTAAAATTGGGATAATTATAGCTCCCAGAGCTGTGAGGATAAAATGAAAGAATGTAAAACACTTTGCAAATGTAAAAGGGTTGTGTACTTATGATAAAATGAGGCCTTTTTTTGACTCATTTGACAGATGAGGAAACTGAGGCAGAGGTTAAATGATTTACCCAAGGACACACAGTAAGTCTCAAATACAGGATTTTAATTCAGGTCTTCCTGACATCAGATCTGCTTTACCCTCTACAACATCTAGCCCTTGATAATTGAGTACTACTGAGGTCGCCAACTAGAGTGTTAAAAATGTCCAGTGCCCTGGGCATGGCTCCACCTTGTCCTTCTTCAGTGAATTCTTTCCTTCTAGTCTGTCTCCTAGAGTGGAATCAAACACTTTATGTAACTTTATAACTGTATCGAAATCTAAATATTCCAATAGACAGGGAAAGAAAAGGCCAGAAGTCACATAATGTTGTTAGAGTTCTTTCTCTCTACTCTGTCAGTGAGACAGGCTGAGCCTGTCTCCCTTCTCTTCCTTTCCAACAACTCTAGAAGCCTCTTAGCTCTAGATTTCCACAATCTCAGAATATCTCAGAGGATGATAATGCTTTGCCTTGGAGCCTGCTGGGCAACTTGAACCATTTGCCATTTTCCAAACAGGAAGAGAAAAGGAGTGGGCTGGTATTTTAGGGATGTGTCGGACTCACTTTGGAGAAGTTGCAAGTCTAGGGAGCAGACAGGCAAGTTCCAGCTGTGTTGTTTTTTTTTCTGAGACTCAAAGCCATTTTTAGAAAGCATATAAAGGAAATTCAGCTACCTTGGTTCTCCTGGATAATGGATAATATGAATGGGTGTAGAGGGAAGCCATCAGAGACTCAAAGATAGAAAGCTTGAAAAAATCTTAGAAGTCAGTCATCTAGTTCAACTCTTATTTTACAGATAAGGAAACTGAGGCCTAGAGAGGTTAAATGGCTTGCCTGAGATCCCACAAGTAATAATTATCAGAAGCAAAATTTGAATCCAGGTCCTCTGACTCCAGACAGTGTTTTTTTCTAATATGCCCTTTGCTGACTTTAGCAGTAAACTCCCTATAAGTGATGCTTGAAAGAGGGAGATGCTGGAGAATCTTACCAAAAGGGCGAGAGCAAATCAGAGTACAAAACTGAATGTAACAGATAGACTAAAACTATAAACATCTAGATTTAGGGGACTGCACATGCCAATGACTCATATCAGCATACCCAATTCCTATTTCTTTTATGTATTCCTTATCTCCATCCGTTGGCTAGACACTTCTTCCTAGATGCCCCATAGTCATCTTAAGGTCAACATGTCCAAAACTAAATTCTTATTTTTCACCTTAACCACAAATTTCCTAACTTTCTTATTTCTCTCAAATAAATCATCAGGGGCAGTTGGGTGGCACAGAGGACAGAGCACTGGGCCTGGAGTCAAGAAGACTCATCTTCCTGAATTCAAATCCAGCCTCAGACAGTTACTAGCAGAGTGGCATTGGGCAAATCATTTTACCCTGTTTGCCTCAGTTCCCCATCTATAAAAAAATGAGCTGGAAAAAGAGATGGCAAATCACTCTAGTATCTTTGCCAAGAAAACCTCAAATGGGGTCACGAAGAGTCAGACATGACAAATGACTCAATAAATTATCATTTTTTCAGGTCTCTAGGTTCCCAACCTAAAAGTCATCCTCAACTCTTTCTTTTTGCTTTTTCCCCATATCTAACCAGATGCTACATTTTATCAGTTCTGTCCCTTGCACACTCTCACCTTTATTCCTTTCTGTCTATTCAATTTCCCCAATTCGAGATGCCTCAGGTTTGGACTAGGACAAGAGCCTCTTAGTTGGTGTCTCTGAATCCATGCTTTCCCCTCTTCAATATGTCTTCCTTTCTCGCCTGCCAATTTACATTCCTAAAGTGCAGCTCTGACTGTGCCATTCCCAAGAAGCTTCTATAACTCCTTCTGGTAGGATGAAATATAAACTCCTTTGCTTGGGATTTAAAGCTCTTCACAGTCTGCTCTAACCCTTCATTCCAAGAGGACTTTGAATCACTTGGCATATATTTTGTTGTTCGGTTGTTTTCCTGTCATATCTGACTCTTTTGACCGCATTTGAGGTTTTCTTGCAAAACTATTGGAGTGGTTAGCATGTCCTTTCCCAGTTCATTTTACAGGTGAGGAAACTGAGGCAAACAGGACAAGTCGGACTAAATGACATGTCCAGGGTCACACAGTTAGGAAGCATCTGAGGCCAGATTTGAACTCAGGAAAAAGAATCTTCCCGACTCCAGGTCCAGCACTCTGCTATGCCACCTACCTGCCCTCAAGCACTTTACTATGTAGTAGGGAGATTAAAACACAAGTATACATGTTGTTGTTGTTCAGTCCCGTCCAACTCTTGTGACTTCATTTAGGGTTTTCTTGACAAAGGCACTGGAACGGTTTGCCATTTCCTTCTCCAGCTCATTTTACAGATGAAGAAACTGAGGCAAAAAGGTTAAATGACTTGCCCAGGGTCACACAGTATCTGAGACTAGATTTGAACTCAAGAAGATGAGTCTTCCTGATGGCAAGTTGGACACTTTATTCACTTTGCAAGCATAGGGATTTAATAAATATCTGCTAAATTGAATTAAAATCAGACATCAATCCCCATAGCTTCAACTCCTTTTTATCTTGGAAGCAAACATAGTGCCTCATCAGAATGACTTCAGGACTCAGACTTCATCACTCCTCACCCTGGGCCTTCGTCCTCAACTTTAACCTACAGCAGTTTTTGTCCTTGTGTACAAAGGATTTTAATTCCTATTCCCAAGCTACATGAAGTATACTCTAAAAATGGCTCTACTTGACCCTGTTGCAGATCTTTCTTTCCTATCCCTTTTCCTTTGCTCTTATTGCTGTGGCCTCTAGTGACTCTATGATACCCCCTGAAAGAAGTCTAGATTTGAAGTCAGGTTCAGATCCCATCACTGCCACACATCACCTGTGTGATCCAGAGCAAGTCACTTTTCATACATGTCAGCTTCATAAAATAAGGGGGAATGTTCTCTGAGGGTCCCTTCTAGCTATAAATCTATGATCCTGTGACTCTCTTGGCTGGATTTCCTGAATAATCGTAGGAAAATCACAAGGATGTTCTGAATAGTTGCACTGACCCTCCATGATGCTCTTTGGGGATGATAGGACAAACTTACGAATCCTGGTTACACTCTAGCAGAGAAAGGGAGCCTGCAGAGAAAAAAGAAAGAAGGGGAAGAGGGAGGAGAAGGATGTCTTGGTCTGAAGGCAGAGCTGCCCCCACTCCCAGGGCCTGAGACATTCTTCTCCTGCTCTCCTTTTTTCCACCGGGTCCCTGGAGGCCCCTGGGGTCTGGGAGTTGGGCCTGGCTCTTCCCAAAGCTGCTGTGGGGAAAATAAGGAATGCAAACCATTTCCTGCTTCACGGGCCCAGAGCGTCCCATATATCTGACCATTTGTACGCTGCAGAGGGTCACCGCAGAAACTGAGCTCAGAGGCCCAGCTACCCGATGAACAATAACAACGCACAATTAGTGATTTACGCTGAATAAATGCTTTCCCCACAACAATCCTGTGAGGTAGGTCATGGGATTTTTAGCTGCCTTTTCACAGATGAGGAAACCCAAACTCTAAAAGGTTAAATGAATTAATGAAGAGCTCAGGTCAATGCTGTCCAAGAGCATAGACCTCACTGTCTCCCCTGGTACTTCTCCTACCTATTATCTATTTATTCCTGCCTCCAAGTCCTTACATAAACTTTTCCCTCATATGGCTTCTCCTGGAAAAGATTTAGAAGTCACTCTCCTGCAAAAGTTCCTTCAAGACTTACCTCTTCCAGGAAGCCTTCTTTAATTAACTCTCTCACTCTGGTTATTCTTTGATTCTACTATTTCTATGCTTACATGAATATAGGGTGCATGAATTCTTACTGAAAAGGATTTTAAGGTTAATTTACACCAAACATTTCATTCTACATGTTACATGCTATGTGCTTCTCTCAGTTGACATTCTATTTTTGTTGTTGTTATTCAGTTGTTTGTCATATCCAACTCTTTATGACCTAATTTGAGCTTTATTGGTAAAGGTACTGGAGTGGTTTACCATTTCCTTCTCCAGCTTATTTTATAGATGAAGAAACTGAGGCAAATGACAGTGTCACACAGCTAGTAAGTATCTGAGGCCAGATTTGAACTCAAGAAGATTCTATCCACTGTACTCACTAATCATCGATGCCATCTACTTGCCTTGATACTCTATTAATCTTCATTTAAGTATTTTTACGGTAATCTTTTTTTCACATATGCACATCATATATATATGTATATATATATAATATTATTTTTTAAACCCTTCCCTTCTGTCTTAGACTGTATATTGATTCCAAGGCAGAAGAGTGGTAGGAGCAAGAAAAGGGGATTAAGTGACTTGTACAGGGTCACATGGCTAGGAAGAATCTGAGGTTAGACTTGAACCCAGGATCTCCCATCTCTCGGACTGGCTCTCAATCCACTGAGCCACCCAGCTGCTCCCTTCATTTATATTATTTCATACATGAGTTCATATATAGTCTTTTCCACTAGAAGGGGAAACATTTTGAGGGCTAGTACCATATCTTCCCTGAATATTCTGGGGACTTCTAAAAAGGAAAATGAAAAAATCTCCTCTGCTTCCCATCAGGCTCTAGGCTTCCAGAGGAAAGGGACCATATCTCCCTAGTGAATCAGCTCTCTGAAACGAAGGTCTGACACTACATCTCCCCCAGTTACTCCCATAACAAAGTTATGCAGACAGGGAGTTTTCAATCCATGTTGTTAGCTACAGTAGTATCACTTTCCAAATATGAAACAGTGAGATATTGTTCATTTCTCTTAAAGATCTCAGGTTCCATTCTGAGCACAGAACTTAGTGTGTGAGCTCGTCCTTCAGCAGGCTGGGTGGGGCAAGGGGTTGAGGTGGGGGAGCCCTTTTGAAATAACCAAGCTCTCTTTCCAGGACTGGGGTGCTATTTTTAGCAGCTGCCCAAAAAAAGACTGGTTTTCCCCTCTGCTCTGGGAAAGACAGAGAAAGCAAAGTCTGATCCAGAATCTCCTCTGAGAGACTGGTCCTCCCAATCTTCCCCCTCACTGCCTGCCCCCCCAAACCCCTACTCCCTACCCCATGACTCCTTCCAGAAGTAGGCTGGAGGGTGTGAATGAATCAATCAGATGAAAGCTAGAGATGAGGTTTTGGAGAGGGAGAGGAAAGAAGCTGGGAAAGAAAAAAAATTAAAATCCCCAACTTGGCATTTCTTTTTAAATTATCAGCTTTTCAGGGACTTTGAGATCTTTCTCCCTCCCTGTCCTTCTCAGAACTGGTAAGGGAAGTATAGGCTTCTCTGCTCTGGGGCTCTTCTCCAAAGAGGAGACCATTCTATCCTCCTGTTCTCAGGTAGGTAGCTTCTTTCTCAGTTCATACAGATGGGAGGTGAGGAGGGGAGGCTCATATTTTGTTTTTGTAAACCTTTACCTTCTGTCTTAGAATTGATTAATTCTAAGGCAGAAAGAAGAACGGCAATGGCTAGGCAATGAGGATTAAATGACATTCCCAGGATTATAGAGCTAGGAAGCATCTATAGTAGTGTTGGCGAACCTTTTAGAGATTGAGTGCCCAAGCTGCATCTTCAAACCCTCTGTGAGCCATTCCGCATTACCCCGGAGGGCAGAGGGAGGAAGTGCTCACATTGGGCTTCTAGGCATGCAAAAAATGTCCTCAGGTGCAGTGGAGAGGGGGAGAAGAACAGCCTCCTCCCACACACTGAGGCATTCCTGCCATGTCTTCCCCAACATAGACCTAAGGTCATATTTAAACACAGAACCTTCCATTTCCAAACCTGACTTCCTATCTATTGAGTTACCAAGTTGCTCCTGGCTCACCTGTTTTTACTAAAGGCTTACAGGGAAAAGGAATGAAACTTAATGAGATAGAATTAATATATTTATTTAGAGGAATGTATGGATTGGAATCCCTGAACTGCTATTTTCTGTGTGATTGTGAACAAATAATTTAATTTCTCTGGGCCTCAGATTAGTCATCCATAAAACAACAAAGCTAGATTTAATAATCTCTAAAGTCTCTTCCAGATCTAAATCCTCTCTCATAAAGTTATGTATTTTCCCCCTAACCTTGGATCATAGATTTAGGGCTAAGAGGGATTTTAGATGCCAATGAGTCCCTTGTTTTACAAGGGAGGAAACTGAGGTACAGAGAGATTAACTGAGTTTTCCAAAAGTCACACAAGTAGGAAGTAAGCAGAATTTGGATTTGAACGTAGGTCCTCTTAACTCTGAATCCTGTGTTCTTTCAAGCATTCAGATGATACCTACAATTAATAAAAATAAACCTCAATACAGTGTATTGGGGCCATATAGTTTTTCTTCTCTCCACTCCTCCAAGCTTCATGCTTTTAGTGAATCTCTTTGTCACTATTCCTGAAGAAGACCTCCGATATTCAACTGGGTTGGACAAGGCCAGGGATAGTCAGTATGGCATCACCTTGAGACCCAAGGCTCTATTAATTTTGCATAAGCAAATAAAAAATGTGTCCTCCAAACTCTCTTAGTTCTTTTTTTTTTCCTCACCAGGACCTCTGCACAGGATTTCTTCTTCCCTCCTTCCCTTTCTTCCTTTCCTTCCTTCTTTTCTTCATTTCTTTTTAAAAAATTTATTGGTAGCACTTTTATTTTTCCTTACCCATTGAGATGTTGGGCATTACAATTCCCAATTTATAGTATGACTTACAAATTTTGATTTTTCTACTCTCACATGAAAACTTTATGGCAATGTATAAAAATCTTACATAAGTTAACTGGATACACAAATTTACAGGTTGTAAATGCAAATAAGTCTACAATTGTAGGTAGAATAAATTAGCCCCAGGACATTGTGGGGAAATAGTGGGTCAAGAAAAAAACCCAACAAACAACTAGTTCACAAAGTTTGGATTCAATATGTATTCCTGCTAGGATGGTGAACACCACATACTTAATAAACTTTTAACCAACCTTCAGAGAGAAATTCTGCAAGTCAGCTCTTTTAGATGCTAGAAATCTGACCTTTACATACATCACACAGATCTTATGCTTTTTAGGACTGAACTGTGCAGCTGTTGTGTGTCAACTACCCAGATTATCATTGCTATATTATCAGATCAGTTTTCTGTAGAAGTTAACTCTTGGCCTTAAAACTAAATTACTTGTATCAGGGTTTAGATCAAATATATGTACAAACATGTATACCAGGGTATGTTAAAATGTTAATTTGAATATTAGGTCAAATCACTAATGGTTCAACAATCTAAAAAATGCAGATATTTCTCTAATATCAGATACAAATTTCCCCCAAAACAAGTTTCTTTTCAAAGAAGGTTTATTCTAATTTCAGGAAGTTAACATGAGGTGTCTTTTTGCCAGGGTAAATTTTGTCTTTGTGAATACTCATGCAGCAAATGCTACACACCTGTTAGTATTCCATTTAGAAGCATTTATGATGGACAATGGATGTGCCAGATTCATCCTGTTCTTTCTTGCTGATTCACATATGCTGGGATGAAGAGAGAAGCCAGAAAAGAGCCTCCAATCCAGATGGAATACTTAGGTTCAGGGGGATCAATGATCTTAATTTTCACTGTGCTAGGTGTCAGAGCCGTGATTTCTTTCTACAATCTGTCAGCAATACCAGAGCACATGATAGTGTTGTTGTTCAGTAATTTTTCAGTCATGTCTCACTCTTCGTAATCCCATTTGGGGTTTTCTTGGCAAAGAGACTAAAACAGTGTGCCACTTCCTTCTTCAGCTCCTTTTGTAGATGAGGAAACTAAGGCAAATGGGGTTAAATGACTTGCCCAGGATCATACAGCTAGTAAGTGTCTGGGGCTGAATTTGAACATAGATACTTGAGTCTTCCTGATTCCCAGTTGCACACTCTACCCACTGTGCCACTTAGCTGCCCATCAGAAAGCACAGTGTTGGCCTATAATTCCTTTCATATATCAATATCAGACTTCATAATAGAATTGAAAGTGGTCTCATGAATGCCACAGGATTCCATATCTAGGAGGGATGACTGGAAAAGAGCCTTTGGATACCTGGATATTTCATTGTCAGTTGTGATCACCTGGCCATAAGAAGCTCATAGCTCTTCTCTAGGGAAGAGGATGAAATAGCAGTGGTCATCTCCTGCTCAAAGTCCAGGGCAATTGAGCACAGCTTCTCCTTGAAGTCACAAACAATGTCTACTCCCTTTCTGTCAGTGTCTTCTTGAGATAGCTTATTGGGTCATGGTCTGCTAAGTCTAGATGAAGAATGGTATGGAGAAGGACCAGACCTTCATAGATGGGCATAGCGTGGGTAGCACCATCACCAGAATCCATAATGATACCAGTGACATGATTGGAGGCATACAGAGACAGCTCAGCCTGAATGCCAACATGCATGGCTAGGGTATTAAAGGTCCCAAACACGATCTGGGTTATTTTCTCTCTGTTGACCTTGTGACTTAAGGAAGCTCCTGTAAACAGAACAGGGGCTACACCAAGCTCACTATAGAAGGTAGGATGCTAGATTGTCTCCATGTTATCCTGGTTGGTTCAATGGGAAATTTCAGTATCAGGACATCTCTCTTGGTCTGGCCCTCCTCACCAGCACAACTGCCTTTCTGCTCCATTCCCACTATGACACCCTGGTGTCTTCGGCATCCAGTAATGGAGGGGAACACAGCCCAAGGAGTTTCAGCCCAGGCAAAGCCAGCTTTGAATAAACCAGAGACATCGTTGATGACAAAAGCAACAATTTCTTCTTCCATTTTTGTATAATTTAAGGCCAGATGTCATCCTTGACAGAGAAATTAGAGCTCCAGGGATGGGGTAGGGGGAATGGTAGAGGGATAAAAAACTGGGATATATCCAAAGTAGCCTGCAAGTGCTGCCAACCACCATTGAGTGAGACCTAGACAGGATTTCTAGTCATTTCTAGCATCCTGCATTCGCATTGGAAAATGTCCTGTTTATATTTTAGGCCCTGCTGGACATAAACACTGGAACACCAACACATTCCTTCTCCTGGGTTTGGAGAGAGAGAGAGAGAGAGAGAGAGAGAGAGAGAGAGAGAGAGAGAGAGAGAGAGAGAGAGAG
>NC_058133.1:269555463-269567084 GCF_016433145.1 Gracilinanus agilis | reverse complement strand
GAGAGAGAGAGAGAGAGAGAGAGAGAGAGAGAGAGAGAGAGAGAGAGAGAGAGAGAGAGAGAGAGTGTGTGTGGAGGGGGGTGCTGTGTACAGGGTATCTAGCTGCTTCTTTTTATTACTATGTATCATATTGTCCTCCTTTGTGGTAAAAGATAACTTCTTTCTGCATGTATCCCACTAAAATACAAACTGGAAGTGACTTACAAGATCCTACTCCCTCTATAAACTATACAGCCAAGAAGCTGTATTATAAAGCCTGGTGATAGCAAGGTGGCCACGTAGATAGAGCCTGGGACCTGAAGCCAGGAAGACCTAAGTTCAAATCTGAACATTTAATAGCTAAATGTGATGCTGGACAAGTTACTTAATCACTGTCTGCCTCAGTCTCCTCAACTGTAAAACTGGAGACAATAATAGCAACTACTTCTCAAGGTCGTTTCAAGGATCAAATGAGATAACAATACTTAGAAATGATTCTAAGATGGAAGGTATGGGTTAAAAAAAAAAGAGGGCAGCTGGGTAGCTCAGTAGAGTGAGAGTCAGGCCCAGAGACAGGAGGTCCTAGGTTCAAACCCGGCCTCAGCCACTCCCCATCTGTGTGACCCTGGGCAAGTCACTTGACCCCCATTGCCCACCCTTACCAATCTTCCACCTATTAGACAATACACCGAAGTACAAGGGTTAAAAAAAAGGGCGGGGGGGAGAAGGACTTCTGTACCAGCAGCAATGCAATGACACAGGACAGCTGAGGGATTTATGGTAAAGAATGCTACCCACATTCAGAGGAAGAACTACAAGAGTGGAAACACAGAAGAAAAACAACTGCTTGAACACATGGGTTGAGGTGGACATGATTGGGGATGTAGACTCGAAAATACCACACCAATGCAACTAACAACAATTTGGAAATAGGTTTTGATCAATGACACATGATAAAACCAGTGGAAATGTGTGTCGGCCATGGTGGTGGGTGGTGTGGGGGGTGAAGGGGAAAGTAGGAGCATGAATCATGTAACCATGTTAAAAACGAATATTAATTAATGTTTAAAAAAAAGGGGGAGAAGGAAACAAATATGGATCTTAATATAGCTCCCTCCCACCACTACTACCATTACCCTCCCTTTTTTTTAACCCTTACCTTCCATCTTAGAATCAATTCTAAGTATTGATTCCAAGACAGAAAAGTGGTAAGGGCCAGGCAATTGGGGTTAAATAACTTGTCCAGGGTCACACAACTAGGAAATGTCTAAGGCCAGATTTGACCCTAGCATCTCCTCTCTCTGGGTCTGGTCCTCTATCCTTTGAGCCACCTAGCTATCACCGCTGTCGCATTTATAGGAAGCAGAATATAACTGGAAAGAAAATCAGATTGGAAGCCTGGAGTCCAGATTCTGTTACAATTAACTAATTAGTGTGATTAGCCATGGCCCTTCACCTCTCTGGGTCAGTTTCTTTATCCCTCAAGTAGACTATTTGGGGGCAATCCCTCTGAGATCTAATTTTGCTCCCCTCTTTTGTTGACTGGGGAGATAGAGTCTTATCTGTGTAGAGTTAAAAGAATGGGGAAATCAGATGCTCAGGAAGGCAAATCAACCCAAAGCATGGGACCCTTTATGAATGTATCACTCCTGCCTGCTGTGCCTATGGTGTCATGAGGTTCCCCAGAGATGTCCAGCCCAACCCCGCTGTTTGACTCTGTCTTAACAACATAGTTTCTCTTGTACCTCACTTCCGTTCCCACGCAGCTACTGGACTATACTGCCTTTGCTGTTGGTTCTCTCCACACATACTACCCAGCAGAACTGAGCTGTGTTGGCTCTCCTCATTTCTGGAAACTGAACGATTGTTGGGGAATCATTGTCTGTTAACAGCCATTGAGACTTGGAGAATATTTGATCGACTGGAATTAGAATTAAAATGCTGGAATATATTATAAAATAAAAATGTTGTGTCTCTTCCTTTCCTCTTCAATGGTAGAAACTACTCCGGATGTATCTTGTATGGACTTAATTATTCGCATGTTGTTTCCCCTTATTAGAATGTAAGCCACTTGCCAGGTATGGTAATGCACACCTGTAATCGCAGTCACTGGAAAGGCTGAGGCTGGCAAATCTCTTGAGTTCTGAGCTGTAAAGGGGCCACGTCAATCATGCGTATGCATTAATATGCTATGCACGTAAGTTTCTGAGAGTGGGAAGGAGGGGGACCAGGTTTTCTAAGGAGGGACAAACTGACCAGATCAGAAATGGAGTAGATCAAGTTTCCCTGCCAATCTTGAGGTGAGGCCAATGAATAATCCCTGTACTTCTACCCTGGGTGAGATATGGAAACTGAGTCTTAAAAAAATTTTTTTAAATAATAGAAAAATTTTAAACTAAAATTTAAAAACAATGCATTTTTTAGAAAATAATAAATTTCTTCCCTATCTTTGTAATATCCCCAATTTAGCATAGTACAATTGTTTATTAAGAGTTTGCTGGCTGATTATAATGAATTTAGAATTTATTTGAGAATAGCCTTGAATGGAAACAAAAGGAAGGCCTAAATATCCTCAAAAGGGATCCTAGGGTTTGGGGATTATTGTACTTAAATTTCATTCCATTCTATCTTATAGATCTTACTTGAAAGGAGAGAAGTCTTTAAAGTAATCACAAACTTGGCCCAGGCCCACAGAAGGACTCATCTTTACTTTCCCCTTTCCTTCAGTCAAGCCACTCCTGAAATCGAAGCTGCTTTGGAGAAACCAGATATAACAGAAGTATCACACCACTTGTCTTCCCTGCTACTGACCACCACCACCTTGCTTCCTTTCAATTTATTCATGAATAGCACTGACTCTCATCAATTGCTGATACAAGCTTGAGGTCACTATAAATTTTCTCTGGGTTTTGCCTTCCATGTCTCATCCATCAGTTAAGAGGGCACAGTGGAAACAGGGCTGGGACTGGAGTCAAGAAGAACCTAAGGGGGCAGTTGGGTAGCTCACTGAATTGAGAGTTAGGCCTAGAGACGGGAGGTCCTAGGTTCAAATCTGGCCTCAGACACTTCCCTACTGTGTGACCCTGTGCAAGTCACTTAACCCCCTTTGCCTAGCCATTACCACTCTTCTGCCTTGGAACCGATAGACAGTATTGACTCCAAGACAGAAGGTAAGGGTTTTTAAAAAAAAAAAGAAGAAGAACCTGACTTCTAATCTGGCCTCATAAACTTATTAGACATGTGTAACCCTGAGCAAGTCACATTACTGTTCTTTGCCTCAGTTTCCTCAATTGTAAAACTGGAATAATAATAGCACCTACCCCAGAGTTGTTTTGAACATCAAAAGAGATATTTACAAAGCACTTAATGTAGTGCCTGGCACCCAGTAGGTGCTTAATAAATGCTTGTTCCCTTCCTTCTTTATTTTGATCAGCTGTACCAGTTCTTTTGCCACTATGCCACAGTTCCATATCAAAACACAGGTTTAATCTAGGTTTATATCCTCTAAGGCCTGGATTACTATAGATGCCTCCTAACTCTTCTCTCTGACTCTCATCTTTTCCCGTATCATTCTTAACCAGCTATCGGCTCTCAGGATGGTTTTCCTTTAAAGTATTATTCCAGTTCCCTCAATCCTTAGCTCAGAATCTTGCAACGTCTTCCAACTTCTTCCTATAGTAAGTAAAATTTTGCCTTGCACTCTTCATTTTTTTATTCATATTTTAGATTCAACCCTTTGATATTTCTGTTAAAGCTCTTTAGTGACAGAATATCCAAGACAGGTAATGGAAACATTCTTAAAAAATCAGATTCAGGTTGCTATGATTCCTTCACTCACAGACCATAAACTCTAGCTATTATTTACCTCCAAAGAGGGGCAGCTGGTTGATATATGGATAGAGTGTTGAACCTACAGTTAGGAGAACCTGAGTCAAATCTAGCTTCAGATACTTACTAGCTATATGGTTCTGGGCAAGTCATTTCACTGTGATGGCCTCAGATCCCTCATCTGTAAAATGATCTGGAGAAGGAAATGCAAAACACTCCAGTGTCTCTGCCAAAAAAAAAATCCCAAATGGGATCACAAAGAGTGGGACATGACAAACAACTAAACATTAACCACCTCCAAAGAAGGTAAGCTCCTTGAGGGCAGAGACTATTTCAATTTTGTTGCTATCTCCCGCAGCACCTAGCACAGTGCCTAGAACATAGTTCTCAGTAAATAAGTATAGATAACTTATTGATTTTTCCCTAGAAAAATATTGTAAAAATTGCCTAATAAGTTCCTGGGAAAGTATCCTGTAGTTACTTATGGACGGGGTAGTTCTATACTGTTAGCTACCCTGCCCTTTATTTATACATCCCTCTCACTCCTCTGCATTTGTATCTCATATCACTCTCCTTTCTACTTCCCTAACTTCTTATAGCTCAGACAATGAGGCATTCCATCTGTAATTTCATGAAGAAAAAAGAAAGAGGTGAAAAGAAGTCAGGGATGATTTTTAAGAACAGATAGATGAGCTTCATAGGTCTTCCAAGTGTCAAGTGGAATCCTCTGAGAGTTAGGGCCAAACTATCTGCACAAATGAAAACAAACATCCCAAGCAGAGATTTGTAGTCCAGGAACTGAGGCAGAGAGTGATGAAGAATGTCTCTTCCAGGTCAAGACAAGAAGGAACTAATGGAATGGTAATATTTTTTAGCTGTTTTCAGTTGTGTCTGATTCTTCATGACCCCCTAATGTGATTTTCTTGGCAAATACCAGAGTGCTATCTTCTTCTCCATCTCATTTTACAGATAAGGAAACTGAGGCAAACAGGGTGAAATGGCTTGCCTGGGGTCACACAGTTAGTGACTGAGGACAGATTTGAATTCTGGATGCACTGGGTAAGATAAAAAGTCCTTCTCAATAACAGAAATTCTTATCTTCACAGTCCTATACCACTTATTGACATTCAGGGTTTCAAGAGCTGTTCCTTCCCCCACTCACTGAGAAAGAACCGAAACTACCTTCTGTCTTAGAATCTAAGTATAAGTTCCAAGGAAGAAGAGCAATAAGGAATAGGTGATTGGCCCAGTTGAACCTAGGACTTCCTGTCTCTGGGCTTAAATGTCTATCCACTGGGCCACCTATCTACCCCCCCTAAACATGAAATTTAACATCCTTTTCAAAAGTCAGACTCCTTCCTTCTAACCTCTTTCAAACATGATCTACCAAGACTGTGGGGAACAGAAGGGACATGCTGGTATGAGAGGAAATAGTATCACCTATTTTTCAAACTTTTCCAGAAACTGTGAGATCCATTTCCAAGGCCAGGAAGACTCATGAGGTAGTTGTAAAGATTGTGATCTGAATTGGTAAAGGAGGTTTCCTTAACATGGGAATTTTCTAGACCAGTGATGGTCAAACTACAGCCCACAGGCCAGATGGGGCCCCCTGAAATGTTCTATCCAGCAGCACGATGAATACAATGAGTAGGATACAATACAATGAAATTTTAAAAGAGTTGCCTTAAAAACAGACTGACGGATGAGCATGTCCTTTCCTTTGGCCCCCTCTTTAAAAAGTTTGCCCATCACTGTTCTAGACTAATGAAATCAGAAATCTAGGCCTTATCCTTAACAGAAACTCATCTAGCTGGAAATGACCATAAGGCATCATCAAGCCCAAGTCACAGTACTGGGCAGATAGCAGAAATCAATGCATATTGATTGATATTGATATTGAGCTGATTGATATTCCCTCTACCATACATGTCACTATAATGGTCATTTAGGGTGATAGCTGGTATAATTCCTTCTGTGCCCTTACCGTTCTGGCTGGAACTGACATAGCCATCTACCCATATGTCAATAATAACCCCTAAATCAAATGCTAAAACTAAACAAAATCCAAACCTAGCTATCTGAACCCTTCAGCCTCACCTCAAAGTAAATATAGGTAGCCAGGCCCAGGCCCTCTGGGTATGTGAGCAGAATAATGTTTCTAAGATTTTATGCATAAAACAATACTAATAACAGTAACAGTTAGCATTTTATGGTGCTTTAAAATTTACAAAGAGCAGCTAGGTATTGGAATGAACAGAGTGCCAAGCCTGGAATCAGGAAGACTGATCTTCCTGAGTTCAAATATGGCCTCAGACATTTACTAGCTGTGTAGCCCTGGGCAAGTCACAATGCTATTTGCCTCTGTTTCCTTATCTATAAAATGAGCTGGAAAAGGAAACAGCAAATCACTCCAACATCTTTGCCTAGGAAACCCCAAATGGGGTCACAAAGAATTGGACAGCAACAATTCACAGAAAGTTTTTCCTGACATCAAGCCAAGATTAGCCTTTTGACAACTTCTTCCTCCTACTCCTGATTCTGTCTTCCCAAGTCAAACAGAATAAAACTAACGAATTCTTCCTTCATCTGTGGATTAGAGCACCAGACTTGGAATCAGGAAAATTTGTGTTCAAATCCAGCATCAGACACTTACTGTGTGACTTTGGGTGAGTCACTTCATGCTGTTTGCCTCAGTTTCCTCTTTGCTAAATTGAGATGGAAAAGGAAATGGAAAACCACTTCAGTATCTTTGCCAAGGAAACCCCAAATGAGGTCACAAAAGTCAGACATAACTGAATAACAACAACATCATGTGCCCCCCAAATCTTCTCTTTTCCAGGCTAAACATGTCCGATCCCTTCAAACAATTCTCATAAATTACAGACTTAAAGTCCTTCATCATCCTAGTTGCCCTTTTCTAAAGATCCTCCAGCTTATCGACATCCTTCTTAAACAAAGGTACCCAGAACTAAACAATATTTTAAATAAATAGAGTACAACAACACTATCTATCAATCAATCGATCGATCGACATTTTTTTTTTTAAACTCTTACCTTCCGTCTGTCTTGGAGTCAATACTGTGTATTGGCTCCAAGAGTGGTAAGGGTAGGCAATGGGTATCAAGTGACTTGCCCAGGGTCACACAGCTGGGAAGTGTCTGAGGCCTGATTTGAACCTAGGACCTCTCGTCTCCAGGCCTAGCTTGCAATCCACTGAGCTACCCAGCTGCCCCCTTAATAAACATTTATTAAGTACCTACATTGTACTAGAATACTACTATGTGCTAGAACATTTGAATGCTGCAGCACAGCGCTTCTTAACCTTTTTTGTGTTATGGACCTCATTCGCAGTCTGGAGAAGCTTATCTCAGAATAATATGTGTTGCCTACATTTGTAATTGAAAAAAATTGGAAACATTTTTAAATGTTGCATTCTTTATACACCTAAATTCTTAGATCTCCTAAAATCTATCCATAGACTTTTTTGATATACATGAACCCCAGGGTTAGGAATCCCTGTTCAAAACTCTGGCAGAAAGTAGACATAGTATAACATCCAAGATTGCATACCAAGATATGGTCAAAATGGGTACATAATTTACACATAAAAGGTTATAACAAATATGGGAAGCAAGAAAAAAAATACCTGTTAGATCTACAGATAAGGGAAGAGTTTATAATCAAATAGGAGAAAGAGAAGATGATGGGAGGTAAAGTAGATAATTTTGATTGTATTAAATTTAAAAGGGTTTTTTGCACAAATTAAACCAATGCAGTCAAAATTAGAATGAAAAACTAGGGTGTGGAATGGGAATTTATAGCAAATTCTCTGATAAATGTCTTATTTTTCAATTATATAGAGAACTGAACCAAATTTGTAAAAATTAGTCATTTCCAACTTGATAAATGATCAAAGGATACAAACAGGTGGTTTACAAGCTATCAATAATATACAAAAAATGTTCTAAATAACTAAAACAACTCTAGGGTACTGTCATAACTTATCAGACTGGCTAGCGTTACAGGAAAAATACAAATGTTAGAGGGGATATGGAAAAATGAATGCTCTAATGTTTTGTTGGTTGAGCTGTGAACTGGTCCAACTATTCTGGAGAACAGTTTGGAATTATATTCAAAGGGCTAAAAACTAAAACCCTTTGACCCATCAGTACCACTATTAGAACTATATTCCAAAGAGATCAAAGAAAAAGGAAAAGGATCCATATAGACAAAAATATTTACAGCATCTCTTGGTGGTGGTAAAGACTTGGAAACTGAGGAATATCTATCAGTTGGTGAACAGTTGAATAAACTATGGCTTATGATGCAATGAGTACAATTGTTCTGTAAGAAATGATGAAGTAGATAGTTTCAGAAAAATCTGGGAAGATATGAACTGAGGCAAAGAAAAGTAAGCAGAGACAGGAGAACATTGTACACAGTAACAGTAATATTGTAACTAACAATAATCACCTGTGAAACACTTAGCTACTCTGATCAGAAAAATGATCCACAACAGTTTCAAAGAACTCATCATGAAAAATGTTATTCACACTGATAGAGAACTGACTGATGAGCTCTAAGTGTAGATTGAAATATTTTTTCACTTTTATTTTCTTTGTGTTTTATTTTTTTGCAAAGTGGCTAATAAGGACATTTTTGCATAACCTACTATGTATAATGGATTTCCTATTTCTTGTCTTCTGAATGGATTGGGGAGAGACTTGGGGGAGGGAAGGGATTTGGAACTAGAAATTTAAAAATGAATGTAAAAAAAAGCCCAGTTTAAAAAAAAAGTACCATTGCATGAGGTCAAGATCCTTTTAGATCTTATATTTGTCATCTTTTATATTAGCTACCTGTCTCAACTTCCTATCTGAGAATTTGATAACCATGCAATCAATACTTTCATACAAGTCACTGATAAAAATGTTAGAACTAGGAGTAGAATCCTGGGATGTTCCAAGGAAGACCTCTTGAAATGTTGTCACTGAACCATTAACTATTTTTTAAGTCTAGTCATCAAAGGTCCGAATCTAATCTTTCCATCTTTTATACTAGCATACAAGGTAATATTTCATCAAAAACTTTGTTAAAACCTAGTTAACCAAGGCTCTGTCTCCAAGTTTAACAATCTCATCAAAAAAAGAAAAAAACCTGTTCTTGATGAAGTTGTGTTGCCTTTTTGTAATTACTGCATCCTTTTGCAGGATTCCCTATCTAGATCTTGTCAAACATCTCTCTAATTAGGATCTGTCCTAGAAATCTTTCAAGGTATCAGAGTTAAAGCTTACTGTCTTATAGTCTGCAGACTTTGCTTGAATCACTGGGTTTCAGGGTCAGAGGATATTGAGAGTAGACATGGGTAATTGCTCTAAATCTCAAGTGAGAAGTGGAAGGTGATACCTTCTCCCAAAGATATGTGGGCATGGGGAGGGAGACATAATAGCTCTTTCATGCCAATGAAAACCAGTCTACATGCTTTCTTTGGTACATACTGCCTCAGCTGAAATCCTGGTACTAAGAAGGGACCCTTTAAAGGTAAGAAAGAGTATTTAAGATTGCAGGTATAGAATGATTTTATGGATAATGCTATATCACAATCACCTCTCAATTGTTATCCATGCTAATTGAAAAAGCTTGGTGGTCCAAACAAATTAAAACAGTGAGCAAAGAGGGCAGCTAGGTGGCTCGATTGAGAATCAGGCCTACAGATGGGATGGCCTGGCTCAAATCTGGTCTCAGATACTTCCTAGCCATGTCATCTTTATTTGGCTTTTGAATGAATTTAAGACAAAAATTAATGGCAGAATTTTCCTGAGGCTTACATTAAAATATTTGCATTCCTTTGGCATTTACTAAGTGATAGCTAAGAGAATCTCAAATGCATGCTGAGAAAGAGAGAAGACAACTTGAGACAAAAAAAAATGGCTTTAGCTAACCTAGGTATCAGAATTCATTGTACTGTTCTGCCTTTTCATTCATTCATTCATTCATTCATTCATTCATGGAGAAGAAATGAAGTTAAAAAGGTAGGTAATGGTCAAACTGTAGAAGATTTGCTTGCTTGTAAATATGCAGTTCTAGCTTTAAAAAAATTATATCCAGGACACTTCTCCAGAAAGATTTAAAGATTAAATCAGCTTCTGAAAATAATCCATAACCCACTTTTTTCTTTTCAGAGCATTTAATAATTTATGACAATAAAATGCATTGTCCTTCAGCTCTGCTGGCATAAACCACTATTACTCAGTTAGTTTTTTGATACTTTTAATGTGTCACCAACATTTTGCTTTTTGTTGTTCAACCATTTCAATTATGTTTTCACCCTGTGTCCCAAGCCTATCATCCAGATCTTTCTCCCAGCTCCTTTTGGGGGTCATCATATCCTGCCTCTCATTAAAGACCATCACATTCTCTTCTCAGAAAAGCACAAATCCTGTCCTTCATCTCCTATGCCATTGTTTCTCATCAGGCAGCATTTTCACGAAAACAATAGTACATCTCTTTTCAATTACAATTCAACCCTCCTGAATCTGGCAAGGCTAAATAACCCCCAAATCCATCAAGACTTTGGGGAGGAGGGATGTGTTAGCCCATGGTTTGACAAATCCCCAGGACTAGGTTACCATGGCACCAGGCAATTGCAATTTGGTGTCAAACGTTTTTTGTGAAATCTTAATCAAAACTATAGAAGTACAGTACTCTGTTTCCTCCCATGCTTATGTGTGTTTCCATTTTCTAGAAGGAAATTTTGAAAAGGAAAAATGTTGGCAACATAAAATAACACGATTCCAGTTAGTATGTATGGGCATCAGACTCTTAGGCTTCTCAGCTGTCACCCAACCTAGGCTTTCCTGCCTGTCAGCATTTGGTGGGGAGATAGAAGGATCATTTGCTACCAGAACTTCTACTCAATATGGTCTAAAAGGTAACTTAAGGAATTAAACTATTATCAGCAATGCAAGGATCCAAGGCAGCCCAAAAGGGACTCATGAGGGAAAATGGTATCCACACCCATATAAGGAACTGTCAGAATCTGAATGCAGAATGAAGCATAATAATTTTTACTCTATTTTCTTCATGAGTTTCTTCTTGTATATAAGAAATATATCTTTTTTCATGACCTAGGGAATAGGGAAATATGTATCATATGATGGCATTGATATAACCTTTATCAGATTATTTACTGCCTCAAGAAAGGAAGAGGAGAGGAAAGGAGGGAGAGAATTTGGATGGCAAAATGTCAGAAAACAATTGTATATGTAATTGGAAAAAATAAAAGGAATAGACATTTTTAAAAGTAACTTGAGTAACTAAAGAGGTAATTTAAGATATGGTCTAAGAAGTAACTTAAGGTCACAGGATCAGAGATGTGGCACTGGAAGGGACCTCACAGGCCATCTAGTCCAACTCCATTTTACAAATGAGAAACTCAAGGGTCAGGGATATGAAGATTGAAAAGTCAAAAAGGCAGGAGCAGGGATAGGATTTGAACTCAGGTGTTCTGACTCCAAAGCTAAAATTTTCTCCCTCTCTACCATGCTGCCTCACTCTTAAACAAATGTGGTCCATATGAGGATCAAAACCTACGCTTTGCTGTTATCAGCACCAGACCAGATATATCTAGTGTCTTCTTTGAACTTGTCTAGAGTTCCTTTAAAATACTTCTTCCAATCCTCATCAAGTATTATTTGGGCCAAGATTTCAAATTCAGAACACATGCCTTACAACATTATATTGGCCCTTTTACTTTCTTTCCTTCTTTCCTTTTTCCTTCCTTCCTTCCTTCCTTCCTTCCTTCCTTCCTTCCT
>NC_058133.1:269513493-269553493 GCF_016433145.1 Gracilinanus agilis | reverse complement strand
CTTTGTTTTGTTTTGTTTGAGTCACACTGTGAATGGTTTTGTTTATTTTTATTTATTTATTTTTATTTTAAAATATTTTTTCATGTTTCCATGACTTATTTTCTTTCTCTCCCCTTTTCTCTCCCCCCTCCCAGATCCAACAAGAAATTGTACTGGGTTGCACAAATGTTATCTGTAATAATATATTGAGGAAAGCACTTTTTTCAAAGTATAAAGCATTATGAAATGTGTCATTATTGAATTCTTCTT
The DNA here is from genome assembly GCF_016433145.1 of Gracilinanus agilis. Taxonomy (NCBI): domain Eukaryota; kingdom Metazoa; phylum Chordata; class Mammalia; order Didelphimorphia; family Didelphidae; genus Gracilinanus; species Gracilinanus agilis. The sequence goes on along the minus strand of NC_058133.1, from coordinate 269,553,244 downwards.
TACATATTGCAAACTATACTTTTTACCTTGTAATTACCAAACCTTTGTAAAACCTTCAATTTTTATTCATTTTAGAGAAGGAGAAGGGAGGGCGAATGTCCCCTGAAGATGTCTGAGTTGTCAATAAAGATCCAGGCAGGAGTACAGAAGGGCCTGAATGTTGTGGGAGCACCAAGCTACTATCAGGTCAGAAGAATTAAAGAAAGGGAAATGGGCAAATACCTTAGGCTAATTTTGGCTTGATGTCAGGAAAAGCTTTCTGAGAATTGTTACTGTTGTTCAATCATGTCCAATTCTTTGTGACCCCATTTGGGGTTTCCTAGGCAAAGATGCTATTTCCTTCTCCAGCTCATTTTATAGATGAGGAAATAGAGGCAAATGGCATTAAGTGACTTGCCCAGGGCTACATAGCTAGTAAGTGTCTGAGACCATATTCGAACTCAGGGGGCCTGAGAGGTCATCTATTCTGACCTATAGAGAGTGGCAGAACTGAGATGAAAAACTGAGTCTTCCAATTCCAATTCCAATATTCCTTCAATATCTCTATCCCAAAGGAACTGAGTTTGTTTCGAAAGAGTTGGGAGTATGAACAGAAGCCTGGAAGACTTGAGAAACAACATGACAAATTAATATTGAACAAATAATATAAAACTGCTGAGAATACCTGAAAGGGAATCACAAAAGGATGACCATCAGGGTTGCAGAATCATTTGGTCATAGATTCAAAGTTGGAAGGAACCTTAGGAGTTAGCAAATCTAACTTGATCATAAGGGAACTGAAGGTCAGAGAAGCTTAAATGCTATGACAGTCCCATAGTTAATGGGTGCCAAAGTCAGGATCAGAACCCAGGTTCAATACAGTGCTCTTTCAAAAGTATCAAGCTTCATATTACTGTCTGGAAGAGGTAAGTTCTGAGTTTTTTTTAAAGGCGGGAAAAGTCATGGAATGATGGAAAGGGGAGGAAAAATTATTCTAGATTGAGAGAATGTTTTCAACAAAAGCATAGAGATTCAAGAGCAAACTGAATGTGGGAAATGTTGTTTGTTCCAGATATACTCTTCTATGGGGAGAAGAGACAACATTCTGGAGAGTAATAAGAAATAAAAACCAACTCCCCCCCCCCCCCCCAAGTAATAGCTTCTCTCCAAAGGACAAGCTAAACCATTTCCCTTCAATTCCATGGTTTCCACAGTCTCCCTCCCTGCTACCATACACAATTCTTTTATCCAGGATCATTTCTTAGACTTATCCTTCCCCCTGTATCCCACCCTACAGGACCTGAGAATCTTAGTAATTCCTCTGACTCCAACTGAAGAGAAAGAACACATTTTTTTTAAAAAGCTTGCTTTCCAAACTGAATCTCTACTTTGAGTCCACAGCACTCTCTTTTCCCCAAGAAATGGCCCTCTTATAGCAACCATTCCGAGTTTTATAGAATTAGCTCCTGTGGGGCATAGAGCTCCCACCATGCCAGTTATAGTTATTCAGTCATTTTTCAATCCTGTCCAATTCTTCACGACCCCATTTGGAGCTTTCTTGGCAGAGATATTGGAGTAGTTCACCATTTCCTTCTCCAACTTATTTTATAGATAAGGAAACTGAGGCCAACAGGGTTAAGTGAATTGCCCAGGGTCACACAGGTAGTAAAAGTCTGAGGCCAAATATGAACTCAGGTCTTTCTGATTCCAGTTCCAGATCTCCAACCACTGTGCCACCTAGCTGCAGACAGACAGACAGACAGATATTTTCACACATATATGAAAATATATATACAAATATATATACATTTATGTATACAGATGCCTTCCTATGTCAGAACTATTAAAAAAATATTAGAAGTACTAAAACTCCAAATGAGCCGATATTGATAGACAAAGCTAAAGACAACAAAAATGGAGAGTTATATTAAGGAAAATTAGGATCTAAGAAGGGATTAGAAAGCTTTTCAGAGTAGATAGGACTAAGATAATGGAGAAAAGCCAAAACTGATCAATTTTGCTTATCTTCTCGGGGAAGGAAAATTTTCTTGGGGAAGGAAAGTTCAAAAACAAAATGGTATGGAGTTGAAACCCGAGGAAAGTAGAGAGATAGTATAATTGTAGCTAGAAATCCTGAAAGAGTTGAGGTCATCAGGCCCAGATGAACTATATCCCAAGTTGTCAAAAGTACTGATGAGTGATTGCTGTCACTGCTTTTTGAAGATCATGGAAATGGCCACAAAAAGAAGAATGGATGGAGTCTTCAAACTATAGACCAAGGAGTTTGATTTAGATTCCTGTCAAAATCAAAAACAGATTGTTAAAGGAATAGCCAATATTCAAAAAAGGAAGTCATAATCATGAAGAGTAAATCTGACTTTATCAAGAACAGGTCCTGCCATGGAAAGATGCCATAAATACTAAAATATTCATAGCAGCATTCAATAAATTACTTTTTATAGTAGCAAAGAAAATTGGTAAGAAAATGGATCCACATTGATTGAGGAATAGCTGAACAAACTGATATATTAATGTAAGAGAATATTATCATACCATAAAAGTGACAAATATGAAAAATACAAAAATATGTATGAACTTAAATAGAATGAAGAAAGAAGAACCAAGAGAACAATATGCTTTGCAACAACATAAATGAAAACAAGAATAGAAGATGCTAGAAATTAGATTAAATGAAATGATGAATCTTGGTTTCATGGGACCAATGAAAAACTATATTTTTTTCCTCAGTACATAAGAAGTTGAACTATGAATACAGATAGAATCAGTATGCTGTTCAGTTTTTATTAATTTTATCTATTAAAAGAGAGAGTTCTACAGAAACAGGTTCCTGGAAAGTGACCTTGGCATAAACCATACCACAAAAGTTCAATTAAACATTTCTTTATAAAAAGTGCAGGTCCCGAGGCAGCTAGGTGTCTCAGTGGATAGAGAGCCAAGCCTAGAGAAAGGAGGTCCTGGGTTTAAATCTGACCTTTGACACTTAGCTGTGTGACTGTCCTTAAGTCACTTGCCCACATTGCCTAGCCCTTAGTGCTATTCTGCCTTAGAACCAATACTTTAGTTTAAGGATTTTGTAAAATATGTACAAGCCATGTCAGACTAACTTGTTTTCTTTTTTTCTGACAGAGTTCCCAGGCTGGCAAATCAGGGGAATGCTGCAAATATAGCTTGCTTCAACTTCACTACAGCATGAAATTCTTACAGACAAGATAGAAAAATGTGGGCTAGATAATAGAACAGTGAAGGAATTGAGAATTGGTTGAATAACCCAACCCAATGCAAAGTCAATATTCATGCAATTTCAACTGGGAAGGAGTTCTTCAGAGGAGTGGCCCAGGGACTGTCTTTGGCCCTGTGTTCTAGAACGTCTCTATCAATAACTGATAGCAGTGTAAATAGCATGCTTACCAAATCTTCAGGTTATTAAAATCTAAGTATCTTTAATATGTTGGATGACTGGGTTTAGATGCAAAATCATCTTAATAGACTTAATAAACTTAACAGTACTAAACCAAAATGCAATTAAAATTGATAGGGATACTTGAGTTCAAAAAGTCAACTTCACAAGTTTAATATGAGGGAGACATAGCTAGAAAGCACTTGGTTTGTAAACAGATGTGGGTGTTTTAGTGGACTGCAAATTCAGTGAGTTAATAGTGTGATAAAAAGGACCCCAAAGTTCATGCATTAAGAGAAATACAGTGGGATCAGCTAGGTGGCTCAGTGGATGCCAGGCCTGGCTCTGAAGGACCTGTATACAAATCTGACCTCAGACACTTATTAGTTGAGTGACTCTGAGCAAGTCACTTAACTCCAATTGCTTAGCCCTTACTGCTCTTCTGCATTAGAACTAATACTTAATATTGATTCTAAAAGAAATAAAGTGTCCCAAAGAGATAATAAGGAAAAAGACTTGTACAAAAATATTTGTAGCTGTACTCTTTGTGGTGGCAAAAAATTGGAAAATGAGGGGATGCCCTTCAATTGGGGAATGGCTGAACAAATTGTGGTATCTGTTGGTGATGGAATACTATTGTGCTCAAAGGAATAATAAACTGGAGGAATTCCATGTGAACTGGAATGACCTCCAGGAATTGATGCAGAGTGAAAGGAGCAGAACCAGGAGAACATTGTATACAGAGACAGATAAACTGTGGCACAATCTAACATAATGGACTTCTCTACTAGCAGCAATGCAATGACCCAGGACAACTTTGAGGGACTTATGAGAAAGAATGTTATTCACATCCAGAGAAAGAACTATGGAACCAGAAACACAGAATTAAAACAACTGCTTGATCACATGGATTGGTGGGGATTTGATTGGGGATGCAGACTCTAAAGGATCACCCTAGTGCAAATGTTAATAATATGGAAATAGGTCTTGATCAATGACACATGTAAAACCCAGTGGAACTGCTCGTTGGCTACTAGAGGGGGGAGGGAAAGAAGATGAATCGTGTATCCATGGAAAAATGTTCTAAATCAATTGAATAAAAATGTTCAAATAAAAAATAATATATATATGTTTTAAAAATAAAAAATAAAAATAAGATATGTTTTAAAAATAAATAAATAAATGTAAATTTTCAAAAGAAGAAATGTAATGAACTAGAATCTAGAAGATCCTTGGCATGTAGTAAATGCTTTCTAAATGCTTCTTGACTTCCCATTGTCTCCAAGAAAAGACAGTACTTCTTGGTTGTCAAAGTCCCTTCAAAGACAAATAGCCAGAAAGAGAAAGAATCCAGGAGAGGGGAACTAGGTTAGGGAAGGATCTTGAGAATATATCATATGGGGATTTGTAGAAGGAAATGGAGATGTTTAACATAGATAAGAAAAGATTTAAAAGTGGTTTTATAGCAGAAAGTTCAATTATTTTTGAACTGGCTTCCAAGTCAGAAGTATGATAAGGGCTAGGTAATTGAGATTAAATGACTTGCCCAGGGTCACAGGTCTGAGGCCAGATTTGAACTGATGAAGATGAGTCATACTGACTTCAGGTATGGTGCTTTAAGAGTTAATTTTTAAAAGTGCTTTGCTTATGTTACTCATTTGCTACAACTTTTTTGAGGGAAGTAGGAGAAATATATAAAAGGTGGTGAATAGAATGCTGGGTCTGAAGTCAGGAAGATGAGTTCAAATCCAGCATCAGACACTTATTATCTGAGTGACCCTGGGCAAGTCAATTAGTCCCTGTTTACCTCAGTTTCCTTATCTGTAAAACGGGGATAAGGATCAAAAGATATAATACTTGTAAAGCACAGTGCCTGGCATATAGTAAGTGTCATATAAATGTTAGCTATTTTTACATGCAGAACAGTCATAGATGAGCCCACATAGGCTTGAAGTTTGGCCTTATGGTTGATGACCAATATGCTAATAGTGAGAAGACAGCAAAGATGGTCTGGCGCAAGATAGCCAACCCTCTTTCTCTTTCCAGCCATTTGTCTTTGAAGAGATTTTGTCAGCCAAGTAGCACTGATTCTCCTTGGAGACACTGGACAGTCAAGAAGCATTTAGGAAACATTTACTCCTTGCCAGGAACAGTGTTAAGCACTAGGGATACAAAGGTAGAATTTCTTTTCTAAAGGGACTGAAGTCTAGATTGATTGATGCACCTGATCTCAAATGACAGAAAAGAGTGACAAGGGTGGCATGGAGAGGGTCAGAGGAAGGTGAGCAGGACTCTGGCTGTCAGGAAACCTAGCAGTTTTCTGCATTAATGAATGCAATGTGATTGAACAGGCCTGTGGGTGACAGAATTGCCATTTGTTTAGTTCCCAAACAGAAGCAACCAAGAGCTGAACTCCTGAGTGTTTATTCTCACTGCTACTTGATATGACTGGCATGAGGACTGAATAAGGGTTGTTGTCTGGGATGTGCCAAGTGGGTGCTATGATGTTACCCTACTGATATTTTCTTGAAACACTTTAATACCATCTGAAGTAATTATCTTGGTAAAATGATTCAGTGAGACATAGCTCAAAAAGATGGAGATAGATAGATAGATAGATAGATGGTTAGATGAATAGATGGATAGATAGGCAGATGGATGTATACATACATACATACATACATATGGCATTTACTAAGGGCTAATTATGTGCCAGGCACTAGGGTGAGCACTCAGCATACAAATACAAATAAGACAGTTCCTGCCCTCAAGGAGCCTACATTCTTTTTTTTAACCATTTATTAATATTCATTTTTAACATGGTTACATGATTCATGCTCCTACTTTCCCCTTCACCCCCTGCACTCCTCCCACCCATGGCTGATGCACATTTCCACTAGTTTTAACATGAGCCTACATTCTAATGAAGGAAGATGGCACATGAAAATAAAACTGGAAGGGGAAGGGGTAGGGAAAGAAAGGCAAAAAGACATGATGGTATGGTATGAAGATGACTTGGAAATGTTTTGGAGGCCTGGATCCTGGTGGGATAAGGTGAAAGCTCATTTATCAGAGCCTATCAGGGGACTTCACAAGGGCAAAGCCCAAAGGCAGTGACACTGGAATTGTTTGCCATTTCCTTCTCCAGTATTTTAAGATAAATGCAGAGGTTAAGTGACTTGCCCAGGGTCGGGTCACTCAGTTACTAAGTGCCTGTCTACTAAGTGACCTACAATTTACAGTCTAATAATTCCTCAAGGGCATGTTTCTACCTCTTTGGTATTTCCTTAGCACCACAGTACAGAGTTCTATTCTTTTTCCCTAGACTTTAGAGGTAGGATATACCCAACACACACAGACATATATGACCACACTAAAAATGACTAATCACATGTACAGATTCTGTTTGTCCATATTCTGTGGTTCCCAACCTATATATTCATGGTGTTTATAAAATATCCTTTCAGGCTCTATACCTCCACTGCCTCATCCCGATTATACTGATTAAATGGCTATTTCTCAGCATCCTCAAAAATTGTAACAGCTTCTTCATTTCCTCATCATTGTTTTTTCACCTCTATACTCCCAGAAAATCAGGGCTGTTAAGAAAACAAAGCATAAGAGTGCCAGGAGTCTGCATTCCACAGACAAGAGCTCCACTTTCCATTCCCTTCACCAAGGTGGGGACAACCTAAAAGGACTTTAGGACTTGTGGGGTGAGGAGCAAGTAATTGGCCTCATTAGCCTTTTCTCAGAAGGAAAAAAAGCAGGAAAGGAATGAGCCTGAAGAAAGAGCGCAATGCAGGGGGGGTCTGGAAAGGCAAGTTGGTATTGGTGAACTAGTAGAGTGTTGGGTATAAAGTCACAAAGATTTGGATTCAAATCTTACTTCAGATATTCTATTGTCCATGTGGCACCAGGCACATTATGATCTCTCTGGTCTTTAACTTCTTCATCGATTCTTCATTGATAAAATGAGAGAGTTATATTTGGTGAGTGCTAATGTCCCTTCCCATTCTCATTCCACAATTCTATGACCTTCTGGGGAGGCTATCTTAATTAGAATATAAGAAAACCAAAAATCAGGAACTAAACAAACTTCAGAAAAGCATAAAAAATCCTGGCCCACCCCCAAGCAAGTGGTTCCTTAGCCTGCCTCTATCACTTGCTCCCAGTTCTCATAGCATTCATTGTTTTGAAGGTTCTATGTCTAACCTTCACCTCTCCAGGTCATTCCATATGCTGGAATGGAAAACAAATAGTCCCCTCCTTTTCTATATTAGCATTCCACAAGTAAATGAAGAGTTACCAATGTCTTGTGAACACGAGGCAGCTGGGTAGTATAGTGGATAGAATGCTTCACTTGGAGTCATAAAAAGCTGAGTTCAAATCCTGCTATGTGACCCTTCACTTATCTCAATTTCCTCATTTGTAAAATGAAAATAACAGCACAGAATTGACCAAATGAGATATGTACTTTTCAAATTTTAAAACATTAGAGAAATGTCAAATATTATTATTTTTTTTAATTTGAAGGTAAACTTAGGGAAAAGATAGTATTAATAGTGGGTGTGGACATGTATCCTTTAGTTATAATGTCATAATCATATGTAAGAGTATTGGCAGAGGACTAGACTAAATCAAGTATTGATGGAGTGTAATTAAGATTTGTTCCCCAAAACTCTCTTTCCCAGCTTCCCAGCTTTGTTCTCATGTTATGTCCTTATGTTTTAGGGATAAAGTTGTGAGTGTAGCTCTGTCCTGGCTTTTCTTTTCCCCTGATCATGGCTGGGAAAGCTGGCTTTTTGCCAGGCAAGAGGATCTAGATAGTGGTTTTACTTTTTGTTAGATAATTAGGCTTGAACTTCTATGTCTTTTTAGTTTATTTTATTTCTACTTCAAGTGATTATAAATAAATCTTATAAAATATAATACTTGTAGTTATTAGATATTAATTTTAATCTTACAGTGGCCATTCTCAGGTTGGTGTAGAGATGGTAAGTATTTTTGGCATTTACCAATGTACTAAACTGGAAGTTAGATGGAGCTTTGGCCAAGGGCAACATATGCTGAGAAATAAGGCCCTTCTAAAAGAAAACTGGAAATCCATGAGACACGCTCTGGAATATGGCTGATGTCACCATGAGGCCAAGCCACATGGAAGGGTCATGGGTAAGTAAATAACTAGATTAGGAAATGACAGATTCTCAGAGATAGAAGGGACCTCAGGGATCCATCTGTTCCTGACCAAGGATATCATCTACCCAACAGATAACAAGTGGCCATCCCATCTTCCCTTGAAGTCGTCTACAGAGGTGGCCTTAGAATGTTCTAGTCCTACGATGCTCTTCTTAGCTCCAACTCTAAATCTGAATCTCTGAATCTTCCACTCAGCTATTTAGGCCTGCCTGATCTCCTCTAACAAAGTTTTGGAAACATCCAGAGTCTGTACTGGGCAGTCATTTTTGTTAACATTCTGAGTATGCTTGAACCCTGTTATATAAATATGTTCCCCTTAAGTTTTCTCTTGTAAATAAATTCTTTCTACATTCACTATGTCTTGGCTGTGAAGAGGAAGGAGGGAGCCTGGGAAGGGGACTGAAACAAGAGTCATCCAAAAGATAACAGTAGAAGCTAGAGTGATGAAGATTCTAGAGGGCAGCATTGCAGGCTTGAGATTGGTCTGGGCTTTAAGCCATGAGAGTGGAAGCAACTGGGGACAGTTTCTCCCTTGAGACAGGCTTATTGGGAAACTGTGGTTTGGGTAAATGCCCTCACATACCTCTACCTCTTTTCTCAAAAAAGTTTAATACCAACTCCTATGGCAGCTAGAGCCAGGTCTGGAGTCAGGAAGACTCATCTTCTTAAGTTCAAATCTTATCCCAGACACTTACTAGCTATTTGACCCTGGGGAAGTCATTTAATCCTGTTTGCCTCAGTTTCCTCATCTGTAAAATGAGCTGGAGACAAAAATGGCAAACCACTCCAGTATCTTTGCTAAGAAATCCTCAAATAAAGTCACGAAGAGTCTGACACAGCTGAACAACAACATCTTTTATTTTCTCTCATTTGAAACTTTCCTAAATTTCCTAGACCCTTAAAAGACACAGCACAATCACTAAAGTTCTTCAGTAACTTGAAGACAACTATAAAGTTGTCCACATCATTCTCCTGTTCTATATATATAGAATAATCTCATTTTTTTGTCTCTTCCCATAGACTTGAATCTTTAAGACTTTCTCCATACCCATGTCTTTCATCAGGCCACATTATCTATATTTCTCCATTCTCTTGCTATAAGACACAGAATTGGCTCCAGAGTTCATGGGTGTGTTCGAGATGGACTTTCTCTCTTGCTCATTTCCACCTCTTCCTTCCTCCATGTTTCCTCAATATTGGTTGTGATCCAAAGAACCAAATGATGCTTACAAGACAGAGCTTCTGTCCTCAAATACCCTAGCCTAGAATATCTTGATAAAGGCACCCAACACCAATTCTAGTAAATTCAAAAGGTAGTAAAGTTAGGGTTAGGAAGGCCAAAAGATCATAGATCGAAAGCTGGCTAGAGGCCATTGAGCCAAGTCACATCATTTTACAGATTAGGACATTGAGATATTGGGAAGTTATTGACTTGCTCAGGGTCACATAACTAAACTTACCTTAGAATGACAGATTTTTAGCTGGAAGGGCCCTTAATGGCCTAATTTTCTCATATTATAGAAACTGAACCCCAGAAAGGGCTTGATCAAGGTGGAATAAGTAATTAATAACAGATTTCAAATGATATGAGAGCAGGTAGGTGGTGCAGTAGATAGAGTGCTGAGCCTGAAGTCAGGAACATTCTATCTATTTAAGTTCAAATCTGGCCTCATGTACTTATTAGCTATAAGACCCTGGGTAAGTCACTTAACCCTGTTTGCCTCAGTTTCCTCTTCTGTAAAATGAGCTGGAGAAGGAATTAGCAAACCACTCTAGGATCTCTGCCAAGTATACCCCAAATGGGTTCATGAAGAGTTAGACACAACTGAAAAACAACTAAACAACAACAATAAATCAAGTGACTTACTCAAGGTCACACAAGTAATAAATAGCAGAACTAAGATTTGTATTCAAGTCCTTTGACTAGAGATCTAATACTTGTTTTATTATACCACATTTCTGTCTCTTCTAGAGAAAGGCAATAGCAACCACCCTAAAATTTTCTGAGATACTACACTGCCAGTCAGTCAATTAGTCAAGTTTGGTATTTAGTCCTGGAGATACAGAAATTGTCTTCAGTTCCCTAGAATCTCCTCTGAAAACAAGATATTAGAACATAGATCATCATGTCCCTTAACCTCAAAGCCTTAGGAATATCCAGGAAAGGGACCCCACTTGAGAAACTATGAGAAACTATTTCCTCATTGACCTTAGGAAGCCCATAGGAGCAACAAGTAAAAATGTAAATAGGACAATTCTGGGAACATCAGCAGGGCCCTCTGGACAGCAGGAACCAACCTCTCTTCACTTCATAGAATCACAGAATGACAGAACTAGAAGGAAACTAAGAGGTTCATCTAGTCCAAACTCTTTGTTTTATGGAAAAAGAAAATGAAACCCAGAAAGAAGTGAATTATCCAAGGTCATACAGTGAGATAGTGAATCCTTTTGAGAATCAGTCTACCCAATTACTTGAATTGAGTGGATGGGGGAGAATTCAAGGACCAATGAAACTGAACAGCAAAAGGCAGAGGAGTCTTCAGTCAAATAACAGAGAGAGAATAGGGCTGGTCCAGAAGGAAAAAGGAAGTTATTTGACACCTCATTGATTAGTGAGTGATAATCCATTCACCTAAGTGAAAGCTGAAATAGGAGAAAATGGGTTTTTGGTTTTTCTTTTTTCCATCGGAATAGTGGCAGCAGCTTGTACTCTATCCAATGGTCTGGTCACTTGGGAAAATAATCCTGCTTGATTGTGAAAGGCCATACAGGCCTATCTTACCTCTTCATTTTCTTTTTTTGTCCAGTAAAGCCATTGTATCATTTCCAATCTCTGCTCATCCCCATTTTTTAATATGCCTTTGAATTGGACTAGCTACAGCCCTTATCCTTCAACCAGGTAAACTGAGGGAGGATAGACTTGAGTAGTTTCAGTTCACACAGAGCCAAGACCCATATATCCTGTTTCCTAGACTTGGGCTCCAGATAGCTGGTGAGGTAATGCTGTGCAACACCCCCTCTTCCTCCAGCCCTCTTGTTCCATTAGCCCAGATGGTCTCGGCAGGAGGGAAAATTGCCTGGGAAAGGCCTAAGAGCAAGTCCAGACCTCTGTCTCACTCCCTTAAGGCCTGATGTGGCGTGGGACAATAGGTTCCCACTGCACAACTGGGGCTCCTACTCTCCCAGATGCTCTAGGACTCCTGAGGCTCCTCCTTTGCAAATGGAGGAAAGGACATCTCAGCTGCTCGTATCAAGGTCTCTGACGCAGGGACTGGTGCTTTAGAATATCGATGTCCACCCCTCCTTTCCCACCCCCCCAGACACTTCTTACATTCACTTGATGCCTGGACATTTGCCAAAGATTTTACAGTCAAATGTGATTTGGGCTGGGAGAGTAGAGAGTTCACTATTTCAGACCAAATGTAAACCATACTTATCATGCCCTTCCCTTTATCCCATATGCCTCAGCATAGAAAACTTCCCAAGCCAAACTCCATCAGATACTTCTCCTAGCATAGCTATCATGTCTGCCATTTTTCTTCATTGGATACATTTCTCTTTCCCATTCCACATGAACTTGGAGAGTGAAAGGATCTCAATTTGGAATGAGCATACTGATCTGTGTGACCATGAAAAAAGATAAGCATATAAGCTCCTATAAAAATGACCATTATCATTGGAATCTCCAAGGCCCTCTGCTCTTCTCTCCATATTCTCTCCTTTGGGGATCTGATTGGCTCCTATGGGCTAAAATATCATCTTTATAAAGTTGACTCCCAAATTTATTTCTCTAACCCTGTTCCTTCAATAGATTCTAGTCCTTCAGATATCACTCTCTTTTTGTGCTTGAATGAATGTGTACCAAGTTGTTGTTCAGTCATTCAGTTATATAAGAGTCTTCAGGATGTACCATAGACATCTCAAAATCAAAATGTGTAAAATGGGATTACTCATTGTCTTCTCCACTCAACCTGTATCTCCTCTGAACTTTCCTAGTTCTCTTGAAAGTACTTTCCAGTAATCCAATAACTTCTAAGTCCTCCCTTTAGTCTTCCCTCTCCCTCACACCACCACCCCATAGACAATCCATTTTCAGGGGATATCAATTCTATCCTCAACATTTCTTGTACCTCTCTCTTTTTTGTTTTGTTCTATCCTCAAGGCCCCTACTCTAACTCAAGTTCTCATCACCTCTTGCTTGGAATCTTTGTAACAGCTGCTAATTGACCTCCCTGATTCCAGGATCTCTTCTCTCCTGTCTAAGGTCCACATGACCACCAAAATTACATCAGAGCACACAATCATGTGCCTCCTCTAACAATGATCATGGCATTCTTCTAACTCAAAAATCTTCAAATGTTCCTTATTGCCCCTAGGACAGAACACCAACTCAAGCTGTCATTTGAAGTCCTTTACAGTCTGGCCTTTGCCTACCATTTCTGATTTGGTGCATGTTACTCTCCTTCAAGCCCTTTCCATTTCAGTGAAATTGGACTACTAGCTAGTCCCAAGATCAGAATTTTGTCCCCATCTTGGTACCTCTGCCCAGGTTAACTCCAAGCCTGAAACATAGGTCCTCCATACATTTACCTCTCAAAATCCTTATTTTCATGGCTCAGCTAATTCAAAGTGCCAACTTTTAGGATAAATTTCCCCACCTCCACCTCAAATTACTTTGTATTCACTTATCTGTGTACCATAAGAACTCTTTTGTTTTTTTCTTTGTATCCCCAGCATCCAGCTCAGTGCCTGGCACTATGATCTTAGCAAATGCTTGTCAAAAGAATGCTGTTGTTAAATGTGGTCTGCCCTTCCCCCCAACCATAGCATATGAGCTATCAAGGGTGGAAACTTTAATTTTCCTCTTTGTATTCGTATACTTCGCACAGTGCCTTAATGTTGTTGTTGTTGTTGTTTTAACTTTACCTTCTGTCTTGGAATCAATACCAAGGATTAGTTCCAAGGGATAATTGTGGAAAGGACTAGACAAGCAGGGTTAAGTAACTTATGCAGGGTGAAGTCATATTTGAATCCAAGACCTCCCGAATCTAGGTCTGGCTCTCTCTTCACTGAGCCACCTAGCTGCCCTCTTAATGTTGGTTTAATTGACCATAACAGGTACTTTATAAATGTTTGTTTAATTGAAATAGTACATTCTACTCTTAACACTAGTTGTGAGGCCCTGGGGAAGACACTTAAGTTTCAGTTTGCTCATTTATATGAATGAAGAGCGTGAGGAAAATCTGAGTTCAAATACTGCCTCAGACACTTGGTAGCTATGTGACCCTGGGCAAGTCAATTCTTAGCCTTTGTTTCCTCTTCTGCAAAATGAAGGTTTAATACTAGATGGCCTCAAATGCCCCTTCAAGCTCTTAAATCTGTAATTCTGTCTACCAAGGAAATACAATATTTACCAGATCCTCTCAAATGCTGGTTATGCATAGGAAAATGCCATCTTTTTCTACTAGGAGTTGTCTCAAAACCAATCCAGATAATACCTTGTCTAACCTACATTCTCACTCCATAATCTGAAGTGAACAGCTAGGATTCCCTTCATCATCTGATCTTCACCAATTCTGTAACATTCATTATCTATCTCACTTACCTTTGGTAAGTTTTTAAGATTCCTATTCAAAACTTGTCCCCTACCCCAAGGATCATTTCCTAATTCCATGCTGTAATGGAAAAAGCATTAAAACGCAATTACATCCCCAGTGGATAAGTGGTCAAAGGCTATGAAATACAATTCTCAAAAGAAGAATTGCAAACTATGAGCCATATGAAAGAATGCTCTAAACCACTAAAAACAAGAGAAACGAAAATCAAAACAACTCTGAGGTTTTGCTTCACATCCAACAAATGGGCAAGGATGACAGAATATGAGAATAGTCAAATGTTGGAGGAACAGCAGAAAGGTAGGAACACTAATATTCTGGAAATTTGAATTATGCTTTTAAAAACTGATTAAAATGTCAATAGTCTTTGACCCATGCATAGGTCTAACTATGTTCCCCCCACTCAGAAAATTCCAGGGACTCTCTGTCACCTTCAAGGTGAAATATAAAATCCTCTGCTTGGCATTCAAAGTCCCTCAAAACCAACCTATCACCCCTCTGGTCTTCTTCTATCCTACTCATGTTTCCCTCTACTCTATTTCATGTGCTCTTTGATCCAGACATCCTGGCCTCCTTACAGTTCTTCAAACAAGACATTCCATCTCTAGAATCCAAAAATCTTCACTGTCTGTCCCCCATACATGGAATGCTCGTCTTCCTCATCTCTGCCTCCTGGCTTGGTTTCCTTCAAGTCCCAGCTCAAAGTCTTTCTCAATCCCTCTTAATTCTAATGTCTTTCCTTTGTTGGTTATTTCCTTTTCATTCTGCTTATTAGCTTGTTTATACATAGTTGTTTGCATGCTGTCTCCACTATTAGAATGTGAACTTCTTGTAAGAGACCATCTTCTGCCAACACTTAGCACAGTACCTGACACATAAATGTTCAAATAAATGCTTAAATTAAATAAATTCAATTTAATTAAGTCAATGCTTCATAAACGTTTACTGACTGACTTACTGGTTCAGAGTTCCTACTGGGAGACACAATTAAAGAAAGAAAAAAAGGTCTTATACATACTAAAATATGAAGAGTAGCACTTTTTGTCGTAGCAAAGAAATGGAAACAAAGTAGAAGCTCACCAATTAGGGAGTGCCTAAACAAATTGTGGTATGTGGCTGTAAGGAATATTATTACACTGTCAAATATGACAAATATGAAGAATTTGGTGATAAGCAGAACTAGGAAAACAAGATACCCAATGAGTTCAACAGTTTAAAAAGAATGAACATTAACACAACACTGAACACTGTAATTACAATAACAGGCCTTAACCATGGAAAAAGGTGGTAAAATGTATCTTTCTTCCCTTCATTTCAGAGATGGGAAACTGTAGGTATAGAATAACACATATTTTCAGACATAGAGGATATATTGATTTTTGCTGAATTGCTTATTTTCTCTATTTCTTTTGTAAATCTTTGTTATGAAAGATGGTTTTCTGAGATAGCTAATAGGACAGTACTGGAATCAGGAGGAGTTCAAATATTGCCTTAGAAACTTACTAGCTGTCTGACTCAGGGCAAACACCTAATCTCCAATTGTCTCAGTTTCCTCTGCTGTAAAAGGGAAATAATAATAGCCCCTACTTCCCAGTGTTGTTAAAAAGATCAAAAGAGATAATATTTATAAAGTGTTTAGCACAATGACTGTGCATATAGTTGCCATTTGATAAATAATTTCCATCCTTCCTTCCTCCCTCACTCCATCTATCCCTTCTTCCTTTCTTCTCTCCTTCCCTCCTTCCATCCATCCTTCCATCTGTCCTTTTATCTGTCCTCCCTTTCTTTCTTCCTTCCTTCCTACCTTCCTTCCTTAATTACAGGTAGTAGAGTGGGGAGAAATACACTTTAAAATGCAAATGCTGTTAAAGCAAAAAACAAAACAACAAAAACAACAGCAAATTCTACTTTCTTAGCAGGAAGGTTGGCAAGCAGTGAGTAGTCCCATATATAAGGCAAGGTTTTGGCTTCAAAGGCATTTTTCATCAGGGAATACTTATCTTCAATCTACTGCCAATTGACCCTCTTTGCCATATTTGACACCACTACAGACAAACACTTATGTAGAGCTCTGAGTTCCATACCATTTTAGAGAATGCTTGTTGGATCAAACATTTAGATCTTAGTGATTTATTCAGCAAACATTTATTAAGCCCCTTTTGTGTGTAGAACACCTTAATCAGTACTGGGAGAGATACAAATTTTAGGTAAGACATGGTCCTGCTCTCATGTGGCTTATAGTCCAGTAAGGAAATAAGACACAAATCTAGCTAATTAATATGCAGTATTACATGATGAGTGCATTAAAGAGGTGTGAAACAAAGTGCCATTGAGAAGTCCCAGGCAGAAGGAAAGTTTTTACCAACTGAGAGGATCAGGGTTGCATGGAACAGGAGGGATTCAAATTGGGATTGAAAGGGTAGGTGGCAATTCACTAAATGAAGAGGGGGAAGGAGGGAATTCCAAGCATAGGAACTGCCATCAGCCAAGACCTGGAGGTAAGAAATTAGCAGTAGTATAGGTCTGCTATAGAGGAAGGATTAATATATAGTAAGAATGGAAAGGTATCCACATATAAAACAGATATATGGCACCATCCTCTACCCTAAAGATGACCATACACATACAGAGGGACAGATAAAAGAGCCTCTTCAATATATCTTTCCTGTTGATTCTACCTATGCAACATCCCTCAGTTCTCATGTCCCCTACTCTCCACTAACACTGACACTACTCTAGTACACATCATCTCTTCACACCTAGACTATTACATTAGCTTTCTGGTTGCTTTGTTACCTTTCTGGCAGGTCTCCCTGCCTTGAAGCTCTCCCTATTCTTATCCGACCTCCTCTCAGCTCTCAACTGATTTTCCTAAGGTATAGATTTAGGGCAGCTAGCCAGCATAGTAGGTTGAGTGCCAATCCTATAGTCAGGAAGATGAGTTCAAATCCAACTTCAGTCACTTAATAGCTATGTTATCCTGGGAAAAACACCTAACCTCATTTGCCTCCGTTTCCTTTTCTGTAAAATGAGCTGGAGAAAAAAATGGCAAATCACTAACTCTCTATGCTAAGAAAACCCCAAAGAAGGTCATGAAGAGTCAGGTATGACTGAAAATACTGTAAAACAACAAAAAGTAGAGGTCTGACCATGCTGCCTCCCTATACAGTAAACGCCAATGGTTCTATTACTTCCAGATGAAATATTAAGTTCTCTCTCTTTTTTTAAAACCCTTCATAATGTGGCCCTTCAAGTCTTTTTTTTTTTTTAACACCATTACCTTCTGTCTTAAAATCAATACTAAGTATCGGTTCTAAGGCAGAAGAGTGGTAAGGACTAGGCAATTGGGGTTGAGTGACTCTCCCAGGATCACATAGCTAAGAAATGTCTGAGACAAAATTAAACGCAGAATCTCCCATCTCCAGACCTGGCGCTTTATCTGTTGAACAACCTAGCTGCCCTATTTCAGGTCTTTTTACATGTAACTCCCAATTTATACTCTCCAATTTAGTGACAGTGGCTTCCTTGCTATTACTCTAATAAGTCATTCCATCACTTGCCTCCACACATTTTTATTGACTGTCTCCCAAATCTAGAATGTTCTCCCTCCTCTTCTGAATCTCTTGGTTTTCTTTAAGTCACAGCTAAAATCTCACCTTCTGCAAGAAAGTTTTCTCAGTACCTCTCAGTTCTAGTTTCTTCTCTCCATCAATATATCTTTGATTTATCCTCTGTATCTTGTTCATACATAGTTATTTCCATGTTGTCTCCCCCATTAGACTATGAACCCCCTGAGAGCAAAGACTGTTTTTTACTTTCCCCAACATGCCTGGCATGAAAATTAATTAATGCTTGTTGTCTTAACCCTGCTCAAAACACAGAGCTCCATATCATCCCCATAACAGATTCTGTGGGGCTAACATCAGCTAAATTTGAAGAAATGGAGTTCAAAGAGAAAAAAAAAAACATTAGGATGATATATTGTTAAGTTAACTATTCTAAAAAGCCTCAAATTATTAAAAAAACAAAGAGCAAACCAAATTGTTTACCAAAGTATTTGAGAGTACTAGAAGGGCCAGAGGTTGCTCCCAAAGATAGTTTCAAAAAAACAAGGGTTTCTGGGTATTCCAGCTATATCTTTGTTTGAGTCATATACCTCTAATCACTATCAATCAATAAACATTCATGAAGTGCCTATTATGTGCCAGGTTATGTGCTAATTACTAAAGGAGATAGCTATAAAGAAAGGTAAAAGACAGTCCTTGCCTCAAGGACCTCACAATCTAATGAGGGGACTACATACAAACAAATATGTACAAGTAGGTTATATACAAGACAAATTGGAGATAAGCATAGAGGGAAAGTACTAGAATTAAGAGGAATAGGGAAAAGGTTTCCTGTATAAGGTTGGATTTTAGCTGGGACTTGAACCACCACTTTGAGATGTTATTTTACCCATCCTACAGGTCTTCAAAAAGCAAATGACAAAAAATAAAAAACAATAACAACAACAAATAACCTGGAAATTAGCCATCTTCCTATTGGAACAGCATGTCTTTTCATAACCTGAGATTTTACCAATACCATTCTCCTAGGTGGACACAGAGCCCAGTGAGGATGGAACATTGTTGGCTAGACAAAGAGATCCATTAAATCCAAAGACATTAGGGCTTCCCTCCTGGAAGTGCAAACTGATACCAATTAACTAAGTGTTCACTTGGAATTCTTCCTTAAGCATCACTCATCACTTATCTTCTATATCCTTTATCCTGGCCTAATCTAATTCTTGGAAAGGAAACTCAGACCTAAAGGGGAAATTTTTCAAATAATTCTTTCATGTGTTTCCCCCTCCTTTTTTCTTCCCCCCTTTCTCTCTTCTCCCTCTTCTGGTCTAGTATTTCCATCCTTATATTTCTTATTCTAAAAATGTCACTTCTATCCCCAATCCTAGCCTAGACCTAGAAGGTCCAAACAGCAATATCTTAAGCCCCTTAACACCTAGTCAAGGGCTTGTCAGGAATGCCAAGATCACTCTGGGGTTCTTCTGAGAAAGGAAGCACCTCCCCTTCCATCCCATCCATCCCATTCCATCCTATCCCATCCATCTCATCCCATCTCACTGATACCAATAAAACTTCTCTGCTGAAAAGACTCTATGTTGATCTTCTCTCTAATTCTCTTCCCACTTTTGTTCCCTCATTGGCTTCGATCCTTCTCTCCAGTTCACTGACTTGGCCTCAATACTCCAATCATCCTGTCCTGTCCTGAGGCAGCTCCTGTAAAAGCTCACACAGACTCACTCTGTCCAGTATTTAGAAAACTGTCTCTGTCAGGGATTTGGGATTTGTTTTCTTAATTAACTGAAAACGCTAACATGGGAGCACAGCAGCTGGTAGGGGCCTGGCCTTGGGCGGCTGCTGTAAAAAAATTCTTGCTTTGAAATCTGGAACTATAGTTGTCTCTCCCCCCCCCCCAACCCCCCATGCACCACACTGGATGTCAAAACAAACATGGACACTCGATCAGGTGGTGTAGAAATCAGAGCAGGCTCAGATTACAAAGCAAGGGATAGATTTAGCCACAGGATAGTCCTGAACCCAGACATATGGTAAGGTTGTGCTTTCCCTGAATCACACAACCACTGCTGGGGTTCAGGGCCTGAGAAGAAAGATACACTGCAGTGGAGCATAATATGAGAGGCAATATTCATCGGCTTTTTCCTAGAAATGTGTTTTTAGCCCCATATGTGCCCATACCTTGCCCATACCATACCAGGTACTCAAAACAGTAGTGAAGAAGAGAGAGAGGAAGGAAGAACAAATAGAAGAAGAGATGAGGAAGGTGAAAAAGAAGAGGAGGTGGTGGTGGCAAAAATCAAAAGAATCATATAATATTAGGGTCCGGGGCATTAATTAAATTTCCTATCACCTCTATTCCTATGACAAGGCAGTTCTCCATTACCCTGCTTACAGGCATGGGTAATGGTTGGGTGTAGGGCCTGGAGAGAAATCTGAATTTGGAGGGAGTGCTGGCTCTAAGTACAGTGGCATCAAGTGGTGCGTCCACAGCCAAGACAACTCAAGGAGTGGTTGGGCTTTGTAATAAATATTGCTTTTCTTTCTTTTTTGGCTCAAAGGACAATCTAGCTGCCCATTCTACTTGACCTCTGGGACTGGAAAGAGAAGCTGATGGCTCAGTTAGGCAACCAGGGGATTATTAATATTGGGGATAAAGCCACACACATTTTCCCTTGATCTGCCCACTTCTCCCAAGGATACACCCCCACTTTTGCCCTGACTATTCCACACCAAGAAGTACAATGACTCACAGAGTCAGTCAAGGAGGAGCTGGGGTTAGAACCTAGGGCTTCTGGCACAGTTCGTTTCTCTTCACAGACAAATTCATTCTTTGCAGGTAAAGAATATCTCATGCCTGAGGAGTGGGAGATAGGGTACCTCAGGAAGAAGGTTCTTGCCCCATACCCTCCCCCATTCTTCCCTTAACTTTCCCAGTCACCACCTCTTAACCATTCCCTGTAAGGGGTTTCAATACTTTATAAGAAGAGGAAAGGAGAGAAAGGTAAACTTGCCCTGGTGAAATCAGGGTAAACCACCTTGTCCACAGCCAGTTAAATACCTTCTCAGAACGACTGGCTATGAGAGTGCCCAAGAGCTGAGGTCATAAGTGCTCCTTCTCCTCATGGAAAAGTCAAACAAGGTAAACTGTTCCCTGGGTTACTCCTAGACACCTGTGGTGGGAGTGGGGGAGCTCCATAGCATTCTCAAGTAGCAGCATGGGGAGGGATGGGAAAGGTGGTGAGCTCAGACTCCCTCCCCAGGCTATTATTAGTGACCCAGGGTTCTTCCTCATTTATCTCATCTCCCTGATTTCTACAGTCCGGAATTAGAGAGCTCCTCAAACCTCCTCAGGACTCAGAAGCCTTGCTTCCAGATGGCAGCAAGAGACATTTATACTTTATCACTCTCGGCTGGAAATAGTTCTCCCCACTTAGGGCACAATTTCTTAAGTCTACTGCCCATATTACACTGGCTCCAATAAGCCATACTTCTGCTTCTTGGCATAGGGAGTCAGCAACAGGAAAACAGGAGTGGGGGCATTTGCCCTCTCATGCCCTGAGAGAGGAACTGGCACTCAGGCTCCCTAACCAAACTGACACTCCAATTTCCCCAGCTGCTCACCCTTTCAGCCTCATTCTTCAAGACAGTAAAATACATGCAGCCCCCAGTACTTTCTCAAATTGCGGCTCCCACTGCCCACATTTCCTTCTTCCAGGCTTTAGAGATGAAGTGATCTTTCCTAATTCCTCTTCACCTCCTAAAAACTCACTATGTGCTTCATTATCGGCCCCCTCTCCAACCCACATACACACTCCAGATTGAGGATCCCCCCACACACACACACACATTGACACAATTCCTTGTCTTGGTGCTGGAAGCAGTTCTTAGGATAATCAGGGGCTGCAAGCATCATATGGCTCCTCTGCTCCTGATGAGAGTCCCCTGAGAAAGCCCTGCTCCCCCATTGCATCTGCCTGGCTGAACTCTGTCCCCCACCCCTCGACCTCTTCCCTCCCCGCCACCAACGCAGTCCTCCACTAAGAAAAAAGCTGTTGTCTGCAGAGATGCTGAAGGAGGGTGAAACTTGAAATCTTCCACTTGAGGAGAGAGGAGAAAGGGGATGCAACTTGGGAGTTTCACTTACCAAGTTCATCCAGCTACTTCCCAACTTTCTTTTTACAGATCCTGAGCTCAGTCTTTAAGAATGGCCATCTTGTGTCCAAGAGCCAGAGCCAGGGGGCGGAAGCTGAGGGCAACGGATCAGGGGTGGGGTAGGGGGGTCCTTCCGAGGGCACAGATGCATGAGGATGTTCTGCTCGGTCTCAGGCCTGCTCCCCCACACACAAACTCACTCCAGCGGCTGCTCCTCGCTCCTTCCACTATCCCGGCTCTAACCCAGAACAGCCAGGGGAGGCAGGACTGGCTTGCTACTATGTAAGCTACTGCCTTTCCTTAAAGAGACAGCTCCCCCAAGGAGGTGTGAGGAGGCAGAGGAGGCAGAGAAGGAAGGAGGTTCCCTTCTCTGGGGAAAAGAAAGAGACTCTGAATAGGACAGACTCAGAGGAGAGCCCCTGGCTCTTTCTGCACTTTTCTCACAGGGACTGTCATCTGAGCTGCTCTTCTGGTGTACCAGGCAATGCTTGGCCACACCTACAGACTCCCCACCTGCTTCTGTCTGCTAACAGGCACCTAGGGTGCCCTGCACCATATCAGCCATCAGTAAATATTTGGAATGTCTGCTCTGTATCCCTGTATAGGGCACTATGCTAGAGCACTCTGTAGGGTGTGAAGAATGCCACATGGCTCTCTCCTCTGCCCCCTCCCTCAAAAAATAAAAACAAACCCTATCTTCTAATTGAGGACATTTATTGTTTAGTAATTTTTCAATTGTATTCAGCTCTTTGTGATCCCTTTTGGGGTTTTCTTGGCAGAAATACTAGAGTGGTTTGCCATTTCCTTCTTCAGCTCATTTTACAGATGAGGAAACTGAGGCAAATTGTGTGAAGTGACTTGCCCGGAGTAACACCTAGTAAGTTTCTATCAGAGCTGAACTCTGGAAGAGGAGTCTCCCTGACTTGGGGCCAGGCACTCTATCTGCTGCTCCATCTAGATGCCCCACTAAGGGCATATAACATCTGAATTACACATCCTTGGACATCCAGAATAAAAACTTTTTTGAAAAAATATTTTTATCGCTGTTTTCACATTCTCACCTTCATGCCTCCAAGAGAACTTCTTTGATATTGTTAGTCATATTTTTGTTAAGTATCAAATTTGTTTGATAATTTTAAAGTATCAAATCAGTGTTTCTGAAAGAAAGAGAGAAGAGGGCATGGCAGCGGCCTGGGCACCTAGCACCTCTTCCCACAAGCTGGTAACATAGAAATCTGTTGTCCAAGTTGTCTTCCAAAAACAGGTTTTCCTACTCTTCCCCTCAAACTTATTTCTCCCTATTGCCTGTTCTACTCATCCTTCCCTTTCTCCAACACTCTTTGTTCTGGCCCACTGCATTCTCCCAAGACTCCAATTCCTATGGAAGTTCTTTCCTTGCCCAGTTTCCATTCCTGTCTTTGCCTCTTCCAATCCAGCAGGTGAATACCAGTAGTCAGGCAAGAATTGTAGAGTGATTTTCACAGCTGGTGTATGTTAAACATTCTGTCTGGGCTGGTCAGCTCAGTGAGTTAAATCACAGTGCTAATGAGGCCAAGGTTATGGGTTAGATCCCCATATGGTCCAGTTATTCTCAAATGGAGGGGAAAAAAACTTCTGGTCCACAGACAGCTACAGTTCTCAGTATTAACCCCAGTCAATCACTAGCGGAGCTAGGAAAGAGGGTAGATAACATTATCCCAGCATTTCAATCTGGAAAGGACCTTAGAGATTATCTAACCCAGCCCTCTCATTTTATAGAAAATGAAACTGAGGCATCAAGTGGGCAAGTAATGTGCCCAAGGTCACATTGGTAGCCAATGTCAGAGCAAAGACAAGAACTGCTGCCATCTATCATTACTGGAAAAATTACTTAAAGGATACTTTATG
Organism: Gracilinanus agilis; assembly: GCF_016433145.1. Lineage (NCBI taxonomy): Eukaryota > Metazoa > Chordata > Mammalia > Didelphimorphia > Didelphidae > Gracilinanus > Gracilinanus agilis. The sequence goes on along the minus strand of NC_058133.1, from coordinate 269,529,416 downwards.
GATGGAAGTGGATCAGAGAAGGCCAATTTATTCCTCACAAACAATTTCAGTTTCTATTGCATGCATCAAATCCTAATTTTTCCTGAAAATAATACAAAATTATGTAGTACCTAGAGGAAAGTAATTCAGTCTTCAAATTGAGCCACTTTTTATAGACCAAGACATGTAATAACCCCTCAAGTGTCCTTTTAATGCTATAAAGGGACCAATGGACTAGAGCCTACGTTAGAAAAGCACCATGTATTTATTTTCAAAGACTTTTCTGATTCAGATACTTTCATCTCAGTACTAAAACCCTTTTAACTAACATGAGTTTGGGAGAAATTGGTAGCAGAGGTTGAGATTCAAGAACTACTCAACTCTAAGCAGGGATTTGCTCAAGTATCCCAGATTTTATAGCGAATGTACACAATTTTCAGTGTCTCTGTCTTGAGATCCTGAGGAGGCTTAAATATGGAATCCAACTGTAGTTGGATCAAAGGTATAATCTCCCTAGTGAAAGAAATCTCCTTAGAAATTGTTCAGAGTTTTAGTGAGGAATCTGACCCTGGGCCTTTCCAAAGAACAAAAGTTTCCACTACGGCAACAAGAATGTTAAATATGACCAAAAAAAAAAAAAAAAAAAAAGAAAAAAGAAAAGAAAAAAGGAAAAAAGAAAACAACCTTCAGTAAGAAACTGAGATCACGAATATTTGTAAGCTAAAAATCAAAAGTAAATTTCTGGTTCTTACCCAGTTTTCCTGTCTGATGACTGAATATTAGAAGCACTAAAGATCTTCAGTGGGAAAATAAGCTCATTAAAAAATCACAATGTTAAAGGACTACTGCTCTGACTAGAAATCAATGGTATCATAGAGTATGAACCTCTCAAAAGATACTATCAATATTCTGCATTTTTATGCAAAAGATGCCCTTTTGCAAAATAAAAAGCTATGACCTTGAACTGTAGCAGAAAAGAACTTTCTGCCCATGAGGTGGACCATGATCACGGAGTAGAGCTGGGGATACAAGAGAAGGGCATCAAAAATGCATGCAAGGGCATCTGGGTAGCTCAGTGGATTGAGAGTCAGGCCTAGAGACGGGAGGTCCTAGGTTCAAATCCAACCTCAGACACTTCCCAGCTGAGTGACCCTGGGCAAGTCACTTGACCCCCATTGCCCACCCTTACCACTCTTCCACCTATGAGCCAATACACAGAAGTTAAGGGTTTAAAAAAAGTATGCATGCAAAAGGGCTGCTAAGTAGCACAGTGGATAGAGCACCAGGCCTAGAGATGGGTTCAAATCTGAACTCAGGCACTTTCTAGCTGTCACTTAACCTTTCTCTTAACCCTGGGCAAGTCACTTAACCCCAATTGCCTATCCTTTACCCTTCTTCTACCTTGGAACCAATATTCAGTATTGATTTTAAGATGGATGATAAAGGTTAAACAAAAAGAATGCCTACAAAGCAACATGCAAACCAAATGCATAAATGCTGAAAGGATACAAATCAGAGGAGTGTTAAAAATTAGATAAATTAATCTCTTTTTCAGGAGTAGTGAATTTTAAGCAGTTTGAAAAATGAGAGCAAGAAGATAAACAGAAAGGGATAGAGCATTCTGGGTGGAGAGATAAGCTTGAGTAAAAACTTGGAAGTAGAAAGTTTTATGAGCAAGAGAAGTAGTAGAATTTACCTAGCTAGAGAAGACAGTCTAAACTGCAGTATCATGAGAACCATATAGGCTAGTTAAGTAAGGATAAGAAGAAGCACAATTATGACTATCTTTGAAGTTCATCCTAACTATGGATTAGAGTTGACACAAGAGTGTCACTGGGTACCATTATAACTTCCTACAATGGGAAAACATAATAAGAAATCAGTGTATAAGGAGCCAATAAGTAAGAAATGGTTGTGTGTCTAGGATTCTTTGCTACCCAAAGAATGGTAAGTACATCTTGAAGAAGTCTCAGCAACTATGTAGTATCCAAGAGCTTATGCCATTCATCTACATTCAAGGATATTCCTTCCACCATGAAAAATAAATAAATTACTTGTAGAGTCCCTGGATACAGTAACCACAAATTGCTTTGAGGGAAGTCCCATCTTAAAAAGCTTATTCTTCTCTTCACTCACATGGATACTACTCTAGTTCAAACGAGCAGCTTCATCTATTGACTGAATTAATGCAATAACATTCTAATTCATTCCCCTGCCTTAAGTTTATCCCTGCTCCAAAAACTCCTTAACAAAGTTGCCAAAATGATATTCTAAAAACAGAGGATTGACCTCTCAGATTCCCTGCTTATGAACATTCAGTGATTCCTTCTCCTTTTCCTTTTCCTTTTTCTTTATGTTTTTCTTTTTTCAAGTACACGTAGAAACAATTTTTGACAATAGTTTTTTGATATTTTAAAATTCAGATTTTCTCCCTCCCTAAACTCCCCCACCATCGCTGAGTAGGTTATAACCATACATTCATGTAATGCATATTTCCATATTGCTTATATCATGATAAAAGGTGCATATCACACATAAAACAGAAATCTGATGAAGGATATATAACGAAAGATGAAATGTTTTGGTGTGCACTGAAATTCCAATAGTTCCTTCTTTTGCTGGGGATAGCATTTTCTTCATGAGTTCCGTGTGGCTACCTTGGAGACTTGCTCTGTTGATAATAGTGTAGTCCACCACAGTTTATCATTGTATAATATTTCTGTTACTGTACACATTGTTCTCCTAATTCTGAGCAATGATTCCTTCTTGCCACTAGAATCAAATAAAGTCTCTTATTTGTCACGTAAAATCTATCATAACTTGGTTCCAACCTACTATAACAGTAATCATCCCATGGAATGCTTGCATGGAAAAGCCTGTGGCCTTGCCACTTCCAATGGCATGTTCAGGCTGAGTCATTGCCCATGGATTGTGAAGCTTGTGACCTTGCCATATTTATTGAGTCTTTTTTAGTCTTTTGATAAAGGGCATAAATAATGAAAAGCTTCTGATTAGTTCCTCACATGCCACCTTTCCTTACTTTCCATCACTATGATGGCGGGCTACATCAAAGTCCATTCTATAGATTTTATTTTTCTCTTATTCTGCTTTATTTTTCTTCATTATATGTTAAAATTTTTCTAACATTCATTTTTTTTAAATTATGAGTTCCAAATTCTCTCCCTTCCTCCCTTCTCTCTCCCATCCTTGAGGAGGCAAGCAATTTAATATACATTATACATGTGAAGTCATGCAAAATACTATTATTTTTAGAAATATTAGTCATATTGCAAAAGAAAACAGACTAGAAAAAAGTAATAAAAATAAAGAAAGTTTAAAAAGCAAGCTTCAATCTGCATTTAGACACCATCAGCTATTTCACTGAAAATAGAAAGAATTTTTCATCATAAGCCTTTTGGAACTGTCTTGGATCATTTTATTCCTTAGAATAGATGTCATTCACAGTTGATCATCATATAATATTATCGTTACTGTGTACATGTCCTCATGGTTCTACTTACTTCACTTTTCATGAGTTCAAATAAGTCTTCTCATGTTTTCTGAAACCATCCTATTCATCTTTTCTTGTAGCATAATAATATTCCATCACAATCTTATACCATAACTTTTTTGGCATTCTCTAACTGATACGCATCCCTTCAGTTTCTAATTTTTTGCCACACAAGAAGAGTTGCTATAAATAGGTCCTTTTTCTTTTCTTTGATCTCTGAGATACAGGCCTAGTTGTTGTATTTTTGGTAGTTCAATAATTCTTAAATTATTTCTCCTCAAACTATTTTCTAGGTCAGCATTCCCCTCCCTAATGAAATATTTTATTTTCCTTTTTCCCATTCTTTTGATTTTTTAATAACTTGATGTCTCATGGAATCATTAGCTTACAGTTGCCCAATTCTAATATTTAAAGAATTATTTTCTTCACTGAACATTTGTACCTCTTTTTTTTTCTATTTGGCCAACTTTCCTTTTTTAAAGAGTTCTTCTCTTCAGTGATTTTTTTGTCTCTTACTATTTGGTCAATATTGGTTTTTAAACATATTTATTCGGTATTTTTGTGTGCCTGGCTCCTTTACCAAACTGTTGATTCTCTTTTCATAATTCTCTTGAATCACTCTCATTCCTTTCCCCAATTTTTTCTCTACCTCTCTTATTCAATTTTTAAAATCCTCTTTTGACTTCTCCCAAGAACTCTTGTTGGGCTTATGTCCAGTTCATATGCTTCTTTCAGGCTTTGCTTGTAGCTATTTTGACAGTGATATCTTCTTCTGAGTATATATCTTCACCTTCTCTATCACCATAGTAACTTTTAATGATCGGGTTCTTTTGTTGTTATTGTTGTTCTTGCTCACTTTTTCAGCCTCTTTCTTGATTTGTAATTTTATGTTAAAGTTGAACTCTGTTCTCATGCTGCTGTTTTCAGAGCTAGTTCTTGGGGGCTATAAATTGTGGGTGCTTCCAGAGTTGAACAATCTAAAGAGAGGTATTGTCAGTTCTCTCCTGACCTGTGTTCTGATCTTTGTCCATGAATAAACCTTGTTCCCCTGAAGTCACAAGTTCTAGCACTCTGCTTGGCCCTAGAACTATGGTCTGATAACCTGTTCTCCTGCAGCCTCAAGTGCTAGTCCTTCTTTCTGCCTTAGAACTAAGAGAGTCCCCATTCCCTTGTAAGTGACCACAAGCACTCTTCTCTATCTTGAAACTGCACCAGAGCCTCTGCTCCTCTGCCCTGAGACCACAACCTAGAGCTGCATATGGGTAATGCAACAAGGTCCTGAACCCAGTGCCAAGGTTGCATGTAATCTCTTTCTCAACAGTTATCCTACCCCCTTACAATTTATGAGTTGAGAGCTCTGGAAACTGCTTCCACCACTGTTGCAGTCACCTCCAAGATCTGCTGCTGACATTTCTGCCACACCCTCCAAGTCAACCAACATCCCAGCATGACAAATACTTCCTCTTTTCCTCCTAAGTTGCCTTTGGCTAGAAAATTGTTTCATTCAGATCTTTCGTGGGCTCTGCCACTCCAAATTTCAGTTTATTTTAAAGTTGTTTAGAAGGGAATTTGGGAGAATTCAGGTGAGTTCCTGCCTCACCTCCACCCCACTCCGCCCCCTATTTCTGTAGATTCTAAAGAAATAGCTTCTCTCATTTTTCTCTTCCTCTCTTAATGTGTGGTTTGGGACTGACAGCTTTTTCTTGGACTTCACGTGAGGGGATTGGGAAGACATTTCTTCTTCCCCTCCTCCCTTGGTAATTATAGCAGTCACTTGCACAGGGCAGCAAGATTATATGCTTGTCTAAATGAGACTGAACCTGGACCTCAACTTTCTGACTTCCTCTTTTTTTAGTGTTTCTTTTCCTGTGCACAGGTGACTAAATAGCAACTCTGAGGTGAATGTTTCCATTCTTGGCAGCTACCTTGTAGACTCAAGAGGTTCAAAGTTGTTGAAGTCCAGTGAATAGCAGTTTCAAAATATCCATCTTAAAGGAGATGATCGGCATCAAGAGAATGAGCCTTACCTATGCTTTAGCTCAACATAAGATATAGACCTTGAATAAGGAAAATGTAGAGCTTAATTGAAATTGAAATGTCCATTCAGTTGTCCCACAAAATGCTTCCTGTTTTATTGCTCAAAGGATAAACCTTCCAGGAAAGTTTAATAAGAGCCATAGAATACTTTTTCATGCTTTAAATGTTTGTCTATGTGCACTTACAAGTCTTTTGAAGTTTTTAAGCATGCTTTTAATACAGAAAATAAATACAAATCCTATACATGATCTTCTTTGTAAACTGAAAATCTTTCTAGAAGAGATTTTATTAATCTTTTTTTAGGAGACACTAGACATGGGCCACACTTAAGCTAAATTTAAGGGATTATCCCTATAGTTCTACTCTGGGGAATCAAGGAAAGTGAGCCAACAAAGGGAGACAATACTTATTCTCTTCTTAGAGGTCAGGTTCCTCCAGGATCAAACCTGGATATGGTGCAGAAGCACCTTAGTGGGAGATGGTATATCAGTCCCACTAGCCTATAAATCAACTTGAAGATCTTACCTGAGAACTCATTTGCATACACTTTAAGTGCTTACTCCATTTTTCAAATCCCCATGGGTTCAATGATCATCTGAATTTGTTTGCCTTCTTTTAATAATTAGAATCTTATTTTATTCTGAATTTAAAGAAAAAACTATATACATATACAAAAAAATCCATATACAATGTAGAATAGCAAATATTTGTGGAAAAAGGTCTCCCTAATGTACAGCTTGCTTTTAAAAGATGCACAACAAATCTAATGTGTTTCTTTCAAAGGTGTCTTGTCTGCTTATGTTTCTTTCTAATATCTTCAGTTCTCTTCTGTGCATTTAAAAAATTGTTTTCAGTAATCCTCTTTCCTTTATTTTCTTCTTTTTTGGCAACCCTTTAGCCTGATCCCACTCTAACCCTTTTAAAGTTGTTTTTCTTTACAACATTGTTGTTACTATATAAATTTTCCTGCTAGTTCAGTTTATTTTACCATATATGGGTTGACACAAGTTTTCCTAATTTTTCCTGAAACCGTACCTTTTGTTAGTTTTTACAAGAAAATCATACTCCATTTTGTTCACATGCTATATTTTTATTCAGCCACTCACCAACTCATGGGTATCCTCTTTGTTTGCATTCTCAAAAAAAAAACAAAATACCTACTTTGTTTATTCCAATATTAGGTGACTTCAGACCTCCATTCAGAATGCTTTATAAAATTTTGCAGGAATTCATTGGAGAAAATATGTTGTTCTATGTAGAGGTATACTGGTACATATTTAATGAATTGCTCTCTAATAAAAGGTACACACAACACTTAAGTTAATCTCCATTGTAAATATTTCCTCCATCACTTTCATAAGTCTAGATAATTGACAAAATAGTAAATCAAGACCTGATTTATGTTTGTCAATTTTTGAGGTATAAATGCTCACGATGAAAATGTAATAACCAACTTGGCTGATAATAGCCAAATAGCAATAACAATAATGATAATAATAAAAACAATAATAATCACCAGTTCAAGATTGCTTCAATACACTATTGGTCCCATATGTTGCAGGAACCCCAAGAGAGATTTTTTTGTCTAGATCTCTACCTAGATCCTCCCATTCAATGGTAAGAGGTATGTTAATGAAATCATAGACTACCCTATATGCTAGATGAATCTAAGTTGGAATTTTTACGCAGAACAATTTGGCTTCTTACCTGAAAGTGAGAATACAATTTTTACTAAAAACCAATTCTCTAATCCCTGAAGAGAGTGCTCTCTGTACTCTTAGAGTTCAACTGGGTGTAGACTTTTGCTTTGAGTGTGGAGATTTGTTTTCTTTCTTTCCTCTGTTTTTCATTTTTCTTAATTATTTTATTTTCTGTTTCATTTTGGGGGGGTTCTTTAGGTAGGAATAGGTTCTTATAAATACAAAATAGGCAATAACTCATTATAAACTTTGTAATTTAAAAAAATTAAATTTGCATAACTTTATATTTGAGAGTGATTATACTTTCTAGTTATAATAGACCCGAGTCCTGATAAAAGATAACTAATTTGGAGATTTTTTTTTAAAAAATGAGAATAAAAAATGTCTTGAGACTTTTTATATAACAAATACAAATCCATTAAAAACTGTGTCATAATGATCAAAGGACAAGAATAACCAATTTTTTAAAGGCAGCACAGAGGATAGAGTTCTAGGCTCATCTGAAGACTCATCTTCCTGAGTTCAAATCTGGTCTCAGACATTTACTCATTCTGGGCAAATCACTCAACCCTGTTTACCTCATATTTCTTGTCTGCAAAATGAGACAGAGAAGTAAATGGCAAACTATTCTAGTATCTTTGCCCAAAAAAACCCAAATGGAGTCATGAAGAATCAGATACAACTGATGACAAAACAACAGTAGCAACAAAAGAAGAAATGCAAGTTATGCATAAATGAAAAAATTACCCAAGTCACTAAAAAGAAAAATACAAATCAAAACAACCCTGAAGTTTCATTCTATAATCATTAGATTGGCAGATAACAAAAGAGGAAAAATTTCAAGAATTGTAATGCTGGTAAAGCTATCATTTGGTTCTACTCTTCTAAAAATATGTTAGAGCTATAAATCTTATATATACATAATTTACACATAAGTTATAGTTTAAGTTATTCAGGATCTTTTCCCACTTTGGGGGTTCATACAAAAAGATCAGAAAAGAGGAAAAGCACTTGTATATTAAAAATATGTGGGGCAGCTGGGTAGTTCAGTGGAGTGAGAGTCAGGCCTAGAGACAGGAGGTCCTAGGTTCAAACCCGGCCTCAGCCACTTCCCAGCTGTGTGACCCTGGGCAAGTCACTTGACACCTATTGCCCACCCTTACCAATCTTCCACCTATGAGACAATACACCGAAGTACAAGGGTTTAAAAAAATATGTATAGCAGTACTTTTTATTGAAGCAAAGAACTGGAAAGAAACAGGGAGCTCATCTATTGGGAAATGACATTTGAGAAATAGTAGATGTGGAAGATATTGAAGTAGAGAAATACGAAAACTATTATGAGCTGATTCAAAGTAAAGTTGAACCAGGAAAATAGTTTATATGTTAATTCCTGTATCAAGGAAAACAACTTTGAAACAATTAAGAATTTTAGGGGCAGTAGATTGAGAGCCAGACTACAGATGGGAGGTCCTGGGTTAAAATCTGGCCTCAGATACTTCTCAGTTGTGCAACCATAGATAAATCACTTAACCCCCATTGCCTAGCCCTTACCACTCTTCTGCCTTGGAACCAATATACAGTACTGATTCTAAGATGAAAGGTAAGGGTTTTTAAAAAGTAAAATAAGTAAATAAAAGTGAATTAAGAATCTCTGATTAATGTAATAAACTACCACATCTCTAGAAGAGGAATAATGCATTATCTCTCCCATGTCTTGACTGAGAAGTACCGAACTAGAGATCCAGAAAAAGACATGAGCTTTTGGGCAGCTAGATGGCAAAATGGATAGAGCACTGAAATTAGAGTAGAAAGTTCTGAGTCCAAATCCAGCCTTAGCCATTTACTAACCAAGGGACCCTGAGCAAGTCACTTATCTTCTGTTTGCCTCTATTTCCTCATCTGTAAAATGGAGTGAAGAGAATAGCACCTACCTCTGAGGGTTTTTATAAGGATCAAATGAGAAAATAATTGTAAAGCACATAGGACAGAACCTGGAACACAATAAATATTATATGTGTTAATTATGATTATTATTATTATTTTCTGACCCTGACAATTTGTGAATCCATTTTATTTGAACATGCTTTTTTACATAAATGCAGTCATTTGTTTTTAATTATTTTAAGAGGCGAAAGAATTTTACTGGAAAGATCATTTTGGAGAATAAGGAGAGTGATGATGACAGAAAGAAATGAAAAAAAAAACACAATAGTGAAATACAGTACTTATAAAATACCCAGAAAGAGGAATAAGCAGATAGGACTGTATTGGAATTGCTATGTTACATTTATTATGTATCTTTAGAAAGTTGTACAAAATTGAGATGTGTGGTTTCATATGCAATTCTGTTCATTCATTACATATGGAATGGTTATGTTTGTTGATGTCTGTCAAATTCAAAATGAAATATTAGAAGAAAAAATGAGAAAAGGAACTGTCACATGAACTTTAATGAAACATGATAGTACAGGGCGTTGTGGAGGGCCAAGTGGGAGAGGCATTCTAAAAGAAGATACTTGAGACTCTTCAGGTCTCCTGAGAGCTTTCTAAAATTGGAGATATGGACAAATGTGCCAAATGCACCCACATTGATTTGCTGAGCAAGGCAAATGCTTAGTGGAGAGGAGAGGGTAACTGGGGTCAGTTAATTCATGGAGCAGTCACAGGGATAGGTCTGCACTCTGCTTCTGATGGATGATAAAGGGCAGGCACCACACGAGGCTACTGGTTGACACCAATGGCGGTGGGGGACCTCTGTCAAAGAGGATTGGCCACTGAACAGAAAGTTGCCCACACAATAGAATTTAAAGGTAGGGACAACATCTGTTCTTATTCTCCTCTTCCTTTCTTCCAAATTTATGGCACAGTCCCTAACAAGCTCACCATTAGACTTCTTTGTGAGGAACCCGATGGGATTTCTTCTTCCCCTCCTCCACCCCTGGCACTATGACAGCTATTCACACATAGCATCAAGAGCCTGGGGTTGTCTGAGTGAGCCTGAGAATGGACCTTGAATCTCTGGTTGCCTCTTTTGTTTCTTTCCTGAAAAACAGCTAAATGAACAGCAATCCTGAGAGATGAGCCTTTTGAATTTGGCGATTATTTCAGGGATTTGGGCTTCCACAGTTGGGGCCATGGTACATATTCTGTGCAGCTACTATAACTTTTCCCAGAAGACAAGATGACTAGCAGCAAGAGTTAAAACCAAGCCATACTCTGGCTTTCCAGGAGATACAGACTTTGAGTGAATTGTTATGGATTGTGCAGAGTCAAGGTAAAATGGAAAATGCCTGTTCAGCAATCCCACAAAGGGTTCAAGAATTGATGTTTTTAATTATCAACCACCTTGGAGAGTATAATAGAGTTATGGGTTACTGCTTCATGTTTTAAATACATTTTTGCCAGTGTGGGCTTATGAGTCTCATTATGTGTTAAGTTTATCTTCTGTGGAGGAAGAAATAAATATTTATGCCATATCTGATCTTTGTGCACTGAAGACATTTCTAGAAAGGGCCCTGCTTAGTCCTTTTGGGGAGTCCCTAAAAATGAATCAAGCCTAAGCTTTTTTTAAGTCATTGCACCTCTTTTAGGAAGGGGTGTAATGCATCAGATATGACAAGGAAAAGTATGACCTCTTTAGAGGGCGGGGTTCAATCTATGTAAATCCAGAGCAGGATGAAAGTTTAAGATGTGAAAGATGGCCCCTCCAGCACCTCCAGATCAGCAGGTCTGCCATATTACTTTTCCATACATTTTACATATACCTCCCCTTTATGCACTCTAGAGTTCAAAAAAATTGGGCTTCTTGTTATTATTGTTCACACATGACCTCCCATCTCTCCAGTCTCCAAGCCTTTGCAATGAACTCTGGGCTTTTTTTCAAAGCTCAGCTCAAGCTCTGCTTCCCACAGAAATCTTTTCTGGAGCCCTCTAGCTATTATTGACTTCTGCTAAAATTAGATCATATTGACTTTGTATATATTTTGTCTATACTTATATATGGTGCTTCAATGGATAGAATGTAAACTCTTTATAGACAGGGACCATTTCATCTCTATCTTTGTATCCTCAGTGATGTACAAAGAGTTTGCAATATAGTAGGTGCTGAATTAATGTTCATTAATTGTTTGAGTGACTAAGAGATTGGGAAGCCAAAGCACACCCAAAGGCAGAAACGTGTCCTGATATTGCAAAACATCCTAAATGAGACCCTGGGACAATAAAAACCCACTCTTAACTGAATAAAAGTGCCTTCTGTCCCTGGAGACTTGAAGAATACCATTCTCTACTGGCTGGCTGTTTTACAGTAGTTTTATAAGTGTCTTTTCTTCACAATTTGTCATTTACTGAGATGAATCTCTTTTCTCTACTAATTCATGGAACTGGTAGCTTTCAAAATGCAGTTTTAAAAATGTCCTTTAAGAGTTTTCCCTGATTATTTCCCACCTCACAAAAAGTCTGATCACTAATTTGTTTGCTAATTTTCTTCTTAAGTGTTCTCCAGTCATTTTACTGGGTGTTTGTTTCATCGTCTTCAAATGACTTGGACCTATGCTATAGGGAGGTCTTTGTATCTCCAAGAGTAGAGTCCATTCATATCCCATTAGAATGGGGAGCCCTGAGCACAGGAACTGTCTTCTTCCACTAGATTAGGAAAAGATTTTATTCCCCCTTGCTACATTTCTCCAAAGGAACCACAGGGCTCACAGGGAGCAGTCAGGAAAACTAACAAGCACACAAATTTGTCTTCTGATACCCTTTTGTGTCCAAAGGAAAATGTTATCTGTATGTTGCCCTCAAATGAACTGGGAAGTTGAGTTCTCCCGATTGTGATCTGTGTGAAAAAGGCAGTCAACATCAGTGTCAATGAGATCCAATTCCCTTGGGATGCTTAATCTCCATCTGTCGCTGAAATCCACATTGATTTTCCTGGACAGGGCTGTGTGACCCAATTTCCCAATGAGAGGAATTCTCCCTCTCTCATGGTGACACACACTTTCCCCAAGAATGCTTGGCTTTTCTTTGAGGAATTCTTGTATATTTGGGATTCTTGGAAACAGGACAAAGGCTAATGAATTACTGGCTCCACCACAGGTCTGGAAACCCTCTAGAGCTCACAGGAAGCGAATCAGTGTAGGGAGAGGGAGGCAGAAAACAGTGTGGAAAGGGGAGGGGCTGAAGGCATGGAGTCAGGTTTTTAAAGTTATAAGCAATAGTAAGGTATTATTCCATTCTAGAAATTGAGGGTACTCTACCCAGGGAGTGAAGGCTGGTGACTGAATTATTCTCTTCATGCCTCTAAAGAATGTAAATCATAAGATCAATGATCCAGAGCTACAAAGGATCTTCAGAGTTATCTAGTCCAACAGTCTCATTTTATACATAAGAAAACTAGGGCCAGTGGAGACTAAGAGACTTGTTCATAGTCCAAAACTTAAGAAGTCTCCCTAATGGAGTCCAATCCCAGGTCCTCTGACTACAATACTGGACTCTTAAAAAATAGAATGAAAGGAATGGGCCAAGGAAGATGAGTAGAGGGAACTCTCAATTTTGAAAAGGAAGAATATGGTAAAAGATGCTTTAGCAGTCATGGGAATGATCAGTAATTGGAAGGATATGACATCTCAGATAAAGTGTTGGCAACTGAAAAGGAATTGGCCTGCCAAAGTCACTGTTCTTTATCAAGACCTTATCCCTGACCTCCTCTCTGCACCCCATCCCCACTCCCAGCAATTTGGTAACATACTATATTGCCCCAGTACTGGTCCCTTTGTATTCTTGTGAAGCTCAACCTGAAACAGAAAACTAAACTACAAGTTTCGCTTCCTGATTAGTAAGAGAGGAGTGTCTGACCACCCTTCTGTTCTTCACACCCTCCATCTCCTCTTCTCATGTCTTGGCCTGACTATCCTACATGCCTAGAATGTTTCACTCCCTCTTTATGCCTCATAGAGCCCTTTCTTCTTTTAAGATATAATTCGAGTACTATCTTCTGTCTTTCCTAATTCTCTCCATTTAATGCCCTCCCTTGTAGACTATTTACTTTGTACTTATTGATTTTACATTTATGCTATTTATACATATATGTGTACTTATTAGCTCCCCCATTAGAATCTAAACTCCTTGTGAACACTGATTGTTTTCTCCTTTGTACTTGATTTCCCAGCCCTAGCACATAGTAAGAGCGTAATCAATGGTCCTATTCCCAAATGTTAATTGATTGACTGAATGAATGAAGGATTCTAGGTGCCTCACTCTGACCAATTGAAAAACAATAGACCTCAGCTTGAGCAGCCTTAAACATATCAATCCAGTCAATCCTTTCTCTATAGTGAACCTCACTGATTATGAACCCCATGGAGGGAAGGAGGAGGTATTCCGTATCATCTTTCAGGAGCTCTCAATGTAAAGTGAAAGGCACATATCCAACCCTCATGGAGAAAATAATCTAATAAAAGAGATAAAATATGTTCATAGATGAAGAAAAAATTAAGAATAGTAACAAGTGTAAAACAAAATCAGAGTCTATATTACTGAGAGAGGTTATGATCTTTGAATAAGGAAGACGCAAGGCTCAAGTCCTATATCTCACACATGTTGGCTATGTGACTCCAGCAAATCATTTAACTGTTCAGTGCACTGCCTGCAAGTTGCAAATATGTTACCCTTTTGTTTTGATAGAAGAAGGAATTCCCTATACTGATAAAACCATAGGACTAGTTAAAAACGAATTGCTTGGGCAGCTAGGTGACTCAGTGGATAGAGCACCAGCCTGGAGTCCGGAGGACCTGGGTTCTGATTTGGCCTCAGACACTTCCTAACTGTGTGACCCTGGGTAAGTCACTTAACCCCAAATGCCTAGCTCTTGCCCTTGCCCTCCTGTCCTAGAATTGTTACTACAACAGAAAGTAAGGGTTAAGAAATAAAATAAAAATAAATTTCTAAGAGATGGTACTCTATATCAAGCAAATACAGGAAAACTTCCTGAAGGTGACATTCTTAAGGATCCTTAATGTCATCACTGGATTCCATACCATCACTGCAACATCTCAGAGAAATGCCACCTTTTCCTCTGTGGCCCAACCCAAAGAGAATAAGCTCTTTCCCCTGGAACACTGGATTTATATAACCTTGCAATCGCAGCAAGGCACAGTGCAGCTCTGGTTACAACAACAAGGGTTTAGGAACTGGGAGAACTTTGCGACGGCAAAGGCAGAAAAAGAAAACAAAACAAAATCCACATGAGGTTTTAATTTTCTGCAACCACGTGAGAAGGGCTCTCTAGATCTGAGCTATAAATACTCAGCTGCCATCAGCTTAAGATGGAAAACACACACACATACACACATACACATACATACACACGCACAAACACATACATTCAAAATACACACATGACCCCTCGAGGGTTTATTGGGGTTCTAAAAGGGAAGAAGGGAGAATGTTCCTAACAATGCCCATGCTGGGATGGTGGGCTCGAACTTCTCAGTCAGACTTCTGTAAGACTTTTCTTAATAGCTACCTTGTATTGGGGCCTAGTCAAACATACTTGACATGATTTGGAAAGAACTGATTCCCAATTCTTCATCAAGTTGGAATGTTGCACTGTACCTAGGTCAGATATAATTTTATCATTTGACACAAGGAAGATCAAGGCTAACCATACCATATGGGGGTCCTCTACTGTCTCAAAAGCTATTCCAGTTACTCTAGTACTGTGTCCCTCTCAATTCACTTTTTATTATGCTAATTTTCAGAAAGGCAGTTTGGTATAGTGACAGATGAGTGAATTACTAATCTATGTCAGATGAGCTCATAAGTCTGGTCCAAAAAAAATTCTTTTTTCATTTGTATACATACTTCTTTTTATGTGTTCTTAAGTCTTTTAAATGTGTTTCCTGACAGTCTCACTCTATTAAGGGTGCCCCAAAAGCAGGAACTGGAAGGACTCCAGGTAAATGGAAGCATTAACTAATTCAGGGATCTGGTCTTGTCCTTCCTGAGCAAATCCTTCATTTCTCAGTAGACAAGTTCTACATAAAGTGAATCAATGTTTCACTATCTTCCTTTCCACAAGAATGAATGATTAAAATATTTAAGTGCTTAGTATGTGCAAAGCATAGAGTTAGTCTATGCACAACTCTTTTGGTACAGACCAAAAGAACTGAGCATTATGTATGAAAATTTTTGGGTGTTGAAAATTCTTGTTGACCCAGATGAGATGGAGGTCAAGGAAAAATAGAAATTTAGGCTGAATTTCAAGTGTCTTGTATTTACAACAAAAGGCTTCAGGTGCACACACAGATAACTATGATACATCCAACTTCAGAGGATCCAACTTTCCTCCTAAGTGTACAGCACACAGCATTAAAGGGGAAGGTAAGTTTTAGTGAAATGTCAAGGGGAAAAAAGACATCTTGAAAAGCAAAATTGAAACAGAATCTTCCAATTTTCTCCTAGAGATATGGATAAGCTCCCTGACACTCTTCCTTTCTGTCTCTTTCTCTTCTCCTTCTCTCAGTCCTCTCTCTCTCTCTGTCTCTCTCTCTGTCTCTCTGTCTCTCTCTTTTTCTTTCTCTCTCTCTCCCTCTCTCCTCTCCACTTCTTTCCTCTCCTCTCTTCTTCTCTTCTCTTCTCTTCTCTTCTCTTCTCTTCTCTTCTCTTCTCTTCTCTTCTCTTCTCTTCTCTTCTCT